>NC_143019.1:46795706-47095706 GCF_055824585.1 Amblyomma mixtum
AAGAAACAGAAAACGAGATATACGAGTTTTTTCCTGTGCTGGCGTCGGAAACGACCACATGTTTGTCTTCCGGGTGGCCACCATCGCTAACACTGGGGGGCTCATACAAGCCTTTACAAGTGGCGAAATTTTTAAGCTTTTCGTCAGTACTTAGTAGGTGCACCCACGTTGCGACGAACTGTCAGGATTTTCTTCGCTCTGCGTCTCCAGTCTCGCTCAGCACTGACAGGCGAAAGTTACAAGTCTAAAAATAAATTGGTCAGGATTATGTTTCTTTCTTTTTTTCATGATGTTGAAGATTCGACAACACATGAAGAGTTCCCTAGCTTTCAAACCCATCCAACAGCTCAAACAGGAAAGGAGAGAGAAAAAGAGTCAAGAAAATATGAACATCACATATTTCAGCACGCACGATACTACTGACAAGGATTGTGGTCCGAAAGGATGTGAAATAAAGAGGCTGCGCTAGCTTCGTGCTGCTGCCAGTAAATCCTTTTCTTGGCAACTTTATCGTACGGTTGATGACGTGTGCAGGTGCCTTTTTTATTTCTGTCTTCTGCGTCGCCTAACTTTCGTCCCCACATTGCACCCTGCATCTTTGCCTGTCTCCTTTCCATTTAGTTTCATTTCTTGCCTCCATTGCTGCAGAAAAAGTGACGACCAGTCCCGATTTCTTACCCTCCTCCTTTCTTTTTCTCTTTATTCCGCGTTACTCTATGCGTGTCGGGACAAATTCTGGCTCATCGGGCTAACTCTGAGAAATGCACAAGCCCGGAACCGTATTCTCTGCTGCTGCATGCTTCAGCGCTCCGCAAATTGGAAATGATGATGACTCCTTCTTCCCCGCGCTGCAGCAGACGAGCGCCACGGCTGTCGGGAGAAGCTGCAGCACATTTCGCCGTCGTCTCGCCTTCTCGACCACCGACGAGGTGCGAGCCGAGCTGATTAATCCAGAGTTGTCTCTTTAATTTTTTTTCTTTCGTTCTCTCTTTTTTGCGGGTTAGCGGGAAATGAAACTTTTATAACGCAGCTGCCTCGCAGACCCGGCGGCCGTTTTGGCACCGACTTCAATATCGTAACAGAGTTGCGCTCAGTGGTAATCCATCGACCACACCACCGCCGAGCGCGTAAATAGCGCGGCCGTACTGTGAAGTAAAAACAGAAGGCGAACAAAGTCGAAACACTGTTTGCAGAGACAGATCCGAATCCGAACTCACGAGAAAATCCCCGGAGACCGGAATGTATGTGCAGTTCGACTGTCATGGACGTTAACAAAAAGGCAGACCGACCGTTCTGAAACCAAGTGCGCGCATTTCTGTCAAGTTCAAACAGCGCTGCCTCTTCCTGACGCCAGCATCTTCCAGAAGAGTACGACATCTCTTACTGAGGCGGGCCATGGAAGGCCCTGCTTTGCTAGGCGCACTATTAGGAAATACAGGTTGCCCGAGCAGCCACTCAGTGAGGCATGCGTTACTGCAGGGAGACATAACGGACATGTTTTTACTGCTGCAGCCCAGCCGCGCTGTGGCAAGTCTCTCCGGCGCATTGCTCGCTGAGCAGCTTATATGAATGCGTTGAGCCAAGCCAGGACGTCGTCTAAATGTTCCTTTGTTCGGGCGTGACACGACGCATGCTTCTCAATGAGGATTATTTGCATTTCAGGTTTCATCGATGCCTTCATGACGCGTAGAGCGTTGTCTGTTCCAGTAAAGCCAGCTGAAGACTTTTTACTCCGGCCCTGTAGCGCTGAAGCGTGCCTGTCTGAGGCTGTCTTAAGTGTGCATCTTTTTATAAGCCTTGTCACGATATTGCAAAGCAGTCAGGCAGGCCTTGTTGTCTCTAAACACCGAAACTAAAGGTTAATGCGTGACATTCTGGGCTTTCGTTGCTTTTTGACCCCATATTGGCAGTACTGGCGCTCTAGTATCCAGCAAATCTACACATATTTCATGCAGCGCCACTGCAGCTTCCATGTAGATTTAAGAATGCATTTCTATATTTTTTTATTTCAGAGGTTGTGAAGAGACAGTTAACGTGGACCAAAGCTTCTCTCGTGCCGCGACCTCGGAACAGCCGTGGTATTGGCTTATCGGTCTGACTTTGTGCGTAACAGGATCTCATGGTGGCCGCGCAAGCCGGGCACAAAGTGTTTCAGCGGGTGAACATATCTTCTGTGCTCGCTGTACCACTCCAAACTGTGGCAGTCCTTCGGGCAACAGATGGTCAAAATAGAATAGATAAAGAGATGGTGAATGGCTAGAACAGTCCCGAACCTGAGAGGTTGTGCGGAAAAGTATGCTAGTGGGTGGCGCGTACTGGCAATATACGCCACCCACTCGTTATTTATCATGCCATTGTGCGAACTAAAAAAAAAAAACTAATTGTTAGCCTCCATAGCCTCGTAGATGACAAGCTTCACAGATTTTCAGCCTATATATACCTGCCGAGGTGTGCACCGGTAAAATATCTCGCAGTGTGCAGCTCTTTACACTCAAAGCCAGAAGGGAGTTAAAGGGGTGCAGGAGTTAATCCTTTCAGGGAATAAATCCGCTGCAGCAATAATCATTCCATCGGCGGGTAACTATTACTCCCTTATGAGAATGAACGCCAAGGGATCGTCAGCCACAGTTATTGTCTGCATGAACTAAATGTTCACCGCGAGGGCAGAATGGTACAGGTAATCCCATGAAAACAGCTAGCGCATGAAAAGGGACGACAGAAAGAGGAGGACATACAACGAGCGCTACTAACAAGGCATTATTGCAACGAGGCAATAAATAAGAAGGTGGTACGCACATAAATAAACGGAATACAAAGAACCGCAACCGCGACAGTCAAAAGTTAACCGCTAACAAGGATATATCTCTCTCTTAACGAAGGTAGTAAAAAGAATTGAAAATTGGTTCTGAGGACAGGAAATGACGCAGTAACTGCCTCACATATCTCGGTGGACACTCTAATCACTCCGTAAGGGGAGGAATACAGGAATGAGTGAAAGAAGAAAGGAAGAACGAGGGGAAGGTAGTCCTATTTTGCCTTTTCTGGATTAAAGTGCAGCCTGCCGCCTACGCTGTGATTCGGCATTCATATTTCGTAGCTTCATGCCGTAAAATTCTTCCGCACCCCCGACAAGCCATGCCACGAAGATGGCTGCATCTACCATCATCACTGTGGCTCGAAGCACACTGCCCTCGGCGGCCTCAGTGGGCCATCCCATCAACTAATAGAAAGGAGTGCTGGTTATCGCTGCCACGCACTCTCGCTCGGGCGGTCGGCTTGCGATACGCTTTTACGAATACGTGGCGTGGGAACGAGCGGAATTTGGATCGGATTCAGCCGTGTGTGCTTGTACGGTTTGTGATACCCCTCACGTGGCGAGTACGTGAGGCACGATGTCGGACATAAGCCAGCGGGGCAGTCCGTCGGGTCTTTCATTTTACCGAACGAGGGTGCACTGGTGTGGAAGTACTCGCTCATCGCAGTTTCGAACGACCGCAGCTGGTCGTCTGCCTCTTCTCGTGTCTTGTATACTGACGGATGCATCGTTAAACGAATTTGTCGCGACGCGGCCGTTTAGTGCGATCCGATGCTTTCATTTAATTTACTCTGTTCTGTTTCTCTATCTCTTCCACATACTCCCTCTTTCTTTATTCTCTTCCTTGTACCGAGATCGTGTGGCACATGTGGCCCCGGCCGAGCTCTTTCATCACTCAACTTGCAGAGTCATGCCCAACAACTCTGAAAAACAGAAGCCTTTTTGAACGGGAAGCCTTTTGTGAACGCATTTTTGTTCAAGTAATGTAAGATTTCATTATAACGATCACTACATCCGCAGATCATCCGACGGCAGTCTTGAATTTTTTTTCTATTAAGGTTTTGGTATCGTCAAAAGCGTTCCCATTGGTTTCCTATTAGGAAGTCTTAACTGTTCGATGAGATCGAATAAAACACTTTAAAAGAAATATTTTGTTGGTTATCAGTAGAATAGAAAATTTCCTTCAATATTTCCGTAAAAGTATCTTACAATTTCCCAATTTTCACAATTTTTGTCCGAAATTGTTGGACATGACCGCTCCGCAGGCTTGCACATGCTTCAAAACAACCACTTAGAGGCAAATGAAGGCCTAACTATGAAACACATCTTGAGAACAGTTCTCACTTGAGTGCAGAGCAGATTGCGCAACTCTAGCGACTCTTTTGGGTGCAGGCAAGCAGAGCATACGCAACGGCTAGTGTATCATCTGTATGATGAAGAAGCACCTCGCATCGAAATCACCTCCGCGCTAGCAAGCGAGAGCCACCTCCTTTTATCACGCACTTTCCAACCCAGACGCTGTTGTCACCTCTGAACCCCGCTATCGGCTTAACGTGGGAAGCACGATGTCGTCAAGCTGTCATTTCGCGGCTGGCCTGCTCCACTGGAAGACGCTTGACGCCGCTCCGTGCAACAATTAACACCTCGCACATGCACCCGGTTTCGCTTTACTTCGAACTGACCTGCGGCCTGTCGCACATACATACAGGAAAAGCTAACACCCATGCAGGCTACATTTGGAAATTAGTAAAATTAACCTCCACTGCACGCGGAGCGGCCGCAACCGCTGTACTTGTGGTTTGCACCGGGGGCGCTCGCGGAAAACCAGCCACGTGTAGATAACCATGGGCGGATCCGGACCACTGTCCCCACCCTGCCTCTGTCAGGTTAACCGCGTCGGTAGCGCACCCAGGGCTGTCGTTTACTTGCGGACGAAAACAACGGAGGCACTACACAAGTGCATAGAAACAAAACAGAGGAGTTGAGGTTCTCTCCTGGTGACGGCGCCACGGCGTGACATGAGTGCACAACTCGCGGCGGAGGGATACACGGCTATGCACCGCTGTGCTGCAGCCGTCGCTTCCGCGTGCAACGCGTAGTGCTGCACTGCCTTCCGCATTGGCATTGCACCGCATTGTACTGCGCGCTGTTTCATAAGCCTGCCCTGCGCGTTGGGCGCTACTGTTGTCTGTCGTGAGCCGTTCCCTCTCTTACTCTCTTTCACGCTCTCTCTTTGCACTTAGGGAGGTGCATCGCGACGACTCGGTCGTATATAACGCCACAGCGGCTCTTAATTCAACTCCGTTGGTTCGAAAGCGCTGCACGTACACGTACAGTCGCGAGCAAAAAATATTAGCACAGATCATTGGCGATCAGGATTCGTATATCTCACCACGCGGCGCTGCGGTACGCAGACCTGCCTAACGGGCTGTTTCCATGTTTGCAGCGTAGGGGGGGACGGCATGAAGTAAGCTTTCTCAAGCGTGCACCGCCCGAGCGTTGAAGTGCCGACCCTACGTGACTGTGCTTGCGTCATTTATTTCGGCTCGGTTATCATGAGCAAAGATGGCCTCTTTTTATTACTGTTTTTTTTTAATGTCCGCGATGGTTTGTCAAAAGGAACTCGCGGGAACAATAGATGATAGCGCTGCTTTTAGCCAGTAATTCTGCTGGTCCGTGGCAGTCCGCTGAACCGCTGAACACCCCTAATACTGTAGAATGGGAACGGCCCGGCACTCTCGTTATCAGCCTCTTCGCCGCCCGCAGCGCCACCCGTTGTCATTCCGGCGCTCTGGTGTTCCGTCATGTGTGCTAATCTTTTTTACCCGCGACTGTACTGCAGGTGTGTACATGGACACTGCATAAACCGGTACGCCGTGTCGTTAATGAACATTGGTGCGAGTGTCACCTGACCTGAGTTTTTTTGGAGGCTCTCGAGAGTGGTGCCTCCCAGCTTCTGTGCCGATCGGAAATGTCCTTAATGCTCCCGGAGCTTGTTGCGGGGTGGTTTCCTCGTAAATATTGTTACGTGACGGCAGCACGTAACATTAGCAGTTTCAGTGTCGGAGCATAAGCTCTAAGGAAGAGAAGAGGATTACAACGGCATGTTTGTAGCGCAGCGTAACCAGCGATAGCAGTGATGATTCTTTAACTAAATCAGGACATGTTTTCTCTGCCCTCACATCTAGTTAGCTGCTCCATACTACAATGATGAAACGTGGAGTAAAACGATCTCACGATGTGATAAAAAAATGCTAGCTTAAAGTCGAACCTTTCCCACTTCCTTGGATCTTTTTTTCATCGCGGAAATAATCTAAAGCGGCGGTCGTTGATCGCGAAGGTCGGCTGCTCCGCGTGGCCAGAGAACAACCCGCAGTTTGGAGGTGTATGCCAGAATAAGAGCGATGTAGGAGTCATCCCTGTGCACATCGCCTAGTGTGTGACCGCGCTGTACAGCCTTACGCACTTCCCTGCTGGCATAAATGCAATTCGTTAGAACAAAAAAAAAAGAGTTTTGGGGATGATGATGATAGTTAATTTTTATGCCGCAAAGGCATCTGCGGCCAAAGAGCGCCATGGCACAAGGTATTTTCGTATTGCTCAAGGTGGGGTCAAGGACCCATTTCCCAAGCATTTCGCCCTAATGAACCCGGGCACCAGGCCAGGGGAAAGATTGTACCCATTGTATCACCGGTGGATACCCGGCGGCACTGGGGATCGAACGCCGAACCTCCCGCATGCGAGGCGGATGCTCAACCACTAGGCCACCGCTGCGGTGCAAAAGAAAAAAAAGGAGTCTTCTTCGGTTGGTTTGGTTGGTTTATGGGGTTTAACGTCCCAAAGCGACTAAGGCTATGAGAGACGCCGTAGTGGAGGGCTCCGGAAATTTCGACCACCTGGGGTTCTTTAACGTGCACTCACATCGCACAGTACACGGGCCTCGAATTTCTCCTCCAAAGAAATTCAGCCGCCGCGGCCGGGATCGAACCCACGTCTTTCGGGCCAGCAGCCGAGCACCATAGCCACTCAGCCACCGCGGCGGCATTGAGTCTTCTTTGAATTCAATCCTTCCAACTCTCTTTACAGGGTGCAAAACACCCTGATACGACATGACAAGCTTGCTATTTGGCCTCTTCAGTGGCTACGAACCAAGCGAGCTCAGAACCACGCAGAGAACGCTCACAACAGCATTCTATGGACAGCCAGTGACTTCTGTGTCAGTGCGTCATTTCGGCAAAGGACAAGATATAAGCACTTCGCGATATTTCACTGTTCAACAAAACTATTGGATGGGAACAATCCAGCAGCCTGTGAAATACAGGAGCACCCAAGTGGTGGCCTAATTTTCAGAGCATCTGTCTTGCATTCGGAAGGTACTGGGTTTGATCCCCACTTCCCCTACGTATCGACCGGCTTGTCAATAGACGGAAAATTTCACACGGCCTGTTGCTCGGCTCTTCTGGGGTAAAATGCTTGGGAAAAGGATCTTTGGTCTTTTTCTCGAGCATTTTCCCAACAAAATGAAAGCCCTTTTCACAAGCAAGGGGACGTAGTTAGGCTTATGATTAAATTTCATCGCTTAAATTTCATGATGATTAAAATTCATCGCTCACTGTTTCATTAACACAAAATCGAATAAAGAAAAACACCCTCTTTTCCACGTAGGGGCTTTTCTTATAACACTCTTTGTGAGCGGCGCTTTCTTGTTATGAATAAAAGGAACACTATTTATTCGTTTTCAAGAAGTATAAATTGAAACAAAATTGCTAGCACGGCAACAGAATATTTGGAATTAGAACTGGCGATTTCAGAAGCAATCAGTTCTTAACGCTAGAGTTTTATCGAATAGCTTTTCTTTTCTTTCTGCTATCATAGAAGTCTTCCGTTTTCTTTGCAAGAGGAAATGTGTGCCTTTTACGCAACACAAATACCAGTCTGCAAATGCACCTGTGAAACCTTTGATATATCTGAAATCAATACGCGTCTCAAGGAAGTCGGCAACTTAAGCAAATCAGAAAAACACTGAAGCGTCTGGTATGACCACCGCAGTAATGTTCGTCTATTGAAATGCATTGAAGCATTTGTGCAGCGCAGAAATATCCTCCCCGTAGGTCCGCTCGCAGCCCGAGTCTCGTCTCACGTTAACTTTTCTTTCCATTCTGCTTCGCCAGGAGCGCAGTATTCACTTTGTAAAGCCTCGCATTTCAAACATGGTGGTTGCTGCTTTGAAAGTGGCTTCCGAAACCGAAATGAAGAAGAACGAGCGTACAAAAAGGGACAAATGGCCGACAGAAACTCGAGACCGAATGTTTGGCTCGGAGAGGATTTCGGGATGCGCATTCGACTAGAAATTCTATGAACGCCATTCAGCTCATCGCCGGAATATTGGAATCCTTTCGGCCGTGTCTTTCCGGGGGAAACAAAATTTCCCACGAAGAGCAAGAAAAAGTAAATAACTATTCTCACACTGGGTGAGGTTGTGAGCGAAATCGCCGCGCCCTAACAAGCGGTGATGGCCATCTTCCAATTTCAGCCGCTGCGTCCGTCGTCGAGAGGCTTCCATTGGCTGAAACCCTAAACGCGGCCAGTCGACGAGCAGAGCGCGAGGCCCACACACGCACGCACGCACACAGATGCCCGCAAAATATGACCGCGACTCAAGCAGCACAAAGTACTTGCTTTCTACGGGCTTGTCCGGATTTTTTAGCCCATAGTTCATCCAATTTCGTTGGCGCCGACAGAAAAGCCGACGTATCTTTTATGAGCGCCGGGAAAGCACTCGCGATCGGCAAGGCTTTTGATTTCAGTTTGTCGCTCGACACTGACGTTTTGAAGGGTTGGACGAAGGGTTAGACGCCGCCCTTCAATTCGCGTGGCGCGAGGCAACGCCGCGTTTCTGCTGGTTTGAAAGCTCATAGGGTTTCGAGCATTTCTTAACGCGACCTTAGGCAAGCAATGTGCTGCAGAACGCCATTTCTCTGCACAAGGGTATCGTTAAATGAGTACAAGACAACGGAGGTGGCCGAGCGCAATACGCGTTATTACTTACCGCTAGCAGAATATCATGGCGCCAGAAGTAATGGGAAAACATGAATTCCTGGGCTGGCACTTTGTCTTGTAATGACAAACTTTGAGCCCGTGAGCCGTGTTAAGAACTCCATAGCTATTCGAAAACCTGCCGCCACATCATTTGCAGCCGTTGAGTCAAGGTACAGATTAGACCTGAGTAATATATTAGCGGAGCGCTAGCCTCCGTGTTTCCTTTCTGAAACCTTTCTATCTAACTACAAAGCTTTTGTGCGTGCTAAAATATCATCTATCAGCGAGTCTTCTTTCGATATATACCGTGTTTACGCCGGTTTAGTAGCACTCACGAGCTCGTGCGGTTTACATTAGCTAAATGGAGCTCGAGTAAACTGGTCGCCTCAGCAACACAGAGCACCGCTATATGTTCTTCCGTATGCCGCGCGGGACGTGCGAGCAAGTATCTCTAAATATGTGCAACAGAGTGAAAGCTGCAGAGCCTGCAATACCCAATCGAGGCTGATGAGCGCACAGTGTAGCACTCAGTCCTGCCTGTGCGCTTGCGCCTGCCAACGTGGTTTGCTGTCCTGAATATCACCAGAAAGAACTGCGCAAACCCAGCGCTCAGCGGAGTGTTCCAGTGAAAAATGTCTTTTTTTTTTCTTTCAGCAAAGCTGTTGAGCCAATATCTCACGTTTATACGGCGCCGGTGTCACTGACGTGACACAACAAGCACAACGCGTCACGCTAGTTGGTCAGAATAAAGTCAGTTACGTATGATGTCAAGCCGGCGCGTCACCCAGTTTGGGCAGACTGTCACACATGACGTTGCGATGATTTGCCTAATACACATCCATGGCGGTAATGTGAATGTAGCAGCATTAACGGAACAGGCAAGCGTACGCCTCTATCAAAGGATGAAAATTCGCACCAATACAGCTGTCGCTGAAATTCGCATTACGCGACAAAGGAAAAAACAATTTTTTTGAGCAGTGAACAGGCTCCGAAGATGTCTTTAATCTCGGAAAACTATTCTACTGTGTGCTGGTGAACGCCTCGCTACTGCTTACGCACGGCTGCATGCTTTTACCGAAACTGCGCGAGGGAACGAAATAGGAAACGCCGCTTTGAAAAGAGCGCGGGCCGAAGCCAAGTTTGGCTTCACACTATTGCCCAAGCTTTTCAGGACTGGATTTCATCTTGTATTTTTCTTTATACTTATGTTTCTCTCATGCCTCGCAAAGTAGCGCCGACAAATTGGTTTCCGAATGGATGCGGCCGAAATATGAGACGACGACGAGCGGGTTGAAAACCTGCCGGATGGCATCGCGCCGACAAAACGATATTGCTTTCAGCACGAGCACGAGTGCGCATGCGCCACTATATATATAGTACGCGAGACCCATTGCTGCCTGAACACGAGGGCTGCGACTACGCCTGCAAAGAGTTACCGTATTATCACGCATTTAACTCCACCTCACCCTTTCCTCCTTCTGCTGCAAAAGGGCGCACGAAGCATAGAGCTGAAGTGTCCTCAAATTCACAGGTTTTAATCACTATTTCAGCTAATTTAATCAAAGTTTGCCATGTGATTTCAGTTACGGGTCGCCGATTTGGTAGTGCGTACGTGTACCCCACCGCAGCAAATCGAAATCGGTGTTGGTGCAGTTTAACGTCTGACAGTTGTGCGGTTCCCGCTTTAAAAACGTGGTCAGCAGACGCGGCTGACGCGTCTTACCCATGAAGTAATGCTTTGGCACTAAAATCTGAGGAATACACGGATACTTGAACGAGTAACGGGCTTTTCATAATGTACTTTCGAAAATAGTTACATGTTGTCGAGTAGACGGAGCATCCCGCGTGCATTGACCACTTGCTACAAGAAAATTTAGCCATCATGGGATTCAAGAGCCAGTACTGTCTGAAAAGAGTTAACAACGATTTTTTGCATCACTAGAGCACTTCAAGAAATGCGAACTGCTGGTCGGTGATTCCGACAAGACGCCTCTCTCGTGTGACGACGCCGGAGAGGATATCGCGGCGGGATTGCGACCGGAGACGTAGAGGATGATGCGTTCATCGGCCGAGAATGAAAAACCGCCCCGCCACTTGTGACGGATGAAGTCGCGATTGCAGGAGACGCGAATGTTTCATCTCTCTTCTTGTCCTGTCGGCGGGAGCTTTGTCGTCGCCACTACACGCCGAGAAAACCTTCCTTTCAGTCTGTGACGTTATGAAAGACTTCAAAATTGTTTGCGCCAAGAACTCACAGGAGACTGTACATGCCCCAGTGCGACCGCGCATTGACGCTTGTAACGCTCGACATTGGCTCACGGAGTATTTTTCCACGACGGCGACGTTTGCTGCCGCCGATCATTGAATAACGAGATGACGTGATAGAATTCAATCCGAGCTCCTCGACACCAATGTTTGGAGCGGTGGTGATGGCGAAGACGCTGGAGAGAGTGAAACGTTCGCCTGCCAGCCTCGAGATTAATGGAAACAGGCCTGTTCGTGAAAGCGGAAATTTTTCTTCGCTCCACATTCGACCGAGCGGTCTGCGAGTGTTGAGATCGATGGTTCGGCGGCGCCGCGTTTTCAGGGTGCCATTTGAGCTCATCTTCTTCGTTTTCCCAGCTGTGCATTTGCAAATATTGAAGAAAGTGTAGAGCATAATTTCACCTTATTGTGAAGAATTGTTTTGTTTTCGTACCCATTGCCTTTTTATCACAAAATATCTATAAGCTGACATCAACCAGCCTGCTCCAAACTCTCTGAAAGTCTCGTCATTCTCGTATAATTCCTTCCAAAAGCTGTCAGTCGCAGGTATTCAGGTAATACCTGAACAAAACCCCCAGCCACAGGTTTAACAAAGGACCGAACCTCTATCCTCTGTACCCAATGAACCGGTAGGCCAACAGCAATTCCAGGCGCTCGGAAGAACTGGTGGTGCTCACTGAGCGAGTGGCACATGTCGGCGAACCAATATTATTGTCGCAGCTCGCTATGAGAAACGCAACAATTATGGCGATCACCACAATGTGCAGGAGAGCGGGAAATGCACTATACCTCTATAATTCCTATTCGCATCGTGCTTAGTTTTAGTTCCGCCAAAGCAATATCAGGCAATATGCTCCTCTATATCTATTTTACCTTCCTTCCTTCCTTCCTTCCTTCCTTCCTTCCTTCCTTCCTTCCTTCCTTCCTTCCTTCCTTCCTTCCTTCCTTCCTTCCTTCCTTCCTTCCTTCCTTCCTTCCTTCCTTCCTTCCTTCCTTCCTTCCTTCCTTTCTTTCTTTCTTTCTTCCCTCCTTCCTTCCTTCCTTCCTTCCTTCCTTCCTCCCTCCCTCCCTTCCTTCCTTCCTTCCTTCCTTCCTTTCTTCCTTCCTTTCTTTCTTTCTTTCTCTCTTTCTTTCTTTCTTTCTTTCTTCCCTCCTTCCTTCCTTCCTTCCTTCCTCCCTCCCTCCCTCCCTCCCTCCCTTCCTTCCTTCCTTCCTTCCTTCCTTCCTTCCTTCCTTCCTCCTTCCTTCCTTCCTTCCTTCCTTCCTTTCTTTCTTCCTTTTTTGCTTGCTTGCTTCCTTCCGTCCTTCCTGTTTTTTTTTGTTTGTTTACCAGGACCCAAAACACAAGCATTCGCTCACCCTCCTAAAGAGAACGACATGCAAACCACAGCAGGCGCCGGAAGGTACGCTTGCAGTTGACAACAGCGAGCGGGTCTCAATGCGCGCCAATATTTTAAAAGCGGGCGCACATTATTCGCCGCGGGTGGTTTACGCACGAACAGACAATCGCAATCTCCACCGCTCTGCCTCAGTATTCCAGTGCAGAGTCTGTGCGAAGGACTGGATTCGCCTCTGGCCTCAAGTAATCGTTATGGCTAGTCGTAGAGCATTTTGAGTTGTAGTGAGGTTCTTAAAGCCATAAAAATTAAGCGATACTGCCACCTATCAATACTGACACGAGCTTTTATGTTACACACCCAATAAGACGGTCTTCCCTCAATGTTCTCGTTCAAACCGAAAGTCTTCACCAATCGGATAGAAAGGATAGGGGCTCCCAAGAAGAATTTGTCCCTACTTCAAAAAGCGTCCGAGGGATTAGCCTCCGAGATCGCGCAAATGTCCTTGCGGCTCTAGAGCAGGGGTTCTCAAACTTTTTTGCTTGGAGGAACCCCAAAAGCCTTCAATAAGTTCCAGGGAACCCCCCCCCCCCCCCCTCCCCCCACCCCGCTTTCACTTACCAGCAATGTTGTCGAGTGCATTTTTGCAAAGAGAGAGTTGCAAAAGTTAAATGTTTATTGCACCGATTAATACAAATACTAATGTGATGGTGGTACTGCTTCCCTTTTGAGAGCAAGTCAAAGCGTGGCTCAGCAGCACTCAGAGCCAGTCTCATATCAGCTGCCGGGTCAGGGCCAGTGAGGGTTCTCGCGGAACACAAGAAGACAGCCCGCGGAACCCCTGTGTTCCGCGGAACCAAGTTTGAGAACCCCTGCTCTAGAGGTTATAATCTCGGAGGCCATGCACCTCTGAAGGCGGTTCACATCAACGCCACTGCGTGGAAGCACGTGCAAGCAGTTCAGAAGCGGCGAATTCGAATGCGTTAATGGCAGTTGTCGGTTCGGTTGCGTTGTGTAAATAAAAAAATGTGAAGTGACTCTGCTACTCAAGGTAGAAACCGAAATAGCCTCGTGACGCAAGGGATGAATGAGGAATGAAAGGAAGGCAAAGCAAATAAGTGTATAAAGTCCTGCAGAAGGGGTCTCCGCAGTAATTGCGGCCACCTGTGGTACTTTCACGCGCAGCGACGCACAGCACGCGCATGCTTTAGCGTTTCACCACCATCAAAATGCAATTCCGCTATTTCCCACGACCTCCTGACCAGCAGGCGGACGGCATATATCCTCTGAGCCACCGCGGCGGGTGCAGTTGTTGGTAAGAGAATAAAAGTGAAAGCACTCCGCAGGCATGATTTAAGGAGGAGGCCAGTAGCCACCGCACACTCGGTGAGAAATTTTTGTTCGCGAAAGCCATGAAAAGCTCAGTTTTTTCAAGAAGACAGTTCAAGATGTCCATGGGGAAAATAGGAGCACCCGCTCTAAGAGTGACCTGCAAACCATTTCTGGCCCTCGCTAAATGCTTCTCCCATCCATAGGGCAAAGTATGCATGCTCTTCCACTGCGATTTGCCGCCGTAAAGCAGCGATTTGTAGTGACGATGACTGACATGGCGCTTATGAGGAAATGCACACTTTAAACGCTTATATTTTCGACTATATCCCGTCATTGTATACCTCGGTGGTACTGTCGCCACCACATTTTACTGCCTATCGGTATTATAGGTCATTAGTTCGTAGACTTGACATTACGTCTTCTTTCAGACCCTCGCCGAAGTCCTTGTAGTTTTATGCCCGTAATGGCGAGAAGATCCGATCGGGCTCATAACTGGCGCCTTATTCCAGTGAAATGTCTTTCATACATGAAGGAACGCGCAGATAAGGTGGTCATTACGTCCCGTCTGACAGTCAAGACAACACATCAGACAACACAACAAAAACCTGAGGCATTCATGCGTTGATTCCTAATGATAGACCGCTGGGTTAAGTTTACACGGCAGGAGTCACTCGACCAGCCGTGTAAAGCCTATTAATTTTCTTAAACCTCATCTAGTTCTATGCTTTCGGTGACTGCGTATTCTTTTACTTGCGTCCCTTTCGTATTTCTTATAGAGCATGTGTTATCGGGTCTGCTTATTATATGCCTAACTTAAGTATTTTCTCTAGGCATGGGCTCTCAACACAGGCGCTATTGACTGGAAGTGTGGCATATGTTTGTAAACTTTTGTGCACCCCTCTTTATGTGCCGGAACCGACGTTATCTTTAGGTTTATTTCGGGCACGGCTAGCGGGTTATGTACTAGTTATATCTAACTACACCGGCACGTGTAACTCCCGATGTATTAACATAGTGGCGACTCCCAAGACGCACTGCAGTGAGCGCGGCATGAAACATATTTTTCTCCTTGGTGTGATCCACGTCTCTGCCGAGACTCACCAGACTCACCGCAGACATCTTGGATGTATCCAGTGCTCACTATTAGGTATTCCTGAGATACCTGTAACTTTTTTATGCTAAGACTAAAATTGATTTCAGTACTAGTGACAGAAGAATTCTTTGGCTCCGGTACTGACGCATTTTGACAACGACACTATTTCGTTCTCTGCGCTTAACTACCGACGTGATGAAATTTTACATTGTTGAAGTTTCTCTTGTTATGGGTGTCCCTTGGAGACGATGTTATGTAGCTTTTTGGGGCAAAGTTTAAGTGACGCTTGTGTCGCTTCTCGACGATATATCAACAGCAAAAAGGAGTGTTTAGAATGAATACCAAAAAAAAAGCCGCTCAGTAAAAGTGGCCCCAAATTACACGCTTGTTCGCTTCCTTTAGGCCTCCGCCACAACGCCAGTACGGCACCTAACTGTTTGGACACCAACTTTTCCTCGGGGCTTGCCTTCGTGATAAAGTATATCTGATCACTGTCAATCATCGCCTGTCCGTCCCACAAAGATAGAAGGGCCTTGCTCTAGCGGCTATGTGATCACGGATGGGCGCCGAAGAATTGAAAGGCTGGCGATGGCGGTAGATGAGAAAGGAATGACGTTGTATGCCACTCGCTCGCGTTGCTGTTCGCTCGTACAAGAAGGCTCATACGCGCCTCACGCGTTGATCGATGCAGAGCTAGGGAGTGGCCCTAGTGCTATACGTGTGCATGGAACTCGTTCCCGCAATTGTCTTTGCTTTTTTCTGCTTCCCTCCCTGCAGTATGTCATCGCGTCGTAATCCTCGCAGTGCTCAAGAACCTTTCCATGTTTTCACTCGAGAGCGTTACAGCCCTTCTTATCCAGAAACCTGGTGTCGGAGTTGTCGGCGTCGTTGTTGCGAGCGAAACTTCCTATATTGTATATCACTGTCCAACCGATTAAGACTTAAGCGCCAAATCTTTACATACCGGCTGGAGTAAAGCCAACTGGAACGTCGTATCATTGTCATGACAACGGTGTCCAACAGGAAAAAACTTCATTCCTGACCGGGATTTGAGCCAGAGTAGCTTATTGTCCCGGTACCTCACAGGTAGCAGCCACCACCCCAGCTTCTTGCCAGGCGGGAATGTTCAGAAATTGTTAATCCCTAAACATCAATACTCCTCCAGTCCCCACGTCCGCTAAAGTAGTTGAAACCGAAATTAAGTGCAGTCTCTTGCCCATAGGCGCACTGCACCACCGTTCACACCGAAACGGTGGCACCTCGTTCTTTGAGACATTCAATCTATTAAAGGTGACAAGGCGAAAGTCATTAAAGGCTTTCGCCTTAAAATGGGACTGGTAAAATGGGACAGCAGCACCACCGACATAGAGGTGACTCATAGAAAAAAAAGGAGGACGCAACGGATGGGGAAGAAAAAAGGGGCGACGGTGCCAGCTCCCGGTCTCCGCAAGGAGAAGGCCGCTGGCCGTTGCACAGCGGCAGCAATTTTACCCCGCGTCAACTTCCCTTTACAAATAGGGAGCGGGATTCGCCCTGACGTTTCAACTTCTCCCCCGGACGGGAAACGAGGCGGCGACGTTCGGAGGAGCTTGTAGAGCGCGCTTCCCCACTCGGAAGAGCAACGACGACGATCTGGCGCCGTCGCTGTCGGCACAAAGCAAAGTGGGGCGCAAAAGAGAAGAGGCACGGCGTCTTCTCTCGAATGCGAGCGAGCAATCTTTGCTGCTTGGGTTCGGAGGTGCAGTGATGTGCGCGACGGAACAAATTGCGCTCTCAGAGGCGCTTCTTTCCTTTTTTTCCCCTTTTGTTGTATCGTTTCTGTTCCTCTGTCTTCTCTTCGGAGCAAGGCGGCTGGCGGACTTCTTTCTCCCACGTCACGGCATTCAAAGTTGATTCCATTGAACAACTTTCGCTGAACTATCGGACCGGGAAGAAATTGAGCCTTTTTCTTCTCCTTTCTCAGTTCATCCGTTCACCTGGATGTGTTCACCTGGAGTGGCGTCTGTATTCCTCCTTCCGTCTTTTCCTCCGTTTTCGATCTCTCTGACAACTTTGTCTGTTCTCTCCATTTAATCTCGTCTTTTCGGGAACAAACGCAAGAAAAAGGCTTATTTTTACCGATTTGAAGTAATCGCTTTGAACCTCTCGAGGAGGAAGTGCTGTTTTGTAAGAATGTGTGCAGCCGAGACCGCTGTCTCTCGCAGTACTGCTTTGTCGCTAAAAACGTTAACAATAGCAACTGTATGGAAAAGCAGAAACGGGAGCTGTTCGTTCTTTGTCCTTTGTGTACTAATAAGAGCCACGTTGTTTTGAGGGTGGGCGGTATAATCATCGATGCCAGAGCACCAGATCAGAAGATATACTCAATTCGTTGCTCTCATCTCTACTAGCACTTTAGTATCAGCACTTGTCCTGTTCCTCGCCAACTGTTGTCGAGGAGTGAAAATGATCATGATTAATAAAAGTGATCATATTATTTCTAGCCAGTATATGGTTCCTGTGGTATTCAGTGTATAATTATTCAATTCGATTTAATTTAATTTTATTGTCAGTTTTCCAGGGAAGACTGAGACTGAAGGCTCTCTGCGGCCTGACAAAGGCCCCAGCCCCCCTGTGTACAGTCCGACAGCAGTGGTGCATCTGCCACGTATTAAAAACAAGTCGAATAAAAGAGAAACGCATCGAGAATACGCAGGTTATAGTACACAAAAAATTCACAGAAAATATGTCTGACAAACTATCGACTCAAAACCTGACACATATGCGCACGCTACAAAGACCTACTTATTACGTAGAATAGCCAATGTTATGACACAGAGTTGTAATGTCATAATTGCAACAGAGAAACACAGCAAAATTGAAACACATTCATATCGAAACGCATGCATAGGAAGGCCGCCATGGCGTATCCGGTAGTGTGATTCCTCTTCATTGCCGTAATTCTTTCTCCATGACGCATATTGCTTTTGCAGCATTGGCAACACGTACGGGTTTTTGCTTAGTCCAACAATCACTCGCGGGCAAGTTTCTAACTGCGAGTGGATTAGGCACCGAGGACATTAAATGCTTCAGTTCGCACATTTCGCAATTTCCAACGCCACTTTCTTAGCTTTCACCATCGCTAGTTAAGATACGGTTCTCGCTGGTTGTTATTTTGTTGGTGCTGTGGGCACGCTGGACGCTTTAGTGCGGTTGGACGTACGGATGGACGGACGGGCCGATTGATTAATGAATGGTTGGATCGATACTCCCCTTCTAATCCCCATATTTTCTTTAAGCAGTCCGTCCAAACTGTCATTATTATCTATAAATTCTCCACGTTTTGTGAATACAATTTCTAGTCATGAACTTGTATCATTACGCCACCACTCTGCTTTTAAGTCACCAATCTTTCAATCGCATTTTGCTGCCGTAGTTTCGTTGACACAAACTTTGTTATCTCTAAATCCTAGGGCCTCGGGGAGAGTGATTGTGCCTATGTCGACATCTAGATGCATACTTCCACATTTTGCTTCATCATCAGTATTGCAGTAGATTTGCGAAAGCGATACGTTTCTCTGCCACAAGATGGAGTATGTAAGTACCTAACTTCGGCAGCAGCCGTTATTCTAAGGCCTGCCGTTGATACAAAGCATAACTAATCAATTTAAGGCTTCGAGATTCGGCGAACTGGTTTGAAAGAACGTGCCGCCCCAGTGCTCTAGCTTTTCCATCGGAGCATTAATCAGTCGTACTGCGCATTTCCATTACGCTGTGGCTCTACTTTCTCCTTTTATCCCTTTCAACCAAAACGAAAGGAATACCTCGCTTTTACGAGAACGCTGTAATGGGCTCTTTCAAATTACCTGAAAAGCGGTAAGATGTTCATAACAGCACGCAAAGAAATTGTCATATTTGAAATGGCACCCATCATATCTGCTTCTTTTTGTTTCTTTTTTTTTTCTTGAAATCCGGCGCCCTAACAAAAATGGGCGCTCAGCAACGCAATAAGCAACGTCGTCGAGTCACGGTGAAAGCGCAAAAATAAAGCAAGTAAAGCTGGTCGTGGTGCTTTTAAAGTGATTGAAACAAATATTTCATCTTTTTAGGCCGTTCTTGTCGCCTTCCTTCTTGTTTAATGCGCTCCGAACATTTTGTCGCGTGCCAGAATCAAGGAACGGGCGCCGCCTACGCGCGATGATCAATTGGAACATTACACGCGTGCTCGCACACGATCGAACGTTGCTGCACTGTGCTTTTGCGCATACTTGCTAGAAGTAAAGCACCAGCATAACCTAGCATCTTCTGTTTAGGTGAATGCATGCTTTCTTCACAATTCTGGAAAAAAAAAAAAAAGAATTTATGCCACCACAAACGTATTCTAATCCTTTTTTTTTTGTTCGTTTTTTTTCTCTCTTTTTTAGAACCTACTATTTCGTGGTCTTGCATTCGCACATCAAGCTGCCTCTTGGAATCTGTGTAATTTGTTACATTTCTTTCTTGGTTATTTGCTTCGTAGTAATTCATCTCCTTCTCTGTTGCAAAATTCTCGCTTGTCTTGCTGCTGCGAAATCTCACTGTTGATACTGCACATTTAACAGATTTCATCACAGCATTGATGGAGCTTATTTTTCATCATTCCTCTAGCGCGCTTTTTGCCTAAACTTCCTCGTTTTTGCGTATGATGTGGTGCGTACCTGAACGTGCTCCTTTGAACGCTTTCTTAGGACATTGCTAAGGCTTGATGTTAGGCCCTAATGCCTTCATGCTTCTTTGCTAATTGCGAGAGAGCAGCTTTGTTTCTTTCTTGGCTGCAATTCGCAAGTAAGAAGCTGCCACTTGGTGCCTCCTCTATCTTGCTCTGCAGCGTGGTTTAGACCTACTTGCAGTATTAGTTTTGGCGATGTTGATATTGTAGTTTTCCAGACTTCGTAGCTGGTAGCTTGCTGCCAGAACTTTTCTGGTGTTATCAATGGCGGGATACTAACTGTAACATCGTTGTTGGCTCGACTTTTTCTTTGCACACAAAGGCAGTGATTCTTATCCAACCGAAATTGTGCAAAGAGTAGATTATTTTTCCAAATGGCCAGCCGGCACTGCAGTGCGCTGCGCCATCTATCAAACCAATGTGGTGGTACTGCGCTGCCTATACGCCTCTGCGTGCAAGTCGGTTTCTTCTGTATTTTAGCTTGCATTACGAACTGTATTATTCTCAAACGTAAAACAAAGTTACAACAATTTTTTTTTTACTTCGTGAGAGGTATTTCTTAGGGCAACAATTTATTGCTCGAATGAATAAATGAAACGATTATCAACGCTGTGACCATGTCTACTTTCTTCGATTGCTGCTATATTATCAATCGTCAGATTTAAAGTAGCGCGCGGGCAAGGCGTTAGTTTGCAGATTCTCAACTCCGGCCGACGCAGACCGGCGTTTAATCAAGTCGGCGCTACCATCGGCTTTCTTTGACCGAGCTGGTGGCGTCTGCGCTTCCACCCTGACACACGCACGCAATGCGCTTACCACACGCATGCCAACATCACAAAAACCATGCAGCACTGCCTGAATTTCAACCACATAGTCAGCTAATCTAAGGGCTGGGAGTCAGGATCCATATATGTAGAACGTATAAGCACATGTAAGTACCACTGCATTGTTCAGATATTGGCAGGTATAGCCTACGCATTGCTTATTTCTATTGTGAAATTTTGATTTGTAGTCATGATCGGTCAAACAAATGCTCTTGGCAATAAATAGGGGTCTCGATATCGTGCGAAAACACTTGCTGCATTTTAATGCGAAAACATTTCTTGGATCAGAAGTGGCGTTCGTCCGACAAGACATATCCAAAGCCAATCAAACAGCAGCCAGACAACAATCCATACATTGGCTAAACTGGCTAGCAGTCCTTTCTTGGCTCATGAGTGGCGTCCGCAGTATGTGTCATCGCTAATTATTCGCTAAGTAACTAACTAGTCACTAATTAATCTTAACTAAATAGTCAGCAATTAAAAATAAAAATAAAAACTCGCATAAAAAGAAAACATAAAAACTGGCTAACAGTCTTTTCTTAGCTAATCACTGGCGTCCACAAAATGAGTCATCACTAATTAGTCACTAAGTAACTAACTAGTCACCAATTAACCTTCAATATATAGTCAGTAATTAAAATAAAAATAAATAAAAACTCACACAAAACAAAACATAAAAATACAAACAAAATTAATGACAAAAACCCAAAGAGGAAGCAGAAAGAGAGGACAGAGAAAGGGATGCCGTACTGGAGGTCTCCGGAATAATTTCGACCACCTGGGTAGGCACTATAACCTGGGGATCTTTAACGTGCACTGACAGCGCACGGCACACGGACTCCTAATGCGTTTCGCCTCCATCGATACGCGGCCGCCGCGTTCGGGTTCGAGCTCGGGTACTCCGCCTCGGTAGGCTTTCGCATTTCCGCTCTCAAGCAGACCAAAGTGCAAAGCTGTAATTTTTAAGGCGGAAGCCTTTAATGTCTCATCGTTGTAAGCAGCAGTTGTCGACAGAAAATGTCACGCTTTTCAATTGGTGGAAACGGTCGTGGCGTCACAGTGCGCGAATTTCAAACGGGGCCAATTGCACTTTGGCTAGTAACCATACAACCAATTGAAGGGATCGTATAGTGATGCTCCAAGTAAGTGGGACTGAGCTCAGTTAATTGCTTATTTCCCCAATTAGCCTAATTAGCATTACTAGTCAGGCAATATAAATAAATAAAAGCGATTAAGAAATTGGTCGAGCTCAGGAATCGAACCCCGGTCTTCGGCGTGAGAGACGAGCACGCTATCAACTCCGCCGTGCCTGCTCGATGGTTTGGAATGAACAAAGGCGCGTCTAGTGAATACGGTGTCTTCACTCACTCTCATCCTCCTCCATTCCCTTCCGGCGAGGTTTAGGTGTCCACCGACAAATGAGAGGCAGATACATTTCCTTTCCTCAAAAACCAATTTACCGACGAGCGAGGCGTAGAACCGAATGGGCGATGGCGTTCTATGGACTCCTTGGCAGCGTTGCAAGACGCTGTCGCGTTCCACTCTTAGGGGCGAAGCTTAACATCTTAATCACACATCAGTGACCACACTTTAGGTCAAAAAAGTGCCCCCTTGAATTTTGGCGGGTGTCCACCGAGATATGTGAGACAGTTACTGCGTAATTTCCTTTCCTCAAATACAATTTTCATTTTCTTCATTACGGGCCATCTTTGTCTTTCTTCTTCCACTCCCACTTCCTCCCTTCCTCTACGGTGCGGTTCAGGTGTCCACCGAGATGACAGAGAATTACTGCGCCATTTCCTTTCCTCAAAAAGCGTTGCGTTCAAAGGGCAAGGCATCGCGCCGAACGGGTGGTGGCGTTCCGTGGACTCCCTTGCAGCGCTACAACGCGCTGTCGCGTTCCACTCCTAAAGGCGGAGCTTAAGCGTCATTAATTAGCAGTTAATTAGTATTCAGGCATTAATCAGTAATTAACAATTAATTAGTGATTTGCCATCACTTAGTAATTAGTACTCAATTATATGTGACGCCACCAGTGCCACAGAAACAGCGAAGGTGGTGCGGAAAACGCTTCCGCCTCTACCCACTTTAGACAGTCAAAGTGCCCCCTGAAATTATTTCAAGAACAAGCTCTCGTTACTGGCGGTCTCCCTTTATACGTCGCATGTGGTGGTCTCCTCACACAGAACCGTATCCTGCGCAGTGTTCCGAATGCAGACAGGGTTGACGCTGCACTCGTCGCTAACCAAAGCCTCGCCAACTTGAGACGATGACGCAACAAGGATTTACACCACAAGGGAACAATTTTTACCCCCCCCCCCCCACACACACACACATTCCAACCTAGAAACAGCCCAAGCAGCACAGCTAGGTAACTGCCCCAAAATTTCAGGGGGCACTTTGACTGTCTAAAGTGGGTAGAGGCGGAAGCGTTTTCCGCACCACCTTCGCTGTTTCTGTGGCACTGGTGGCGTCACATATAATTGAGTACTAATTACTAAGTGATGGCAAATCACTAATTAATTGTTAATTACTGATTAATGCCTGAATACTAATTAACTGCTAATTAATGACGCTTAAGCTCCGCCTTTAGGAGTGGAACGCGACAGCGCGTTGTAGCGCTGCAAGGGAGTCCACGGAACGCCACCATCCGTTCGGCGCGATGCCTTGCCCTTTGAACGCAACGCTTTTTGAGGAAAGGAAATGGCGCAGTAATTCTCTGTCATCTCGGTGGACACCTGAACCGCACCGTAGAGGAAGGGAGGAAGTGGGAGTGGAAGAAGAAAGACAAAGATGGCCCGTAATGAAGAAAATGAAAATTGTATTTGAGGAAAGGAAATTACGCAGTAACTGTCTCACATATCTCGGTGGACACCCGTCAAAATTCAAGGGGGCACTTTTTTGACCTAAAGTGTGGTCACTGATGTGTGATTAAGATGTTAAGCTTCGCCCCTAAGAGTGGAACGCGACAGCGTCTTGCAACGCTGCCAAGGAGTCCATAGAACGCCATCGCCCATTCGGTTCTACGCCTCGCTCGTCGGTAAATTGGTTTTTGAGGAAAGGAAATGTATCTGCCTCTCATTTGTCGGTGGGCACCTAAACCTCGCCGGAAGGGAATGGAGGTTTGGTTTGGTTTGGTTTATGGGGTTTAACGTCCCAAAGCGACTAAGGCTATGAGAGACGCCGTAGTGGAGGGCTCCGGAAATTTCGACCACCTGGGGTTCTTTAACGTGCACTGACATCGCACAGTACACGGGCCTCTAGAATTTCTCCTCCAAAGAAATTCGACCGCCGCGGCCGGGATCGAACCCGCGTCTTTCGGGTCAGCAGCCGAGCACCATAACCACTGAGCCACCGCGGCGGCGGAAGGGAATGGAGGAGGATGAGAGTGAGTGAAGACACCGTATTCACTAGACGCGCCTTTGTTCATTCCAAACCATCGAGCAGGCACGGCGGAGTTGATAGCGTGCTCGTCTCTCACGCCGAAGACCGGGGTTCGACTCCTGAGCTCGACCAATTTATTAATCGCTTTTATTTAATTATATTGCCTGACTAGTAATGCTAATTAGGCTAATTGGGGAAATAAGCAATTAACTAAGCTCAGTCCCACTTACTTGGAGCATCACTATACGATCCCTTCAATTGGTTGTATGGTTACTAGCCAAAGTGCAATTGGCCCCGTTTGAAATTCGCGCACTGTGACGCCACGACCGTTTCCACCAATTGAAAAGCGTGACATTTTCTGTCGACAACTGCTGCTTACAACGATGAGGCATTAAAGGCTTCCGCCTTAATATTGGAAATGGTTAGTTTCACTCTGGTGCTTTGTATACGACCGGCCTTTGCCAATACATTTCCAATACTGGACCAATTTTCCTGCGCTGCTTGGGAGAACTGTTCGCGACATAAGCCACGTAAGCCACGTCCCAGGCAAGCGGCCTCTTTCATCTTCATTAGCAGCAAACAGCACGCAGCCCTGTCAGCCGAAGACACCGTGTCGTCGTTGTCGCGGCGACGGCGCCGCGTCCGTAACATGACGGCCACTTTGTTCGCTCGCAAACAAGTTCGCCTCAGCACCGCCTCTTGCATATTGCTATACACTTTCTTCTTCAAGGCATCAAGGCAGGAGGCTCGGCTACGAGCGACGGAGGACCAGGGTGAACAGAGTGGCTTCTGTGGAGCGTGCTGTGTGGACGCGATGTTTCTCAAAGCCCGACCCAGCCCCGTATTCGTCGTGTGGAGCTTCTTCACGCTCCGGTGAACTTTGCGAAGCCGAAACTTTGCACCAATCGGAGGAGAGAAAAGTCTGCTGCTGAGGCTTCATCGCAATCCCACGGCGCATGCAGCGCACAGCTAGAAAGAGCCCCCCAGGAGGCGTGTATGGATGAACAAGTCGTAGCCTCGTTCACGCTTTCACATTCTTTTGACAGTCTGTCGACTTCATTCGTTTTAGTTACTTTTTGTTTCAATTCTTTTTTCTCACTCGGAGCAAAGTCGGCCCATGCATGGCCCCGGGTACTGCGGCGTTTTTTTTTTTTTTTTTTTGCGATGAAGTGCGCGCGCGCGATACATTTTTCCTCCGTCGCTTCGACGCATCGAAGGCACCAGTGCTGGGGACGCGTTCCTGTTCGTCACGCTCCCGTTTCTCTGATTTCTATTTATTTTTTCACAGTGCGGCAATGGGGCTGGTGGCGGCCAGGACGGGGATGGCGGTCGTGTTGGGCCTCGAGCGCCGCGCCCCTCTTGCCGGCCTGACACTTCCACAGCGCGGCTATGTATAGTCCTTGATGTATGCGCCTCCCGCAGCCGCAGAGCTCGTCAATGTCCTCCCAGCTCAGCCCTCCCTGGGACTCCAGCCCTTTCCGCTACTTCGCCCGTCGAGCGGGGAGCCTTGTTGTCCGTAATGCCGAATGCAGAAAGTAACTCGATACCAAAGGCTACGCGTTATTTCTGGCCGGCTCGGTTTGTGATTGATGCGGTGAGTAATATTCGGAGTTTTCGGACAGCAATTTGTAATGCCACATTTCTGGAAGAGAGCTGCGCACTCCTGGTTGCTTCCTGTCTGTTTTTGCTTATCGACCGCTGTGTCTACAGCGACTGGCTGCTCTGCGCTGACAGGGGCTAATGTCTTTAGAACATTGTACCGGAATACAAACATGTAATAACGCCTGGTGTGCTTTTTTCTTAGATGGAAAGTATGAAATCGACACCGAACCGAGTACTGAGTGAAAGGTAGCTTGAAGGCATAGGGAGGGAGAGGGACATTAGGTGTGAAATCTTTAGTAAGGAGAGCACATAAGCTCTCAAACTTTTTATAGTATCAAATGTTCGTCCAATTCATTAGAGAAATGAAATCTCAACTCTCCTCACTCCCTAAAATGTCTTCTCGAAAAATCCGCTCTAAGAACACCCACGGCTGAAGTGTAGTCGCACGCACAAGCGAATTGTAATGGTGTTTCTGTTCAGCACTTTTTTTTTTTTTTTTGCAAAAGCAGCAAGAGGCTGTGGTCTCTGTTTCGAGGCACAACAACGCTCAATTCTGTCTTGGCTACTGGCCTCAGAACTTTTGCAACAGGTGGTACGTATATTGCGCACTTTCGTTGCACCTAAGCTAGGGATAACCTCGAGGCAGTGAGGCCGCTGGGCCACCCCCTAATCGGCAACACGCGTCAGCTGTGGGCTACAGTCTGCACACACCTGTCGCTAACATACTGCTCGAGTAGGTTTTCAACCGCCGCTGAAAGAGATCAGCTAGAGCCAAACAGTACGCACGGCATCAAAGCGCCTTTGTCACAGCAAAGAATACTTACAGGTAACCGCAGCCAACAGCCTCTACAGTTGGTTAGGATGAGCTCACTTTGACGATAAATCAACGACATGATGCAGAGTACAGTGACTGGTTTCTGTAGATTACAGCAAAAACAAGTCTGAAATGTTTGAACTGTGGCGCTAGACAGGGCACTAGACAGGGCAAGCATGAGGCGCTAGACAGGGCACTCAATGAATGCGATGCTTGGGGAAGGTTGGATTATCAATCGGTCATATATTCATCAAGTCATGTCCGGGCGCCAGCCGTAAGTGAGCAGCGACTTTTTTTTTTCTTCACTGTAGAAAGCTCATAAATAGCGTGTTAGAAAAACGCAATATATATTCCTCCGTAAGACGCAATGTAAAGCACAGGGAGCTCATCGTCTAAAGCACTGTTTATCGGCATGACTCTGAAAGCGGTAACTTTGATAGAGAGAGAGAGAGAGAGACTTTAATGAATACATGAGAGGTCTGTATGATTCTTAGCCTAGCATGCTACTCCAGGTGAGGGTGAAAGAAGAGAAGAAAATAGGAGAAGAACAACAGGCTGAAAAACAGATGAGAGAGGGAAAAAACAAAGGGTGAAAGGTGACATCAAGATACTCAAAAACACACATGATCATCAAAGGGTGTCCACCCAACCCGTGTGCCTAAGAAAAACTAATAATGCTTTTGTCCCTCTCGCAGCCGAAGCCGCAACCCTCCAAGGTCCAAGAACATGCTTCAGGTGCACGGGGTCGTCCTGACGGAGTCCTAAATCCCTTAACAGTGCCTTGCGATGGTTAATAAAGATTTGGCAGTGGCAGATCAATGTGTTGAAGATCCTCGCGCACACCACATGTCGGGCATAGATGGCTGCTTGATGCACCAGTTTTATGCAGGCAGAATGTATTGAAGGGAACGTCCACTCTAAATGAAATATTTGCATGGTTCTGTCCCAGTATTACCAGCAGTTTTACGGCATACTAGCCGGCACATTCCAGCTCGATGCATAATTCATAGCTGAATAATTGAGAACACTTCATCACACTGTCATACTTATGCACTGTTTGCCAGTACTTGGGCCGAGTCATTCTGGCGACCCCCTATTAGAACAAGTGGCAAATAATCGAGAAACGAAAGCCAACCAAGCTCAAAGCAATCGTTGGACAAAGCATTCAGCCTTATCTCCATTCGTTCAAAACCACCACAAATATATGCATTTAAACCTGACATGCTGCCAGTTCAATCAAGAAGACCAATATCTATTACCTGAAAAATCATCCCCAGTCTGAGTACTCCATTAGCTCTACATATGTGGGTTATTGCATCTCAGTCCCTAAATCCATGCAGCCCTGTGGAAGCTGAAGAGCTTGCGTGAGTTGGTGAGTACGCTATCTACCACGTAAGAGTTTTTCGGGGTCCCCTAAGCGTCAGCTATCGCGTGGTTGTTCACTATGAGTTGTTGTCACTCCGGTGCGACTAAATCACGTACTGTTCCTTAGCTTATGCAAGTGGGCTCGAATTTATCGTGAGGGAGATTATACAGAGTCGTTGCTTCTCGTCTCAAATGGATACGCGTGTGTTTTCGTCATGCCACGAGCCGAACCTTTTGTTTCCTCAGGAAGCGCGCAATACTGTACCGTAACGTAGCTTTGATTTCAACTTGCCTGTTAGTGCGCGGGATGGAGACGCCCTATGTCTTCCTCTCTAATTTCGTAGCAGTAGCAATCATTTTTTGAGTCATGAGATCCCCTTAGCACCGCTGCGTTCAACCCGTTGATGGCCACTCTTTTTCAACCTGCTGGTTTGATCTAGTGTATAGTGCATGTGCCCTTGTATCCGCTCTACCGAGATTACAGGTTTTAAGAGTTATTAACATAAAAAAAAGAAAAAAACAGGAGTCAAAAAAGTGGGTAAAGGCGTAGGTGCGGCGAGTAAGCAGCGTAAAGGGACGGGAATTGAGGAGGAGGAGGCCATCTGGAAATTGAAAACAGCGGAACTTGCTCGCGGAGGAAAATTTTCTGATTTTGAACTCTAACTGAACGTGACTGGCAGAGAGACAAACAAAACACGCCAAAATTTCGTGC
Source organism: Amblyomma mixtum (assembly GCF_055824585.1). Taxonomy (NCBI): domain Eukaryota; kingdom Metazoa; phylum Arthropoda; class Arachnida; order Ixodida; family Ixodidae; genus Amblyomma; species Amblyomma mixtum. The sequence goes on from NC_143019.1 coordinate 46,823,976, forward strand.
TCACTGCAAGAAATGCTTGGCGCGGTAACTAGGCTGCTTCGACTGCTTTAGGGTTCTGAAATAAGCAACACTGCACGAAGCAGAGCGGATGGCGGAGCGCTCTCGGCGCAGGGTAAGCACGCGCGAGCATTCCGCGTGCTACGTGGTGGTCGACACACACACAGAGTCTATACATTGGTCTGTCCCCGTGCGCCTCAAGTGATTCGGGCAATGTTTCTTTATTTTATTTTTACCTCACTCCCTAGGTATACGGTATTCCTGTTTCCAAGCGGGGAGCACGGGCGTTTTGCGGTTTGGGGCATTGGCCAGCAGCGAATGACGAACGGCCACTGGAAAAACGGTGCGCCAACGAGTGAGCGCGGCTTCTTTTTTGGCGGGAGGACGTCCGGCCTGCCCCGACGCGCTAGATGGTCCACGTGAGTGATTATTGAGGCTCGGCGCTGCTTATCGATGAGCCGTGCAAGACATTTCGGAACGTTTCGTCGCAGTTGAGTTTTCATACAGGAAACACACGGCGAACCCCTCTTCTCTCCCCGCCCTCTTACTCACCCTGCCCCCCGTGCCATCCATCCGCCACCACTCGTCCGATGTCGGCATCGTAAATGTTGCTGCAGGTAGTCTGGGCTGTGTTTTCCTTTCTTTCCTAATACCTCCAGAGGGGCAGGCCAGGAAAGGTTACCTAGGGGATGGGTATCTCCGATTCAAATAGCGTGACGCAAATGTTGCTAGGGTATGGACATCATGGTGCTACCCAAACCTATGCGAATTACGCGATGCATCCAGAGCTCTGTTTTGTGTGTCCTTGTGAAAAATAGACTGCAAGCGCATAACCACAAAGCGAGAAGCACTACCGAATTCATACTCGGTTTGTTACAGCGCGTCAGAGGGAAGCAGCCAAGGCCACCATCCAGATAGTCATCTCTCTACCTCATTCTTCGTTCTGTAGCGACAAAGCGTACATTAGTAGACACTCGAAGTCTCAGCGAGTCTCTGCAAATTTGTTTGTTTGCGCCACATCAGAAGTCAAGCTCTGCATACGCCTCAGCAGCGTCTATAGTATTACCGGCTTCTCGACACCGCAGTGTGTTACGTTCTCTCGAGGAGAAAAGCGGTTCCTGCTTCACTTTCTAACGTGATGCCAGGGGACATGCCGAAAACCATCCCTATTATGTGACATCGACCGGCGATCGGCGTTGACGATTCGATACCGTCGTTGTATAATCAAAGATTCGCCCCATCGAAGTCGGTCGCTGGTTTGAGGAGATCAGATCGATCTAGTGTATGTGGTGGTATGTATACCGTAGCTCGGTTTGTCTTTCGCAGGTTGGAACCAGCCTCCCCGTTGGAGCATGCGCCAACCAGAAGCCCCGCCTGTTGATTCGTTTGTTCGAAGTTTCTACAGCCAAGAAGGACGAGGTCACATTGTCGCGTGCCTTCCTCTCTTTCCGTCGTTACCCATGGCACAAAGCGGACTGTATACTCTCTGCTTAACGCCAGAAGGATTGAAGGTCTTTTATCACTTTTAGGGATGGCGGAAGCATTTCTACAGAGGCACGTGCTTACAGACACCGTCGTTATGCCATATTTTTCTCAACTGCAGGAAAATGGTGAGCACCGAACTATGGATAAAGCTGCAATATATACTCACAGTGTCATTCGCCGCGTTCAGGAATGCATGAGACTGTTAACCCTCTGCAACTGTGAGATACATTGAGTGCACACAGTTTCACTCGGAAATAGCCGTGTATCTCCATGGCTGCGCATTTTTGGGCAGTGAACACTTCGTGTATTATCAAAGCTATTTTGTCACCTAACGTATATCTTGTAAGTTTATTTCATTACCTCTCGTATATATTAGAACATTAGTTAGTCATACAAAATTTAAGCGGCAGGCAGCTTTTCACCATGTGACATCAGCGGAGCAGTATGCCTCCAGAAGATCAGGATTAACGATTTTTTTTTCTTTCACAGCCAGTTTTATTTATCTTTAATTTTATTTGTCCGAAACACGTAGGCCACGCAAGACAGCCCTTATAAAATGGTCTATAGGCAGACTATAGACTTCTTATAGACTCTATATTGCCTTCCTATGCATATTTCTTTTTGTCTATTCGAAGTCTATAGACTGCTTATAGAAAAAGATAGATGGATACAGAGAGGGGGGAAAGGCAGGACGTTAACCATAAAGCTTTCCGGTTGGCTACCCTGTAATTTTGTCTATAGACAAAAGTTTACTAAAAGTGTATGGTCATGCATCTGTAGATTGTCTATAGTCTGTCTACAAGATTTTTATTGCCTATAGACTGTTCTTTAGAGTTTATCTATACAGAGTCTATAGACTTTATAGATCGAAGTCTGTGGACAATCCAACGACTGTCTAAAGAGTTTTTTGTAAGGAAAGAGTGCTCTTGATTGATAATAGACACTATGCACTCATCACTCGTGAATAAGGCAGCGAATCATTAACCTCATGTGCAAGTTCCCGTCGAATTTTTCCAACCACAGAAGCTGCCAAAAAGCTTAATTTCTTGGTAGCTTAACGCGCCACCACGAGCTAATGTGTCAGCTCTGCAGTCCATCGCACGATGTGCTCAGTGCGCCCTCCAATTTCAGGCCGCCCTAAAGCAGAAAAAAAAAAATTCCATTTTCGTGACTGCCGTGTTGCCAGAACTTCCAAGGACACTTCCAAGGGCAGAACTTCCCCTGTATGCGTGAATTTGGGCATGAATGCCAGGTCGCACAGACTGACCAGTCATTCTCGCTGCAGTCAATAAAAAAATGATCGCTACGAGTCATCCCGCCTGCGCTGTGCTGGTTGGGCTTGAAGGTCTGGTTTAGAGGCTAACGTCGATTCCCGTTGTCGCGTACATTTGTGAAAACCAACAGTATAGGACGTGCCTTGAACTCTGCCGCGATGTTCACGGCTTTAAGTCCATTACCAGAACCTGAGATAGACAGGACACACCGGCAAGGGCACCGGTACATGACACCCCGCCGCTGCTCTGAGGTATCACAACGTATGCGCTTGTGGGTAAATCAGTCAACGTCAAGACGATGCGTCCCCCGCGTCTTCCATGGCAAGGCAGTCACTCCAACAACGCATCATCGCTGCAAAGAGCCATAGACGTGATGGTCACTACGTCCAGTTCTGGTCAACTTCATAGACGTGCGCATGACCGGCTGCACGCTTGGTGCAAAACCGTATAACGTGTAAGAATTGTCTGTCCATATTTGGGCCGGGAACAAAAGCCGATAGCCACCAGCGTTCATTAGTGCGTGCACGTAAAGTTGCGCGGGTTCTCCTCTGAGTCTCTGCCACGTCCTATCTCCCTCCTGGTGACGCTCAGACCATGGAAGCCGCACAGAGAAGGGGGTCGAGAAGCAGGCAATGCCTGCCACAGTTTTGCGCACGGTCATTCGTCTCGCAGAGAGAGAACCTCGTTGGAGCGTTCGAACAACGAGACGCTGATAAACCCAGCTTAAGCACTGGAGCGTGTCCGGCCCACAGGGTGCGCGCGCGCTACTTTCGAAAGCCAATCCTGCGAGAAGCTTCAGGTCGATCGTGCGGACACGGCGGGGCTTACATATAGTACCGCCGGTCCCCCGCTGCTGTGTAGACAAACGCGGCCCGGCGGGAAATCAGTCATGAACTGATCGGTAGTTGCCGTCCGAGAGCGGAAATTAAAATTGGGAGAGGTTGGCCTCGAGAAGGCACCACCCCTCCCCCTGCCTCTTCATAAACTCGAGCAGCACTGCCGAGAGGTCTGTCGCACGCAAGTGCCTCGATCATTCCTTCCGAGGTCGATACAGTGAGGGAAAACACTGGGCTCTAAGGAGCGAGTTTGCGAGGAACGTTCCGCCCAGCTATGGCCGCAGATGTGCGTATAGGAAACAAAAGCGGCAGTAAGTCTTGGTTTCCGGTCTTCTGGGCACCGTAGGAGAGGAAATAAAATGTGCCGGGGCGAGGGCGGAGGCGTCGTACGTTGTTGGTGTAAAAGTACAATACGTGCATCGAAAAGTTCCACGGCTGGCCAAGTGCATGAATCAAGAAGAAAGGAAATGGTCTCGAAGTTTCGAAAAAGGATGTATGGAAGCGCAGATAGAGCGAAATGAAGTGCATGAACAGCCTCCGGAACGCAAAGAGAGAAAGTAAAAAACAACTAAACGGGGCAACGACATTTAAAGCGCTCGCTATTTTTCGCCGAACATATTCACTTGTACTCGGCGATGGAAGGTGGGGTATGAAATCACAAAGAACAAAACCACAAGGAATGATTTTCGATTTCTTCTTAACCCCGGAAAAGGCCGCCAACTGCCAATTAACCATGTAGCTAAACACTCAACGGATATTCTCTCTAAATACACGCATCTCTGCAAAAACTCTGTTCTACTGCCAAGGGGTATAAAAGAAGGAGGAGCTGGTTATGCATATAGGAAAACGAGAAGATTATGAAGAGAGAAAGAACACGTGCGTTGCTGTTAAACTCACAGCAGAATACTGTGCAGCGCCAGGAATCAAAGGTCGAAGGGAGATGAAAGAAAAGAGAAGAAGGAAAGACCAGCAACGGCCAAGGGCTTCGGTGAGCGGGTTCAGTCGATCCAGATGTGCTTTAGACCCAAAATGTATACAATGAGTGACTATAACTTGTCTCACCATTTGATCTGAATGCTCCGGATACGAGGTGTAGACTTAGAGAACGGTGTGATTCACTTGCGACAACATGGGAACAGCGCTCTTAGCGGAATTCCATGCTTTATCGGCGTGCGCACCGTCTGTTAGTGCGTATATTTGCCAAATCGTCAGTTGAGCGAGCTGGTGTACGTCCATGATGAAGAATAGCTTGAAGGAAACCCGAAGAATGGACAGAATGACGCGTACAAGCGCTATCTTATAGGACATAGCGCTTGTCACGTATATTGCATACATATTGTGTGTCTTGTATGTCGCACACGTATTACATGTCTTGTTATTGTATACTTATCGCGTGTCACCCTCGTCCTGTGCGTCCTCGTGCTTCATTCGCGCCATTCCTCATCGTGAACGTACATTTGTCTCTGCCACTTCACGTATACCTGCAGTATGCAAACTAATTCTTGTATATACTTGTAAACTAAATAAAGCAGTAATACCTCATATTGGCGCAATTTCCATACCTCTCGTGCGGCACAGACTGGGAGTTAGACACTGTCATAACTCTGTATGCTTTCTGTCGCGCACTAGGGATAGTCTGCGCCTCATACCTTCGGCAACGGTGCACAATTTTCGTGAGGCCCGGTGCTGTTCGGACCGCACGCAAATCTCTGCGGCGACTTTTGCGTTTACGTCCGGGTGCACTGTGGCTCCCGTCGATTTCGGGCGTTCATATCATGAGCTCATCGTCCCACGTCACATTGCGAAACGATTCGCACGCTTGTCTCAGCCCTAAAAGCGTCGTTCCCGGTCGTGATCGTCGCTGGGGACGGCAGCGCGCGTCGCAAGGGAGCGCGAATGTATTATTCCCTAGTGTGCTGATTGATGGGGAGTGCATCTATCTTGGCGTCTCAACCTGCATAGATGCGTTGAGAGTAAGAAATACGGCGGTATTCCCGTTCAGTCGTCCTTTGTGAGCCCTTCGGTTTGCGTGTTTACCGCGGTAGAGTGTTTTGATCGGGTGCGAGGAGAAGCCGAATATCGAGGAGGATACTTGTTAACCTAAGCTCTACAATAACTGGTTAAGTCAAGTTTGCAGCCTGCTTTACAAGGCAATCATCATGAGCACGGAAATATCGACAGCAGTTAAGCAAACCTGAACACAAAAAGACAACCGATATTACACACTTTTTATTCTTTTTATTAACAAACAGGTATAGAAACAGGTATAGAGAAATCGGCAGCGAGTGTTGTAACACATGTCTGGAAAAGTTTGTGCTGATGCCACTGATGACTCAAGAAATGATTTCGCATTAAAACATTTCACCATACCTCCGGATTATTTGATACGCGAAACTTACCCCGGTTTCTGCCTTATTCCTCCTCCTCGTCGCCACCGATTAGAACTGCATGTTTGCTGCCCGTTCGCTAGATTAACTAGCAGCCTCAGTAGCGTACTAAGGCGAGAACCAAGCCTACGCTTGGTCAGGACGAGGCTAGCGCGCGATGTAAGTGCAACGGTTATACGTATGGCGCCATCGTAACACTCACGAAAGCGCTACCAGCATTCAAAGACTTAACTTCGAAAGAAACGAAAAAAGTAAAAAAAAAAAAAACACGGGCCTCTCGAAAAGAAGCGTGAGCAACTTGGTCGTGTTGGGCGTGCGCGTGGTGTACGCTTCGTTCTCACCTCGAGCACTGGCGTTCTTAAAGTGCGCGCAATCAAGCCCAAGCCGGCGTCGTCGAGTTTATGATGCAATCGCCGCAGTGGGGGGGGGGGGGGGGGGGGGGCAGTTTTAACGCCGGTGTGGTGCGGGCCGTTTCCAGTCTGCAAATTACTCGACACAGCAGTTTATTAGCCGCCCTTCCACAGTTCTCACCCCCGACACCACGCACACGCTCAAGTTTATCTTCGTTTCTTCATATTTGCGTAAATCCAAATTTATTTATAGAGCCGGCTTTATTATTATTCGGCGTGGGTACAGCCCTCGGTCCCAGCCGGCGCGCGCGCTCTTGGAAGCACTTAGAGCGAGCACGCGCAACCAAACTTCTTTTCCCCTGCACCTTCGCTTTTTTGCGACACTTTTCTACATTGCGGGGAAACACGCCCGTCCGACCGTGTAAAGGCAGAAACTCGAGAATAAAAAGTGTTCTCGAGAAAGTGGCCGCTGTGGCCGTTTTTATCACCCCTTTCCTGGAAAAGCTGTCCTCCTTGTTAGCTTTCTTGTTTGCTTATTCACGACTCGCTTGGCTGATTTCCTTCGGTCAGGGAGTGTTCGCAAAAAAATGTAGAGAAAGACGCAAATCCTGCGCAGCACGGAGTCATTACGACGGCCTTCTCTTCTTCCAGCGGACGCACCGCGCAGAGGAGGGTGGAGAGATCCGGCGAGGGCGTCGGAGAAGCAACGACGTTATTAAAACCCGCCCGAGCCTTCCAATATGCTTCGGCGAAGGGGACGACAAAAAATCATTAATAACATGCATTTCCTCTTCCCTCAACGTCCTTATTTTTTTTCTCACCCTTGCTGTGAATTTGTTCTCTCACTCGCACCAGTTATGGAGATGCGAAGTGCCACCGACACCCGAAAAAAAATTCAGGGGGGCACTTTGGGTTTCTAAAGTGCTGCATGGCGAAAGCCTTCCTTGTCCACTGTTTGGCACTGACTGCGAGACTGTTTGTGCTGTACTAGTGCTTTAGTTGACTACACACTTTGACTACACATTACAACTACACACTTTGACTGCCGACTTTTGCTGCTTCTTTAGCCCGACTCTCTCTCTGCTTCGATGAGTTCGGTTATATCCATGGCTCTATTCGCAGTAATGAGGTAAGCGATGTGGTCCCACCCACGGATGCCTCACGCCCTCCGTCGGAGTGGACGTCAACTATTTTTTAGTTGTCGTCTGCTCCAAAAGGGGGCGTCAGGCATCCGTGGGTGACCTAATTACTTCCGAATCCGCGTACTCTGACGTCATAACCATTTCGACCAACCGAAAATTGTGACACCTTTCCTGACAAGCTTCTGTCGACAACGATGAGGCATTAAAGGCTCTCGCCTTAATAAGAAGGACAGAAAATGTCCTTCCGAACCTTGCTCTCTTGTCTTGCCTGCGCGTCAGACTTTGATAAGAATTTTCGACCGTATACAACGCTTAATTATTTCCCGCCCCCCACTTCGGGAGTTAGACCTAGTGTCCCCCTTCACTTTCCATTCCCTCGTTCTGCTGCCTTATGCGCGGCGAAGCTCGTCTGAAGTGATGTCCGCGCCGAGAGATGCCCTGCTCGAGGATACAATAACAACAACAAGATGACAACTTACACGCTCATAGCACATTTTCGTTGTCGTTTGTGGCTCTCGGAGTGTCCACTGTAGTCGTTATAATCATCGTCAGGATAATAATCAACGTTAATAGATCTTCGATCGTCATCGTCAGTTAATATCTATAAAGGCTTGAGGCAGAGCCAATGAGAGTAAGGAATTCATGAAGGCCAAGTACGACTCATAACTGAAGCGAAAAAATGCTGACAAAATTACAATTGGACTTAAATTTTCTCTATCACGTACACACGGAGTACGGGCACTAGACGAAATTCTACAACTAAGCAGCTTGAGAGTGTCTGGGGCCCATGACTCAAAAGGCACATTTGTAAAACAAACTACGCTCAAAATTAAAAGCAATAATCTGCAAGAGAATAGAGCAAGGTAAGTGACACTCCAAGGAAAAAAAATTTAGGGAGCCAAACAGGGCAACAGCTAAAATCCTATTTTCACGCAACTCGTACCAGTATTGTTAAGCCTAATGGTAATGCGATCGGCAGGTAGACACTACTGAGGTTCCCAGACGTCGCCTATGACAATGTGCATTTTGAAACTAGCACCTTAATTGGCGACTTGTGGCCGGTCAGCCATTTTCTTTTAAACATTGTTTTTGTTTACTCTCCTTCGCAGTCAAATGTATGCCTATAGTATACAGCGTTTCACCAAAGACTAGCCACAAATTTTATAAATAGGCTTTACTTTCGGCGCACCATTGTCAGTGCTGTAGTACAACAGTATACAGCTAAGACGTGCTAACTAGCATGCTGGTTAACTAATATTTAATAATTACCTTTTTAACTTTATTGTTAGGCTCCTTAATTATCAAGAGGTGTGTAGCGCACCGTAAGTAATATCCATTTCAGCTTTTATAATTCCGAAAATTGGGTTGCCGTCGGCGCTGTGGGCCAAAAAATTTTGGCTATTTCGACGTGTTACCTGCACTGGAAAGGTTATCTTGCCTGCAAGCTTCTCGACAGTGCATGAATTTTGGCGCAATGCAGGTATCCTACAAGTATCGATAGCTTCATGATCTTATGAATGCCAAATTTATATTCCGTTCTAACGTAAACTGCTGTTTTAGGACAATTTTGGACAAAAACACACAGACAGAAGTGTATTGAGACTCGCAGTTTCAAAGGTAGACTTTGTTTCTGCATGCTACGTGCTCCACGTACGGGATATGGTCAAAAAAGAAGCAGTTACTACGTGGCCTATTAGTTTGATAAATTGTCATCCCATTTCTATAGCGTAAAAAAGATCTTTAAACTCAGAAAAATGTTGAGACGTACGGTGTTCTAACATTTGATTTTTGTAGAGGTTTGGAAGTCGTTCGAATTTCTGGTTGGTGCTTGAGTCACTTGGCATCATATGTAATTGTTTATTGTTTTCTTCAGAACTTATTGCATTCTTTCCAGTCGTTACTATTATAGCATGTCGAAATTGCTACATCGTAAGCTATTTTACGTCTCGTTGTAGAAATTGCTAGTCTTTCTATTTTTTTTCTTTTGTTCTTGCCTGTGACTTGAAATGCAGTTCATCAGACGTTCTGTCATTTGTACTTCGTGCGGTTTTTTGCTCCCTGCCAGGCGCTGCCCCTCAATCAGAGATATCTTCAGCTCACCTTTGCGCGGCAACAATTAATGGTCTAGTCTAGGGTCATATAACATGCCAGTTCGGAAGTGTATTTTCTGTTTTGTTTTTTTAATGGCTCGATCTCCAGGGCGTACACGCTACTTGGCATTATCGACCAACTGATCACTTCAGCCGCACATCACAGTAGCAGAGAATCAACGGGCATTTCTATTGTGTCGGACGTGCTTGGCTTTTGTTTTATCAATTCCTTTCAGTTTTTCTTATCCGCCATTACTACTACGACGCTGGCCACATAAGCATTAGCGTTGTCGAAGTGTGAAAGACGGGGCATATCTCTGGAAGTCACGCCATCCTCAATTTGGCGCGTGTCTTCTTCGAGAAAAAGCGCACTCCTCGCAAATGGCCGGCCTGATCAGTGACCCGAGGCAAACTGTGGGACGCACCGTTGGGAGAGGTCGGACCGAGAACCCGTTCTTTTCTTTCTGTCTAGCGCTTTATCGTTGTGTGCCTGCGTGTTCCTTTGCACACAGGTGTCGCGAAAATGGCACGCTCGCTATCCTGGCTCCTTCATCAGGCTCTGGCCGGACCAGCTCGTTAGGGGCAGCGGACGTGACATCCGGACGATGTCTGTCCTCGTGCACATTTCCTCATTGGACGTGCTAACGACAAGGCTCCACATCGACGCGCACTTAGTGTGGGTGAGTCTTAGGCTCTGCAGTGTTGTCATACTTTGTTATCCCTTCTTTCTCTCGTGATTTCGTGCAATGCCCATCTCGCGCCGATTCTTAGAGTGCTTTGAGGTTCTTTCTATGTTGGTGAGTTGCGGCACCACGGGTTCCTGCTCACATGTGGGTGGGACCCGCCCACACCTCGGGCAGTGCGCTGCTTAACCTTGTCCGGGGTTAAAGGAATCCTGGTGGCTGAGCGGACGCCGAGCTTTTGGACCTTTAAGGCCCGTCGGCTGGTGCAACACTCCACTTTGGCCCCCGCTTCCCATAGACGGTACCCCTGGAGCGACCCGCCCGGGGAAGTCAGCCATTTTCCATTTCCTATCTCCTCTTCCACACTTCTTCCTTTCCTTTCTTACTTCTCCAACATGTCCTGTTATCTTAATCCTTCCTTATTTAGCCACCTTCTCGTCGTGAGAACACGGCTGAGGTCACTATTTCATCGGTTGGGGACCTCGAGATCCTTGAACAGCCAAGGATGGCTGCTGAGGTTCCCGACCTTCTTTAAAACATTTACCATAAGTCACTTCTCAAATTTTGTCTTATATTTTACTAGGTTGCACAAATTAACTTTTTAGGCCCTTTACACCGCCGTTCATTTAGACTTTTGTATAACATCTATATAAAACGATTTTCATACCCTGAGCTTGGTGCATGATAGCCTTAGTCGCTTATGCGCCATTAAACTCAACTCAACTCAACTCAACTCAACTCAACTCAACCCTTCCTTATTTTCTCACAAGCATTCTGACCTACCGTTTAAGTTTTCTTTTTTTGCAACTAATGAGAGAAACCAGCAGAACAGGACGCGTACACAAAAGAAGGACATCACACGGACGACGCTGGAGACACAATTGAAAATTTTTACTTGATCTAGAATCGAGTAGAGCAGGGCACACATGCCTTGTGAATCCCTTCTTTTTGTGTACGCGGCCTGTTCTGCTGGTTTCTCTCCCCAGTACCATGCACGAACATGCCCAACAAGCTACGCTTCTGCAATTCTATTTTTGCTAATCTTGCACTGCTTGTTTAATCCCCCCCCCCCCCCCCCCATTAAAAAAAATTAAATCGCCTGCCTGTTCGGTACTAGCTCAAGATGTTCACGATGAATGACATCTAAAGGGCCTCCGGAATCGTCCTCACGCAAAAGGAACTGCATGGACTGGCATTAACGGATGCAAGGGAGGGACGGGTACAGCTGCTCGGCGTTGCTGTGGAGTGTACATACACGGTGCATCCCAGCGTAGCGTTGAATACACCAATCGTGGAGCAAGCAACCGCGAGCTTACATCCATGTATTGTCTGTTTCAGCGTTATTCGAAAAGGACCCGCCCTACTCCGAACGAAAACTTCCGCGATGAAAAACACCACCCGGACGCAATTCTTTTTTTTTTTCTGGGCATCTCTATTGAGGCATGTCTTAGCAATATGTAAAATTTTACGAAACAAACAAAGTAACCTTGCTTGCTGTTCTGCCAATTCATCGGAGCTAGCGAGTACCAATAGTAAGCTCTATATTCCTAAGCTACCTCAGGCAAGTACCCCTTTTGCTAAAAGAAACCGAGCAAGGAGGTTTTCTTCTCAGGCGTACTGTGAAGCCCTTGCGACACTCCTACAGACCAAAAGGTTCCGAGTGATTAAAACAAGTGTTCTGCTGGTCTTACACAGATTTAGAGTTTAAGGGCTGCCATAAGTGTACCGCACTTCTGGGCTACGAAACAAAACACGTTGACCGGTTACTTTTGGACAACACTGCACCTACTTAATAAATAAAGCATTTAATAAGCGTCACCACTCATCGAAACACTAGTTATTTTCACTAAATTTCCTTAGCGCGGCACCATGTCAGTGGAAACTTTTTTAAATTTACAGTCGTTGTCACAACACGGCGTGATTAACCACCGCGAGCAGTGTGATTAACCACCCTGATTAACCACCCTGATTAACCACCCGGCGTGATTAACCACCCTGAGGCGACGGCCGATACAGTTTTCTGCCTCCGTGCACGAGATCGCCGATGCGCTTCGCCTGGTTAAACGGCAGTGCTCTCGTCGAAAGGGCTCACGGTAACGGCCTGCAGTCTTTTGCATGAGCGAGGGTGTGTAACAGCAGTGGCGTGCACTGCAGTCTTTATTGTTTCCTTCCTATGTTTTGATCGAAAAATGAACATCATCAGGACGCTGCTGCTATGGAATTAAAGTGTTTGACTCTTTTAGCTGGTGCTGTTTTGCTCCTTGTTTTTATTGGGCAGCCACTTCCTAAGACAGGCTGTGCCGTCTAGGTGGAACCGAAATTTCACTTACGACTGTTGATGGAGAACGGCCGAAGGAATAAACTCAAACTGGTAGATCGAAAGCAAACTACACCGACTTGCCTTCTATCTTTCTCTTTTCTATAGTATAAAAGAAAGCTAAAAATAATAAAGCATGGTGGAAAACCACTCAAGTAGTACCTCGTCGTGCAATTCAGCTTCGCGGGAAATTATTCCAGCTTATTCCACGCATGTTGCATGTAAGGACACACTTTGGCTGCATCGTTTCTTTTTTCCTTTCCGTGTCCGCCCCAGACTTTTATGGATGATGACTCGAACGACCAGGTTGCGTTCATCGTCGTTTACTAATCCACGAACAGTTTACGCACATTCGCTTTCCGCATGACGTAGCATTGTAGCGTATACAGTATTACTGCCCACCATGAACGTCATTCATGACGTTTTCTTTATCTTCTTATTGCAGATAAGCGGCGCCTACACAGGTTCTTTCGACCAGCATGGTTTTTCCGTTTGTTCGAAGGCAAAGCCGGGCGCCATAGTTCCAGAATTCGCACGCCAGAGAGAAAGAGCATGAGCACAGGCATAATGTAATCACTCTTTATGGGTTGAAGTGAAAGGTCAACAAAGAAGTTAGGAATAGTTCGCTCAGTTACCTCCGCTGTTACCACTCTACGATCAATCAAACCCTTTGATCACATGCAGCTGTATAATGTATCGAATCACATCCAGCTGTAGGGTGGTCGGTAAGGGAGAATGCAAAAAAAAGTCGGCCGGTAGTCGGTCGAAGGATGTTTTATGCAGCTCATACAGCACTGGAAAATATGAACTTACCTGGTTAAAGAGTTATATTGACGTGCCTAGTTCTCAAAACAGAGCAACCCAAACTGGAGCACGAAACTTTTCCTATCACGTTGCGTTGTTGTAAGGTACCATTTTATCTGGTTACAAGTTTCTTTATCCATCTTTTATCTGCAATAGTAAACTCCTTTAATTTAATCTTGCCTCTTGTTTTCATCCAGACAGCAATTTCCATGAGGCGATTGGTCCTGCGAAACGTGAGAAATGCTCTTACCTCTTCTGAATACCTGCAGAAATAGTATTCAAGCAGACCTTTTAAGCCTTAAGTAGTTTTGTTTCAACATATAAAAACAAAACATCTATCGGTTTTGAACTTTAAGGAGCAATCTTACGCGCAGTATTCAGTGCTTGCGGCATCAAGGAAAAGAAAATCATGCTGCTCTTTAACCTTTTCGGCCCTGGATTTTTTATTTAGGCCGTGGATTTTTTTGCTCCGCGTTTTTACAATGCCTAAGGCCCCATAACCACGCAGTAAAAGTTTAAAACTTGTGGTGCGAGTATTAATTGATTTACAGGTATGGTGTCAAAATCAGACATCAGAGCTCAATGGGTGTAAAATGCTAGTGGGACCGTTTTGGTAACCGCAGCCGACAAGAAAGAAATTAACAAAAAAAATCCATATTTTGCAGTGTGCAGAGCTATAATGAAGCTTTTTTTACTTTGTAAGGAATAGATAATCTCGCAGTTTCCACAAAAAACTTCGCTCGCTCCTGTTTACCTTGCGTTTTGTATCATACCTCCGCGTTCTTGTTCCTGCCAGGTTTGTGTTCCAGCTTGTGTACGTCACGTCAACAGCTCACATGTGAAAACTTGCGTAGCCTTCCTGGAAGGCGACTGTGGTCAAGATAAATGTTTTCCGCGAATCTGTAACGCCCTCCTCTATCGAGCTTCACGAAGCACTTCCGTAGAGCCCAGCGCGAAGGTCGGCAAATCTAAGTTATAAGCTTGCGCACGGCACACTGCATCTGGTTAGCACCTGTTTTCAAACCAGCTGTTTGCTATAGAAGAATTCATAAAGTGGAAGATAATCTCGTCGTGTCTGTGTGTTGACCGAATGCTGTTCCCTACAGGTGACAGGAAATTCCCTCTCATCCATAGGCTTATGAGTTCGGGATATCTCTCGGCCGGGGAGAAAGCAGAAGCTGATTATCAGCACACCAAATACGCTTTCTCAAGAAAACACAGCCAAACACGCTGCATTGATCCGAGCGTCGAGGGCGCGCCATACGTGCTGCACGAGCGGCGGAGCGCGAGTTTCAGTGTAAATACCCCGCTCGCTTCTTGCAGCTGAGTGTCGATGCTCACAGCTTACAGGAGGAGGAGAAAGGTAAAAAAAAAAGGAATAAAAGCGCAAGGTCAGGCGTGCATTTGTTCTCGCTATTCCTTTGGTCCGGTTGCTGTTCGCCGACATCCGCATGGTCATTTCCAGGCTCAATCCGAATATTCACCATGTATGATAGCGAAAATTTCCATTTTCCAATTTATCAGAAACAAATTTTAAGATTTTGTCCATTTCCTGTAATGAATATTCATGTCAGCAGTCCAAAAAGGCCGTTAGTATAGGTGCATCTGCTAAAATACTAGCAGATTCTATTCTACAAAGATGACCTATCATCACTCAATGGCCACCGCTGGCAACCGTTGAGCCCTGATGGTGTCAAAATCGCACATGTCAAAAATGTCTTCAAACGCAGCGTCTACGCATTCAGTAATATTTACGTAGGGGATGTGAGCTTGGAGAGGCGTTTCACACAACATATAAAAATCTGAGCGCAGAAGAACGAATGGTTAGTGAGATAAAAATGCACAAATTTGCTACACCTCGCCTTCTTCACTCCATGCCTCCCATGCTGCTACTTCTTCTTCCTTAGACCGCACAGCTCAATGGAGCTCAATGGATTCTGTATTTTTCTGATGGTTTCTGCACAAGGTTTTGCTAAAACAGTTTTTATTTTGTTTTGAATGTTCGCACGAGTGTTGTGCACAATTTCAAATATCATGGTAAATTGTTTTCGCTCAAAGTGCTTTGTTCGTTTTTCTTCGTTAGTTTATGATTTGTTTATTCGGAGTGCATCGCTACCAACTTTGTTGTGGGGTCAGGGGACCCAGCCAGGTACAGGTATTGTACCTTTTGTCCCCGGCCCTTAGTTTTCTGTACTGAGAACTAAAATGTTAATAAACTCAAACTCAAACTCAAGTCCGTGAACAGCGATGTCGATAGCAGCAGGGATACCTAAGGAACTATTGTATCAAAAATTAATAGTATTTTCTTCTGTTACTGAGACGTGAGCGTAATATTCGTGTTGTGGTGTCAATTGACACCGCCAGGGCCGAAAGCGTTAAATATTTTTGTAGCTTTCGGCATCCAAAGTTCGCGCGCGAAGAGGCCGTACGACATAAGGATAGCATTTTAATTTCATTTTAATTCAATTGTAACTTTTATCGGCTACTTCCAACACCACCGTGCGGTCGTCACCAACGCGACAAGCTGTATGGCCACTTGGGGAAGCGGGTTAGCTTATTTACTTTAAATATATATATAAGGGATAACAAAATCTTCGAGGCAACTGATTAAAAATATAATAAGTTGGGGAAGTCACATTTAAAAACTTAGATTTATTCAACGTTTCGACCAGGGACTGGTCTTTGTCAAGAATGGTAAGAAAGCGCGGCTCCTGTTTTTCAGCGTAATTCACACGACGTTATCAGGCTTGTTATATGCGTCTTTGCTTGTTGGGATCTTGCTGCTAAATTCAAACTCATGAGATTGTCATCGTTCCTTCACATGCATTCTGCTAACGTGAGTGTGCAGTTATTTCCGCAGAAACGGGAGCCGTGCTTTCTTTAAACTCCCGTCCGAACCCACTGGCGCTTATCTTGGAACCAAGCACATCGCGAAGCCCAGTCTTGGGCAGCACGAAAGGCCCGAAGCGTGTGATGTTTCTGACGAAGCACGGATGAGAGCGCTGTAATCGCGGCGCATCCGGGCGCACGGAGCGCGCTGTCACGTGGTATTTTTTAAACTCCGAGGGCTTTCGTTTTTCCCGAATAAAAGCGGCCACGCTAAGTCTATCTCGTTGGAAGTGCCTGGGTTGGACGATATTTGTGGAGCTCCACAACTTTCCTATTGGCGCCTGAACGTTTCAAGCTATATTTAAAAAGTTAATTTTTTTATCTCGACTAATTATTCAAATAGGAGAAGCGAAAAAATGGTACTGTAACTTTAGATAAACCTCAGCAACATCCATGCGATTTCAGTTCTGAAGAACGCTTAGTTTTTTTATAAACCTTGGTCCAAGTTAGCTGGGACACCCTGTGTATGTATGTATGTGTATGTGTGTGTATATATATATATATATATATATATATATATATATATATATATATATATATATATATATATATATATATATATATATATATATATATATATATATATATATATATATATATGACAGAAGCCAACAGCCACAGAAACCAAGGGGCACAGGGGATTTTTTTTTTAAATTTATTTATTTTGTGCTGTTGACCAAATTTTAGAATCTTACTGAATATATTATCGCTTAAAGCTAATCGATTAGAAAAGCAGAAGAAAAAACAACCACATGCCGCCGGTAGGATCCGAACCCACGACCTCCGAATTACGCGTCCGGTGCTCTACCTCTGAGCTACGGCGACGGCTGTCAAACCTTCTGCTTTCGGGGGTATTTATGTTTACAGGTAACCTAACCTTGAGAGTGTTCATCAGCGCCACCCACGTTCATAAGGGGCGGACGTAGAACGTCCTGAGTTACCGCAGGTGTGACGTAGAACGTCATAGAACGGAGAGGGTGGAAGCTGCGTGAGAACCCTCTTATGCTTCCTATGGCGTCAAGGCTGCCAGAACCGAGGCCCTCGCTAAGCAATTAAGCAAACAAGGGAAGGGGAATGAGGGGCTCGTTATAAATATGACAGAAGCCAACATCCGCAGAAACCAAGGGGCACAGGGGATTTTTTTTAATTTATTTATTTATTTTGTGCTGTTGATCACTTCTTGTGGCGGCAGTGTATATATATATATATATATATATATATATATATATATATATATATATATATATATATATATATATATATATATATATATATATATATATATATATACACTGCCGCCACAAGAAGTGATTTTTGCATGGTGAGAACACCACCAATAATGATGCACACATGGGCAGCTGCAGTCCAAGAGTTGCAGCAACATGAAATCAAATAAAAAACAACCATGAGCTCTACACCACATACTTCGCTATATATATATATATATATATATATATATATAAACATGAATGGCCAAATCGCAAGGGCAAACAGAATTACCCAACTGAACACAAACACAGAGCAAACTTTAATTTAGAGCGATACTAATGGCAAACAAACAATTTAAGGAATGGCTGCAATGCTTCATTGTTAGCAATTTTCTGTCAGGCCGTCCCATCCTTGTAAGAAATTAATGCTTGAAACAGCTATTACATCTGCGAAAAATTATTATTTTGACATTCCAGCATTGTTTTGTAGCTTCCCACAGAAAAGCAATATGTTAACGTAATCCAGATTGGCAAATCCATTAATTATGAAATATAAAAATGTGTAACGTCGTATGATTTTTTCCAACTAACTATCCTAAATTTGTTACTGTTTGTAACGCTAACAAGATGACAGAACAGTATGAAAGGAACACATTCCCTTTACTAAAGATGATTTTTCTTCGAAAACATGTCTCCCAGGAGGTGATACTATAAATGATGCATGAGCCCTTTATGTCTTCGAGCACGTAAATTTTCAGCGACGTCATTCGCGAGGTCGTTTAGAGACCATCACGTAGTCACAGTAAACACTCCCTTCTACTCCCTATGCAACAGCTCCTGACAAAATAGCTTTCTGCAATTGTAGAGAAAACATCCCCGAAAAAAAATGTAATAAAATATAAAAACTAAAGATGCAAGGTGCTAAGCTAGAACGGAAATCCGGAAGGCGGTCGACTGAATTTCAGTTAGGCTAATGAAGATTAATCAACGATTCGACGCAGCTCGTCTGTTCTGCGGAATGCGGCGCCCTTATCCTTGGCGCCTTTCTTAATTCCGGCAACTTACTTTCGAAGAGTGTACAATCCTTCCTTTCCAGTTTCTTTCCGGTGCATGCCTCCGCCTTTCTACCGACAAGCCTCTCTGAGCTTTACTCTAGCTCAATAATGATTTTCGCGGGAAGGAAGAGGGGCGCGGTGGTTTATTAGTTCTCATTTTCTTTTTATCTGTTCATACTTCTGACCCTTGAAAAATATCATGTAGCCCGGTTCACAACTCTAAAACTTTCCAATGGGCACGAGGTTCGGAGAAGAAAAGATGGTGGTGGAGGAGGACCGCAGGGCTGGCCGCGGCTCTATTACGGTGTGTTCACAGCACCTCTCGAACTAATGATCTTGGTGCACGCGCCTTTATTGTTGTTGGTACGAAAGTTTTTGGTAAATGAAAAACAAAGTGCGGAAGCAAAGACGCAAGGGCAGGAAATAAACTCCGCCAGCATTAATTCGAGGAAGTGGAAGGTGTACAATTCTAAGCTCCACAATGCGCGCGCTCATTTTTCATCGGGATAAAGGGAGCTTCGGGGAAGTTGCAAATGAATCCGGGCTATAGGAAACCCAGTCTAAGTTTGGTTGCGCGACGGCAGCGCCGCACTCTTCCCCTAGCGGTGGACTTCTGGAGCGTTGTTGTGGCGACGCTGCGGCCCAATGACTGACCGTCTTCGTGCGTTGCGCGCTCTTTTGTAGCGAAAGCTACACTGAGGTAGCTAACAAACATTTCGCGTTCGCCTCCGAATGACCTTGAAGTGACACACATTTCGCCGCGAGCCTCCAAATGACCTTGAAACGTCCTTGAGATAAGTAATGTTGTTGTTGTGTTGGGTTTTATGGCACATAGGCAGCTAAGGCCATCATGCGCCAAGCACAAGGTATGGAAAATGTTTTCTGCGGGATTTAATAAAAATGAGGAACGTGATCAGTGGTGTAAAGGGCCTAAAAAGTTTAACTACCTAGTAATAACGGAGAAGACGAGATCTAGGAATGGCTAATGGTAAAAGCTTTAAAAAGGTCAGTAGCCTCAGCGGCCATCCTTGGCTGGGCAAGGATGCCGAGGATCCTGACCAGTCAAATAAAAGCCTCAGCCTTTTCCTCACGAATGAGGAAGTGGCTGAGGGACATCATGTGAAGCTATAGGTCATGATTTATATTTTGTCGAGAAAATCTGCCTCAGTTAAAAACTTAAAAACACAAGATATGTCCACAATTGCATTTTCGCCTATGAGTAACGCAGGATGAAAGGGGATGGATTGATTATAAAACAGTGAAAAGCACTTTTTCCTCAGTTTTTCGAGTTTGGAACATGAAAATAAAATGTGGTTAACTGTAAGTTCACCTCCACATGCACAAACTGGTTTATCTTGTTTCGTGAGCAGAAAGTTGTGTGTAAGGTGCGTGTGACCTATACGGAGACGGCAGATAATGACTTCTTTAAAACGTTCCTGGTGTACACACGACTTCCATTCTCCTAAAACTGGTTTTACCAAATGTAGTTTATTGTTTTTTTTCGCTGTTCCAAGCAGATTGCCATTTTTGCCTTGCTTTAAGATTTACTAAGTTTATGCAGTCTCGATACGGCACACTGACATTTTTAATTTGCTTGTCACGAGCTTGGGCTGCGCATAAATCTGCTCTCTCGTTACCTTTTATCCCGACATGACTCGGGACCCAACATAGTTTTATGTTTTGTCCTTTAGCTGTGGATATCACTATGTTGTGTATAATGTCCCCAAGTAGAGGAGTGATTGCATTTTTAGAGTGGAGAGCTGTAAGTACGCTTAGGGAGTCTGTATAAATGATACTGTTCTTGAGGTTCTCGTTTACTATTTTTTCTATGGCAACACATACGGCGTAACATTCGGCAGTGAAAACAGATGCACACTGTGGAAGTCTTCCTGTTTCCTCCCAATTCTCTTGTACTACTGCGCTTCCTACATAAACATCTGTTTTCGAACCATCAGTATAAAATTCTGAAAAGCTATTGTATTTTTCTTTTAGTGCAAGAAATTCTTGTATGATATGTTGTTGTGGAGTTTTCTTTTTACGGAACTGTGTCAGTGTGAAGTCGCAAACTTCATGAAAATTGTACCATGGAGGTAGTGCATCCCGTCTTTGGGCAATGTCAGGCAACGTGCCCTGTATATTGAGGTTCTGGCATATATCTTCGAAACGCAGGACCAGTGGCCGGATTGCATGAGGTTTGTTGGTGAATATTGTTCTAGAAGGACATTTCGTTAGAACTGGATAGCAGATATGTTTTGGTTGAGATCTTACTTTAAAGACATATGCACACATTAAAGAAGTTCTTCTGATTTCTAGTGAGGGTTCATTTGTTTCTGCATATAGGCTTGCTATGGGAGATGTCCTGTATGCGCCACATGAGAGGCGTAGGCCTGAGTTATGTACTGGATCTAATTTTTTTTAAGTATGATGGTCTTGCTGAGCCGTATACGATGCACCCATAATCTAAGGAAGAACGTACCAACGAGCGATATATGTGCAGAAGACATGTTCTATCAGAGCCCCAATGTTTCCTAGAGAGCACCTTGAGTATGTTTAGAGATTTGGAGGCTTTCTTTTTCAGTGTGTTAATGTGCGGCAGGAATGTCAGTCTTTTATCAAATGTTACGCCTAAAAATTTATGTTCGTGCTTTATTGGTATCATTGTTTCATTTAGGTGTAGGATGGGGTCATTCTGCAAGCCTCTTCTGAGTGAGAAAAGCACTGCTACTGTTTTTTGTGGGGAGAACTTAAACCCGTTTCTGTCTGCCCAAGTAGCTATTCTGTTTAATGTGAGTTGTATCTGTCTCTCACAGGTTGCTAAGCTGGATGAAATACATGCAATTTGAAGGTCGTCAACATATACCGAGTACATCACGGTTGTAGGAATTATTTTTGCTATAGAATTCATTTTTGCTACAAAAAGCGTACTACTTAAAATACACCCTTGTGGTACGCCATTCTCTTGAACAAATTTTTTGGAAAGTGTTGAACCAAGACGTACTTGAAATGAACGGTTAGATAGGAAATCTTTCAAGCAGTTAAGCATCCTTCCACGAATACCGAGGTCTGCTAGGTCGCGGAGAATCCCGAACCTCCAGGTAGTGTCGTAAGCCTTTTCCATGTCAAAGAAGACTGCCAGACAATGTTGTTTGTGTATGAATGCTTCGCGTAGTGTATTTTCAAGACGGACGAGATGGTCAGTTGTTGAACATCCTTTTTTAAAGCCACATTGATGGATGTCAAGAAGTTCACGGGATTTGAGAATAAACATTAACCTAATATTCAATACACTTTCGAAAGATTTGGCGAGGCAACTTGTGAGGGCTATGGGTCTGTAGCTACCAGCAGAGGTTGGGGGCTTTCCGGGTTTGAGGAATGGCACAATGACTGCTTCTTTCCAAGCATCTGGTATTTTTCCCAGTTTCCATATTTTGTTGAAGAATTGTAAAAGTGCTTCTACCTAGGCTTCGGAAAGGTGTGACAGCATCTCATAATGTATTTCATCAGGGCCGGGTGCTGTCTTTTTTCCGGCTGACAGTACTGCATGGATTTCTTCGAGTGTAATTAAGTTATTATACGGCTCATTCGAAGTGCCACTAGTTGGAAGTCTTTGTTTTTCAGCCATGTTTCTGTACTTCAGAAATGACTCCGTGTAATGCGCTGAACTAGAAATTGTAGAAAAATGTTCTGCTAGAACGTCTGCCTGCTCTTCAATACTTGTTTGTGTACCTGGGGAAGTGAGAAAAGGTATTGTGAAGGGGGAATAGCTGCCATTTATTTTGTGCACTTGCTCCCACATTTTCTTTGATGTGATAGAACTATTTATAGATGATGCGTAGTCTTTCCATGATGCTTTTTCAGCGTTTCTACGGATATGCCTTGCTTTGGCTCTTGCCTTTTTGAAATTTACAAGGTTTTCGTATGTTGGGTATCTACGGAAAATTCCCCATGCTTTATTTTGTTCTTTTTTTGCTGTTTTACATTCTTGTGAGTACCATGTCTTATGATTCTGTCTCACTACGCCCGAGGACTGAGGAATAGATAACCGCGCTGCAGTAATTATACATGTTGTAAACATATTATTCAGTTCGTCAACGCCCAGATCATCCGAAAAAAGTTTTTCTAGACTGGCATTTTCTCTGAACAGTGCCCAGTCAGCCAAGTGTAACTTCCAACGGCGAGGTTTGCTCGGGATGATTGATGGTGGGGATGACAGGCTGATTTCAACAGGCAGATGATCGCTCCCATAGGGGCTGTTTAAAACATCCCATTTAAAATCGCTAAAAACAGATGGAGAACTAAAAGACAAATCTAAAACACTCATTTTTCCTGAGCTAGGACAGCAATAGGTGGGCTTACCGGTGTTTAGTAGACAAATATTATTAGATAGTATAAAATCCTCAACGACATGACCCCTGCTATCGGTTTTATCACTTCCCCAAAAACAAGAGTGTGAGTTAAAATCTCCCACTACCACGTATGGCTCTGGCAGCTGTTCTAAAAGGTTCTCTAATTCATGCTGTGTTACTGCGAGGTGCGGTTGAAGATATATGGAACATAATGTAATGGTTTTGTAAGCAACTACAGTGGCTGCTACGGCTTCGAAACTAGTTTTCAGTGTGAGCTCTCGAGCCGGAACTCCGGGTTGCACAATAATGGCTACGCCTCCTGAAAGTCTGCTCGCGCCCTCTCGGTCACGACGGAAGACAGTATATCTCTTTAGCAAATTAGTGTGACGAGGACCTAAATTGGTCTCTTGTAGACATAAGGCGATAGGAGCGTGTGCTGCTAGTATGTCTTTTATGTCACTGTAATTATTTAGAAGTCCTCTACAATTCCATTGTATTATGAAAGCCATCTTAGTTTTCTGTTTGTATTGATTGAAAAACTAGATCAAGTTGTTTATGGCCCCGTGACTCGGGGCCTGTCTTTTTTTGACCGATCCAGGGAGCTCCGCCGACCATCCGACGTGGACGGCGAGGGGCTGCCCGGGGTCGTGTCCATCGCCTCTGTAGAGGCACTGGACGACCGTGCAGGAGGCACATTGATTTTTGAGTTAGACCTCGACCTGTGGGAAGAGGTCTTTGGGCCCGCCGACCCGGGGGTCTGCGTCCCCTCCTTTGGGGTAGGCGGAGCAGCCTGAGCTACTCCACCAGACGGCGCGGATGGCCCCGCCCCAGGCTCACTACGTGTAACCTGGACGGGTGCCGAAGCCTGGTGTGGTGCGCCGCGCCCACGCACCACATCGGCGAAGTTTGTTTTTGCAGTGAAGGAGAACTTGTTTGTCTGTGAGTATCGTCTTCTTGCTTCTTTGAAAGAAATGTTTTCTGTAGTCTTGAGAGTAATGATTTCTTTCTCTTTCTTCCAGGACGGACAAGCCCTGGAGTAGGCAGCATGGTCGCCTTCACAGTTTGCACACCGTGGGTTAGCAACACATTCTTAGGATTGGTGGTCCTTCGAAGAGCATTTTGCGCAAGTTTTGCGGCCGTGACAACTGTGTGAGCCGTGGCCAAATCTCTGGCAGTTAAAACATCTGCGTGGGTTGGGAATATACGGTCTTACATTTATTTTCAGGTAGCCTACTTCAATGGATTCAGGCAATGTGCTCATGTTGAATGTCAAGATCAGGTGTTTGGTGTCCATTTCTTTGCCATCCTTCCGGATCTTGATCCGGTGGACATCTATCACTTCTTGGTCAGTAAGTCCTTCGAGCATTTCCTTTTCAGAAAGGTGGACAAAATCTATTTCTGAGATGACGCCTCGTACAGTATTGAGAGACCGATGTGGGGTCACAGAGACAGGGATGTCCCCAATGGATACAATTGTTGCAACTTTTGAGTGTTGTATGCTGTCGCGCAGTTCAAGAAGTAAGTCGCCACTGGCCATTTTTGACACCTTGTAGCCAAGGCCTAAGGCATCCGTCAAGCGTTTTGAGACCTGGAATGGGGATATTATCCTTGCTTGCGTTTCTTCTGCTTTACTGTGAATGACATGAAATTTTGGAAAGGATACTTTTCTTTTCTGGAAAAAGTCATCTGCTTCGGTCCGCCCTCTCTTCAGAGAGCGATCAAGTTTTGAAAGGGGGGGAGCCATAAAAAAATTTAGTTTTTCGGTCATGGTGCCAGCCACCCACCATGGAGTCCAACAAGGGGACGCGACAGGTACTTGAAAGAAAGTCCTGCCCACGCCAGCTGTACACCTTAACTATAACCTAATATGACTCAACTCAGGGTAGTTGGTCACACACGGTTAACCCTCGCCGCCAGGAAAAAGAGGAAAAAAACGGAGAAGAGAGTAGGATACAGGAAAGTTGTAAGAAAGGGAATAGAAAAGTGAAAGATAGAGGGGAGGACAGGAAAAGGCGACTGCCGATTTCCTCCGGTCGGGTCAGGCCGGAGGTGCCGTCTGCAGGAAGCTGGGGCCAAAGTGGTGTGTTGCCTCCGCCGAGGGGCCTTAAGGGTCCAAACGCTCGGCATCGGCTCAACCACCAGGATCCCCTTTTCCCCGGACACGGCGATGCCACGCACGGCTAAGCGCGGATGTCGGGTCCGTGGTGACGCATTGTTCACCATCATCCCCCTGCGGGGATGTCCCTGCGGATGCTCGGGTTAACCCCGTGGTGTCGCCACTCACCAACGTCTGCATGCTGCAGACGCCTCCCTGCGGGGAATAAGTAATGGTTGCACATCTGCCTTACCATGTGTGGTCCACCTTGGTGCTGCCCCACTTGACCTTTAACCTTGATCTTTGACCTTTCAAGCTTTCTGTAGAAGGCGGTAAGAAGCTACCTGGTAATCACGTGGTTTCCTGTGATTCAATCTACAGTTGTGACGTCAGGGTATGGGGTATATAAACTAGAGCTGTGGGCTCTGCTTTTGCTACGTGAAAACTCGGTCCAGCGGAGTTTTACCACTTTTTTTTTCTCACCGCGTGCCGCTCCAGCCCGTTGCGTCCGTCCTCTCGCGGGCGCGGAGGATGCCAGCAGATTCCCGACGGCTGCATCGTGCGCTGATTGTGTTCATCGGTGAACAGTTTTGACAATGACCGCAGCGTCTTGCTTGTCCCATGGGCTTCCCTAAAATGACGCCGTCGCTCATACTGATGTGTGTTGTAAACAGAAATCTACACAAATTTACTAGAAATGCTCATTGGTTTCGGTGACTGTCGGCTTCCGTCATGTATGTCATAATGATCACCACTTTCCGTTCTCTTGTCTGCTGAATACTTGAACCAAGGCCTCCAATCTGGAAGTTGCCATAGGAAGCATAAGAAGGTTCTCGTACAGCTTGCGCCCTCACCGTTCGACCACTTTCCTACGTGGCACCAGCGGTAATACAGGACGTACTACGTCCGCCGCTGTAGACGAGGATGGCGCTGGTGAACACTCTCAAGGTTACGTTATACAGCGCATAAATATTCCCGAAAGCAAAAGATTCGACAGCCGTCGCTGTAGCTCAGTTGGTAGAGCACCGGAAGCGAAATTTAGAGGTCGTCGCTTCGGATCCTACCAGAGGCATGCGGTTGTTTTTTTTTTTCTTCAGCTTTTATTAATCTCTCATTTAAAGACATCTCCTATACTCCTTGGTTTCGATGATTGTCGGCCTCCGTTATGTATTCTCGAGATTGACTGTAGTTTGTGCATTTAGGAGAAAAGTGCAACAGCGATTGTACTTCAATTACTCTGAGGTGAACTATTCTGTTTCTTCTGCCATTGGCTGCAAACGAAGAGAATTACTTTAAAATGCTCCATGCTGCTCAGTCGGAGGTGCCGCCGCGGTCGCTTCGAGATGCTGTCCGCAACTGCTGCACAGCAGCGCTGTCAGAGGTTTGGTTTAGTTTGGTTTATGGGGTTGAACGTCCCTAAGCAACTCAGGATGTGCGGGACGCCGCAGTGAAGGGCTCCAGAAACTTTCACCACCTGGGTTTCTTTAATGCGCACTGACGTTGCACAGTGCACGGGCCTCTAGAATTTCGCATTCATTGAAAATCGACCACCATGGCGGGGCTCGAACCCGCGTCTTTCGGGTCAGCGGCCGAGCGGCACAACCACTGAGCCACCGCAGCGGCTGCAGCAAAGCTATAGTACCCGCAAGAAGCAGTTCCCTCTTTATTGAGATGTCTTATGCTTTTACCTTTTGCACTTTCAATTGATCAAAAAATAAGGTGCACTTTAAAGCAGAGAGGAGCTTCCACCATGCCAACCCCTCTTACATCTCTAAAGTTTGCATGGTGCCTAAAGCCGGCCTTTTAAGATTCCCGATCTTGCATAATGAAAGTTTAATACCTCGGCAGTCTCCACCTCCCCCCTTTGGTGTTAATTGTGTCGAATAAGACATTGTCATTAATGCTTCAGCAGGGTTTCCGTGGCAATGCGATTGTTGTTTTCATCCTTCATCCTGGGAGGGCTGAACGGAGACAGGTATGTGCATGACTAACACATAATACACCTGTCTTTATCTTGCGGCTTAACCTCTTTACCTGTAAGTACTTTAAGCGTGGCCGAAAAATCATGCGAAGACTTTAGTAATGCGAACATGGTTCACGGCTAGCGCAGCTCCAGTGGTAAGTCATTTCCTGCTGAGGCTCTAAAACGGTTCTCCATGACCTGTTGCTGTCGACGAAAGCGAATGCTTTTAGGGTCTAATGCTTGCCACAGGTAAGCAGAGTAGCTGAAAACTACATTGTTTCTAAGCAAAATTTAAAGCTCCCGCAATACTATCGCCAGTATATCGATGCACAAAGTAACGGTGAATCACAACGTTAACACGATTCTTAGCGAAGCTCTATTCGACAAAGCGTAAGTCTCATCGACGAAGGGAAGGTAAGTGCGCAAAAAGGACGATTGATGTCTCTGCTCTCGCGATTGTCCTTTTTGCGCACTTACCTTACCTTCGTCATGAACCAACTCGCCTAACAACGTATCTTGCTGAGTCTCATCGTGAGGAACTTCAAAACCAAATGGAGCAACAAGTCAGCATTCACAAAGGACATTCGGGCGTACAAGTACACAAACATTGGCTTTTCGAAAATTGTGTTAGAAAAGCCAGTATATCAATGAATTTCCACACATCGCTTTGTTCTTCCGAGAGATCGCTTCGCGACAGCATCGGCTTCTTGCGCTCTTCACTCCATGAAAGCCCAGTGCTAGTTGCACTGAGAAGCATCAAAGGACTAAAATCTAAAGCATGAGCGAACAACCCCGATCGTGCGGCCTCATATAACAAAAAGCATCTGAAAGAACCGCGTGCTTCTTAATACATTAACAAAATAATCAACTTATCGGCAGCAGCGGCAGAACTGGCTGGGGTGGTAGGAGTGTGCGGGAAAAAGAGCGAAAAGTGACCAAAGGCGGAGTTTGGTGCCTGCTAGCAACCCAATTTACCTCGTGACTTAGGAGGCGTGGCTACTGAAATGACTGCGACCCACCCATCATTACGTCAGAACCTCCTCTCAGCTCTTAGTAGATGTAATTGCAGCAACCATGAGAGGGGCATTAAGGAAATGGTTTATGCTCCCCGATAATTTGCCCGCCCACATTCGGAGGGCTATAAGCCTGGAGTCTCCACACCAACGGACATTATGCGTGCAATCGTGTTCTTGTTCTCCAATCCCGACGAGGTGTAGGTGGGGACGGAACCAGTCGATGGCTTTAAGTCAGCGCCAGCAGACACTCCATGGGTGGCTCCTTTGTCTCTTCAGTAGCAGCCAGCCTTCGACGCCAGCCGTACCCTCGATCATACTCACTCGGGTGGGCCTCCCTTTCATATTTGGACCCGCGCAGTGGCTGACTGGGCCACTCACAAAACTTTGTTGGCGGGAGATAAACAGAGCTGATCGGGCAACTTGTCCGCTGCTGTTGAGAAGAATGTTCTCAGATAAGCGAACACGTAGCTGCGGAAGAGAAAGCTATATCGATCGCGGTCATTTCTCCTCTAAATTGCCTCTGGTCCGGATGATGGATGTGGCGACGGCGGTCGCCCTCACGTGGTCAGCACTGTGGACGACTGGTAGCTTCTATTTTGCGCCTTTCTTTAAAGATAAGCATCACCCGAACAAAGCATGTACTTTGTGCAAAATACGAGTTAACATCCCTCGTACTGCTGATACTGATCGCCGGAAAAACCCACTTTGTGTCGTCGACAAAGGTAAACTTTGATGAGTCCTTCCGGTTTGTTACTTGAGCCTTTATCATTAGTGAAAGTGGGCTTTTAGAAAATATTGAATTTCTCACAAGAGAAGGCTTTCTAGCAAATGCTAAAATTGGCCATGACATTGTTTCCATATTGAGTAAGTCCGAACGTAACCGCTTAGTGGCGCCGCGGTTGCTCTCCCGACGTTTTATATGTTCTTTTTTTTTTGGCGTAGCCATATCAACATTAGCGAGCACAGTTGGTACTCAATATTTTCCTCTTCTTGCTCCAGCAGCATTACGGGCACAATTCTGAGCCTCCTTTATCAGAAACACCACTACACTTTCTTTTACCATGCTCTATTGCGATCTGCTAAAAGTTCTTCTCAGGGTCATACTGCACAGTATGTACCATGTGTAGTAGTTCAAACACCCTACCAGAGGCCGACTTTGGCAATACATACACTGCATTTAGACGATGGTCACGGGCGTAGCGAATGTACGTGCTTACGGCGCTTTATTTCCGCCCATCGTTTAAGTTGTCCAACCTGCGGCTTGTATGCAGCTTGTATGCGGCTTGTAGTGCAGCTTGTAGTGCGGCTTGTAGTGCGGCTTGTAGTGCGGCTTGTAGTGCGGCTTGAATGCGGCTTGTAGTGCGGCTTCTATGCAAGTACCCATGGTGCAGTATGGCGTAAATCCAAATATGTTATTTTTATCTGGCTTCAACATCTGCGCCTACGACCACACGGCGCCGCTTATCTTCATCCAGTCGCCATTCGTTCGCAAGGCGAAGCTTTTATGCAGGTTCTCGGTGGTTTTGTTATCACCCATTATTTATAGACAAATTAAGTAGAAAAGGTAATGTTAGAGGTTGTTACGGGTACTTATACTCGACGTTTTGAATGGGCTAAGTTGTCCGCAAAAAAAAAAACAAAAAAAAAACAAATACCTACATAGAGAAAAAGAAAGTGGGAAAGTCGAACTCAAAAAGCCTTACGTTCAAGTCGTTGTAAACTTTTTATATCATGATTCTGTCAATAAAAAAAACTTTGCTATCTGCTGATTATGAAAAAGCATAATTCCGCTAAAAGTAGAGACTTGTGATTGCTGCGATGCATGGTTAGTACAATGGAAGTTAATGATAAGGTATGCGGAATGAAACACATCACAAGTTCACAACATGTTTTCCCACGTGTGCTGGCCTCTCGTTCGATGTAGAAGCTCAAAAAAAAAGAAAACAGAATTTTGAATAAGGATCTGGTTTGCACGAAAATAAGAATTCGTCATATTTTGTTCTGGGCTGGCAAACTATTACAAGTTTTCCTTAAATATACAATTTTCAGAACAATTTTTGAACAGAGTACGTATTCCCTTATAAAAATGGTCTATAGACAGTCTATAGACTTCTTATAGAGTCTAATGCCTTCCTATAGATATTTCGTTTTGTCTATTCATAATCTGTGGGCTGTTTATAGAGAAAGGTCTACTAAAAGTGTATGGCCATAAACCTATAAATTGTCTATAGACAGCCAATAGCATTTGTATTGCCTATAGACTGTTCCCTAGGATTTGCCCACAGAGAGTCTATAGACTCTATGGACAGAAGTCTATAGACAGTCTATAGACTGTTAAAGAAAATTTGTAAGCGTTGTCACAGGGCGGCTTGTTTTATACGCGGTCCAAATCAGACCAAAGAGTTCTTGGTGATTCCTGATCGAACTTTCCGTTTTTGCCTGCAGGACAAAGGTATATGCAGTTATAGATGAGGCACCGGCTCTAGGAGAACAACAAAAGGCCATGCTAGAAACCGAGCATTTGTATTTTCGAACTCAGCGTTTCGAGAAACAGTGCTCACTTGAGGGGAATAAACCGATCAACTCAAAAGGAGAGCTGGGCAGACTTAGTCCGGCATTTCGAGTGCGCTATGTAAAGTTACATGCAGCAAGAGAGAAGATTAGAAAGCGTAAGACTGAAGCGACAATTACGGCTGATTTTCTGATGAGTCGCTGTAAGTATTAATAAGAGAGCACGAAAAAGAACGATCTGCAAGGAAGAAATATTTCAGAGGAGACTATGTGAATAAATGACAAGTGACAGACACAAAAAGTAAGCGCTCAGATTATAATGCCCGATTTTATCGTCGAGCGCGAAGCGAGATCTTTCATGTCCTTTTTATTATTTGCAGCGTCGGTTTGAATCCTGCGCAACTCAGATTTAGTCCCTCTAATGTACATTGGAGTCACAGCCAATAGTGTATGTAAAAAAAACCTAAAGAAGGCCCCTGGAAATCCAGAGTGAGCTTGGAAGGGAAATAGAAGGAATCAGTGTCCAATCAATTACAGTACAGGTGCTCTGAGAGTGCGCTCTATTGATTAATTCATGGTCTAACACCAGGCTCTATTTCTGGTCCTCCTCTTTGTTGATGAGATCTGTGGTTGAAAAAGAACTAAAAGTGTTTTTCTATATCTTTTGACTGTGGGCCTTTAACACAAGCGCTTTTGCAGGGACAGCATTGTGGGGGGCGTTCCCAGGAATCATGTCGTCGTAGGTGTCATCCGCACACGCCGTCCCCCCCCCCCCCCCTTTCCAAACACACACACTCCAATGCCACGGCATTTGCACAGCCACCCTCTAAACATTAAGGTCAACACGGGTTTGTAACATCCCAACTCCCAACCAAGTTTTACACCTATAAAACCCACAACTACACCCTTTGATTGATATGTAATCTGCTACTCTAACGCTATCAACGCACCACTCCACAACCAGTTTCATCTCTCTATCCCTGGAGATGGATTATGGGTGGATGAGAACCCGTGCGTACTCCGGCGTGACGAACGATCGCAATCGGGACGCACGCGTCCTCTGCACTCCTACCCGCTCAACCCACACCCCTGTCCAAAGTTAATAAACGCTCCAATTAGCTTTATCAATTCAGCACCCCAGCTGTCGCCGAAATTCACGTCACCACAAGTGTGAGCGTCTCCCAGTGGGTACTTAAACTGCCCTGGACGTCCAACAGATGTCCTAAACGTCCGCAGGACATCCAAGGAAGTTTAAGTGCCTATTGGGCTGGTCATTTCTTTAGAGCGGAAGCTCTACTCAATGCAAAAGCCGCTCATCATATCGTGCCCGATTTGACCTTGGTTTAACCTTGCGAAGCACAGCATAGCGACAGAGTGACACTGAGAGACTGATAGATTTACCTTGGTCGACTTGTACCAAAATCAGTGTCCAACCGCAATTAACCGTGCCTGACACGATCGCCATCTACAAATTAGGCCCGGCCCACCGAGAAATCTCACCTTGACCGATTTGGACAAAAATAGATATACAACCGTAATTGAGAGTTACCGACACGATGACAAATTTGCCCTCGGTTATTAACGAAATTTGGCCCGGGCCGCTATCCGAAATTTGACCTTGACTGATCTGGACCAAACTGTTTACGGTTAATATTGGGTCAACGTCCTGAAGCAACTCAGGCTATGAGGGACGCCGTAGTGGAGTGCTCCAGAAATTTCGACCCCTTGGGGTTCTTTAACGTGCACTGACATTGCAGAGTACTCAGGCGCTTAGAATTTCGCCTCCATCGAAATTCGGCCACCGCAGCCGGGATCCAACCCGCGTCTTTCGAGTCAGCAGCCGAGCGTTCTAACCAATGTGCCACCACGGCGACGGACCAAAATCTATGTCCAACCATAATTGGCCATGCCGGACACGTTGGCGACCCAACAATTTGGCCAGGGACATGACCTAAATGCTGTCCCTCGACCTTTGGGTATAACTGCGGTTAAACCCTGTCTAACTAATTTTAGTAGTTTCGACTTCCCTCGCGATAATCATGATGCATATAAAAAGAACCAGGGGAAAGCCCTGCATCAGTTCCCAAAGGATTCATTCATTACGAAGTGCCCTCAAACTTCCAGCCCTATGTGAAACTAAGGTGCAGATTAGAAGTTGGGTCGAAGAAGATGCATTTACTAATTGTTGGCAGAATGATTCACAGAAGCAGAAAACCTGTGGTCAGAAGGAGGCGGAAAAGGAAAAAAAAAAGATAAGATGCATATGAGAGAACGGCGTGCTTGAAGTGGAGCCGACCGCGAACGTATTACTGGTCACGCATCGCATGTTCCCAAAGAGTGGCAAATGTCCCTCGGAGAACGCGAAAGCGCTCTGTTCGGAGGAGCGGTGAAGATGTTGCGCAAAGCGGGCAGCCACCGATGAAAGTGGAGGGTTGCGGGTAATTACGAAAGCGATGGCTCGGTGGGCGCTGGGGGAGTTGCGGGCAGGACGAGCAGCAAAAATGCGAGATGCCTTTCTCCGGTACACGCAATTCGCTGCTCCACTCTAAATGGCAATCTCACTGCAACCGGAAACATTTTCTGGAACCGGAAATGGGGTATCGTCCATCCTACACGAAAGCGTCCAAGAACCGTTCTGCTCCTCAGCCTGCCTGCAGCGCCTTCAGCCTTTTGCCCTGCTTTCTTTTCTTCGAAGTATGCTCCGTTTGTGTCTCCATTTCTTGGGTCCATGTAGGTTTTAGCCAGTCGTTGCTCCCTGTAGGTTGACCGCGCCTGGTTCTGAGCGGCTGCGTCGGGGGCTTTCGTATGTCGTCAAGCGCGACGTGCACGGTGCGCTTTGTGCGTTAGGTTTCTCGGGACGGCCGTGTTTTTCTTCTAAGTGGTGCGGGAGAGATCACCTCTGTCCTATCCGGTGTCAGCCTACCTTCTTTCTCGCTCTCTCTGGCGTGCCGCCATAATCCGATCGCAAATGGCATTCCTGGAACCGTTGGTAGTCATACTTATTTGTTTTTTTTTCATTATTTTCTTGTTTTTGTAGCTGTCTTCACATTTCATACATTTGTTTTCGCAAGCTTGTGGCTTACTAGCTGGATTTGTTCTCGTCTTCAGTGATTCCTAGTAAGTCATGGACACCTTTCCGCTCCTTAGCTCTTTGAGAGTTTTTTAGCTTGACTGGTTTCTTTGCCAGGTTTCTTTTCTTTGGTTATTCAGAGCGTATATATATATATATATATATATATATATATATATATATATATATATATATATATATATTGTCACGTTGCAGTGACGGCAGTCCAGCGGTCAGGAAGACACCAGTCAGTCTTGGAAGCGAAGCTCTTTATTTGGGCTGACTTGCGCCCGTAAAAGAACTGAATCACTCGGCGGCGGCGTAAGCAACAAACGTGCTCGTCGGTCGTCGAACTACGAATGTCCGTCGCTCCCGGCATCGCTCAATTTAAAGCCGGCAAGGAAACTTCCAGATAACAGGTCAAGATCATCTACGGTAATCTGGAAAAACCTAGATGCAGCCTTTCATTGCTGCGAACAATCGAGATTAGTCTGGTCGCTTCTCGCGTCACGAACAAAAGTGATAACAACCCTTTCCTGCAGCCTTGAGCGTGAACGAACAAACACTACAATGATACGTGGCATTACCCCCCTTCCAAAGAAGCATCGCCTCGATGCTTTAAAATGAAATTAAACACGGAGAATGCTTCGAGAACTTAGAGTCCTTTAGCGTTCCTAATAAGGTGTAAGGGCAGCGGTAAAAGCTTCAAGTCTGGCCGTGTCGTCGTCGTCGTCGGTGTTGTCGTCGGTGTTGTCGTCGGTGTTGTCGTAGTTTTTGTCGTCGTCGTCGTCGTAGGGGTCGTCGTCGTCGTCGTAGGGGTCGTCGTCGTCGTCGTAGGGGTCGTCGTCGTCGTCGTAGGGGTCGTCGTCGTCGTAGGCGGCATGGTCTTCTGTTTTCGTCGATGGAGGATCTTAGTTCTTGCGCTCAGAAGCAACCTCACCTCCAGAGGCTGCTTTATTCAGTTTAACCTTCGGGGGCTGGGGAAGCGTCCACGCACTGCGTAGCCTCGGCTAGGAGATACTTAGCGCGGTGACGATGGCGACGGAGAACGCGATAGGCGGCTCGGCGATGAGTATCCTTCCCAACGCAAAAAATCCTCGATTTCGGCTGGTCGCTGGCCGGGTCGGGGTCGTGGGGCGTCGTAAGGGAACCCTCGGATGCCCATTCTCCTGTATGGGCAGTACCGGAGAATGTGACCGGCTTCTCCGCAGTGGAAGCATTGTGGGCGGCGCTGGTCGGGTGTTCTCCACTCGACGCATTTCCTCGGCCGTGTACGACGCTCGTAGGACGGGCGAGTTGGGGCGAGTGGGCGGCGGTCCAACGCAGCTGGCTGAGGGCGATAGGGGCTTGGGTCCCGTCGTCGAGGTGCAGGACGGCGCACAGCTGCGGCGTAAGTCATGGCTGGGGGCTGCAGAGGTTGCGTGGGTGTCGGCGTCACACTCAAGGCCTGTTGAACCTCGTCCCGGATGACGTCAGTGAGCGATGAAAGTTGCGGCTGCGTTCCCGTTGGCAGCAACCGTCGGAGCTCCTCTCGCACAACTTCACGTACAACCTCCCGCAGGTTATCATTGTTAGCGGTGTCCATGCAGCTTGCTGACGAAAAGCGCTGCTGGCGGTCATACTGGCGGGCTCGGGCGTCGAGAGTTTTCTTCATTGTGGATGCCTCTTCTACGAATTCAGCGACGGTTTTCGGTGGGTTGCGAACGAGGTCGGCAAATAGTTGCTCTTTAACTCCTCGCATAAGCAACTTCACCTTCTCTTCTTCCTTCATGTTCATGTCGGCACGCTGGGTAGTCTTCCAGGTACCGGACAACCCCTGCAAGTCGTGATGCCAGCCCTTTGAGTTATTCACCGGAGGACCTGACTCCAGTCTACCCCGCACCTCATTGTCACGTTGTAGTGACGGCAGTCCAGCGGTCAGGAAGACACCAGTCAGTCTTGGAAGCGAAGCTCTTTATTTGGGCGGACTTGCGCCCGTAAAAGAACTGAATCACTCGGCGGCGGCGTAAGCAACAAACGTGCTCGTCGGTCGTCGAACTACGAATGTCCGTCGCTCCCGGCATCGCTCAATTTAAAGCCGGCAAGGAAACTTCCAGATAACAGGTCAAGATCATCTACGGTAATCTGGAAAAACCTAGATGCAGCCTTTCATTGCTGCGAACAATCGAGATTAGTCTGGTCGCTTCTCGCGTCACGAACAAAAGTGATAACAACCCTTTCCTGCAGCCTTGAGCGTGAACGAACAAACACTACAATGATACGTGGCAATATATATATATATATATATATATATATATATATATATATATATATATATATATATATATATATATATATGAGAGAAGCCCACAGCCACAGAAACCAAGAAACACAGGGGATTTTTTATTTATTTTATTTTATGTTGTTGTTCGATTTAGTATTACTGAATATGTTATTGCTTAAAGCTAATTGATTAGATAACCTAACCTAACCTTGAGAGTGTTCATCAGCGCCACCCACGTTCTTAAGCGGCGGACGTAGCACGTCCTGAGTTACCGCTGATGTGACGTAGAACGTCACCAGGTATAGGTTAGGTTATTTGTAAACATAAATACCCCCGAAAGCAGAAGATCTGACAGCTGTCGCCATAGCTCATTGGTAGAGCACCGGACGCGTAATTCGGAGGTCGTGGGTTCGGATCCCACCGGCGGAATGTGGTTGTTTTTTCTTCTGCTTTTCTAATCAGTTATCTTTAAAAACGATAACATATTCAGTAATATTCTAAATTGATCAACACCACAAAATAAACAACTTAAAAAAAAATCCCCTGTGCCCCTTGGTTTCTGTGGCTGTTGGCTTCTGTCATATTTATAACGAGCCCCTCATCCCCTTCCCTTGTTTGCTTAATATATATTAAGCAAACAAGGGAAGGGGATGAGGGGCTCGTTATAAATATGACAGAAGCCAACAGCCACAGAAACCAAGGGGCACAGGGGATTTTTTTTTAAGTTGTTTATTTTGTGGTGTTGATCAATTTAGAATATTACTGAATATGTTATCGTTTTTAAAGATAACTGATTAGAAAAGCAGAAGAAAAAACAACCACCTGCCGCCGGTGGGATCCGAACCCACGACCTCCGAATTACGCGTCCGGTGCTCTACCTCTGAGCTACGGCGACGGCTGTCAATTCTGCTTTTCGGGGGTATTTGTGTTTACAAGTAACCTAACCTTGAGAGTGTTCATCAGCGCCACCCACGTTCATAAGCGCCGGACGTAGAACGTCCTGAGTTACCGCAGGTGTGACGTAGAACGTCATCGAACGAAGAGGGTGGAAGCTGCGTGAGAACCCTCTTATGCTTCCTAAGGCGTCAAGGCTGCCAGAATCGAGGCCCTCGCTAAGCAATTAAGCAAACAAGGGAAGGGGATGAGGGGCTCGTTATAGATATGACAGAAGCCAACAGCCACAGAAACCAAGGGGCACAGGGGATTTTTTCTTTTTTTTTAAGCTGTTTATTTTGTGGTGTTGATCAATTTAGAATATTACTGAATATGTTATCGTTTTTAAAGATAACTGATTAGAAAAGCAGAAGAAAAAACAACCACCTGCCGCCGGTGGGATCCGAACCCACGACCTCCGAATTACCCGTCCGATGCTCTACCTCTGAGCTACGGCGACGGCTGTAAATTCTGCTTTTCGGGGGTATTTGTGTTTACAAGTAACCTAACCTTGAGAGTGTTCATCAGCGCCACCCACGTTCATAAGCGGCGGACGTAGAACGTCCTGAGTTACCGCAGGTGTGACGTAGAACGTCATCGAACGGAGAGGGTGGTAGCTGCGTGAGAACTCTCTTATGCTTCCTAAGGCGTCAAGGCTGCCAGAATCGAGGCCCTCGCTAAGCAATTAAGCAAACAAGGGAAGGGGATGAGGGGCTCGTTATAAATATGACAGAAGCCAACAGCCACAGAAACCAAGGGGCACAGGGGATTTTTTTTTTAGTTGTTTATTTTGTGGTGTTGATCAATTTAGAATATTACTGAACATGTTATCGTTTTTAAAGATAACTGAGTTATCTTTAAAAACGATAACATATTCAGTAATATTCTAAATTGATCAACACCACAAAATAAACAACTTAAAAACAATTAAAAAAAATAAAGTTAAAAAATAAATAAAAAAATCCCCTGTCCCCCTTGGTTTCTGTGGCTGTTGGCTTCTGTAATATATATATATATATATATATATATATATATATATATATATATATATATATATATACGTTCGCCGTAGCTCAGCCGTAGAGCACCGGATGCGTAATTCGGAGGTCGTGGGTTCGGATCCCACCGGCGGAATGTGGTTGATTTTTCTTCTGCTTTTCTAAGCAATTAGCTTTAAGCAATAACATATTCAGTAATACTAAATCGAACAGCAAAAATAAAATAAATAAAAGAATCCCCTCTGGCTCTTCGTGTGCGTGCGTGCGTGCGTGTGTGTGTGTGTGTGTGTGTGTGGTTGGTTTGGTTTGGTTTGGTTTATGGGGTTTAACGTCCCAAAGCGACTAAGGCTATGAGAGACGCCGTAGTGGAGGGCTCCGGAAATTTCGACCACCTGGGGTTCTTTGACGTGCACTGACATCGCACAGTACACGGGCCTCTAGAATTTCTCCTCCAAAGAAATTCAACCGCCGCGGCCGGGATCGAACCCGCGTCTTTCGGGTCAGCAGCCGAGCACCATAACCACTGAGCCACCGCGGCGGCGTGTGTGTGTGTGTGTGTCTGTGTGTCTGTGTGTGTGTGTGTGTGTGTGTGTGTGTGTGTGTGTGTGTGTGTGTGTGTGTGTGTGTGTGTGTGTGTGTGTGTGTGTGTGTGTGTGTGTGTGTGTGTGTGTGTGTGTGTGTGTGTGTGTGTGTGTGTGTGTGTGTGTGTGTGTGTGTGTGTGTGTGTGTGTGTGTGTGTGTGTGTGTGTGTGTGTGTGTGTGTGTGTGTGTGTGTGTGTGTGTGTGTGTGTGTGTGTGTGTGTGTGTGTGTGTGTGTGTGTGTGTGTGTGTGTGTGTGTGTGTGTGTGTGTGTGTGTGTGTGTGTGTGTGTGTGTGTGTGTGTGTGTGTGTGTGTGTGTGTGTGTGTGTGTGTGTGTGTGTGTGTGTGTGTGTGTGTGTGTGTGTGTGTGTGTGTGTGTGTGTGTGTGTGTGTGTGTGTGTGTGTGTGTGTGTGTGTGTGTGTGTGTGTGTGTGTGTGTGTGTGTGTGTGTGTGTGTGTGTGTGTGTGTGTGTGTGTGTGTGTGTGTGTGTGTGTGTGTGTGTGTGTGTGTGTGTGTGTGTGTGTGTGTGTGTGTGTGTGTGTGTGTGTGTGTGTGTGTGTGTGTGTGTGTGTGTGTGTGTGTGTGTGTGTGTGTGTGTGTGTGTGTGTGTGTGTGTGTGTGTGTGTGTGTGTGTGTGTGTGTGTGTGTGTGTGTGTGTGTGTGTGTGTGTGTGTGTGTGTGTGTGTGTGTGTGTGTGTGTGTGTGTGTGTGTGTGTGTGTGTG
This sequence comes from Amblyomma mixtum, assembly GCF_055824585.1. NCBI lineage: Eukaryota > Metazoa > Arthropoda > Arachnida > Ixodida > Ixodidae > Amblyomma > Amblyomma mixtum. The sequence continues at coordinate 46,862,992 of NC_143019.1, forward strand.
TGTGTGTGTGTGTGTGTGTGTGTGTGTGTGTGTGTGTGTGTGTGTGTGTGTGTGTGTGTGTGTGTGTGTGTGTGTGTGTGTGTGTGTGTGTGTGTGTGTGTGTGTGTGTGTGTGTGTGTGTGTGTGTGTGTGTGTGTGTGTGTGTGTGTGTGTGTGTGTGTGTGTGTGTGTGTGTGTGTGTGTGTGTGTGTGTGTGTGTGTGTGTGTGTGTGTGTGTGTGTGTGTGTGTGTGTGTGTGTGTGTGTGTGTGTGTGTGTGTGTGTGTGTGTGTGTGTGTGTGTGTGTGTGTGTGTGTGTGTGTGTGTGTGTGTGTGTGTGTGTGTGTGTGTGTGTGTGTGTGTGTGTGTGTGTGTGTGTGTGTGTGTGTGTGTGTGTGTGTGTGTGTGTGTGTGTGTGTGTGTGTGTGTGTGTGTGTGTGTGTGTGTGTGTGTGTGTGTGTGTGTGTGTGTGTGTGTGTGTGTGTGTGTGTGTGTGTGTGTGTGTGTGTGTGTGTGTGTGTGTGTGTGTGTGTGTGTGTGTGTGTGTGTGTGTGTGTGTGTGTGTGTGTGTGTGTGTGTGTGTGTGTGTGTGTGTGTGTGTGTGTGTGTGTGTGTGTGTGTGTGTGTGTGTGTGTGTGTGTGTGAAGACAACACTGAGACCAGGCGTCAGGACACCACTGGATGGTATGGGGAAAAAAGGAAATAACATCGGCGCTTTTGCGGGGCAGGCTGTCAGGGAAGAGGTAGTGAAAAAATAAGGATAGAGGGCTGGGAGCGGCGACAGCCGACGAGGGGTTCTCGCAGCGCCTCTCGTATAAGCAGCTTCTGAAGGGTCTCCGGTGCGCCATTGTTGTCGAAATACGGGAACGTTTTCCTGGCAGCCCGAATAGCCCTTCGGGGCTTCTCCGCATCACTGTGCCCTGCTCTGCTGCCGCTGGATGCGGCGAATATATATTGGGTTTTGACGCGTCTGAGGCACCACAAAAGTAAAGAGAACCAACCATAATAGATTGGGAAGGGCCCAGAGTTGACGTCGAAGGAAAGAGGTGCGAGGGAGCGCGGGTATGCGGGTGGGGGATCCTTCAAAGAAAGGAAACTTCAGATACTCGCTTTACTAATTTTATTTGGATGGAAGTCTTCACTGTTTGCTGACTACGAGGATCGAACTTTTGTAATCTTGTCCGTTCAGCCTTTGCAGCGACGGTTTGTGTTTCCTGGCCAAAATTGGATGGGACACTTAAGGTCTACCTTAAGGGTATGACGAGACAGCATAATGTGTTAATTCCCATATATCTACGGAAGGCCACACTCTACTTTGTATTCATACATCCCTGGGAGTCCTCATATCCATCCATGCACAGTGGTGCAGCGTTTAAGTAATGCGCCACTACCCTGCGAGCGCAGGTACTCGTAGCGGTAGGCCTTAACTGCCACCTGCCACGGTAAGCAGGGTGTTACGATGCTGCGAGGTTACGTGACCTAGGTGTCCTCCCTGCCTCCTAGGTCACTCTGTAGGCACTACCTGCCGGAGTCAAGATCGTATTTTTTTTTCTCAAAACACCGACAACGCCGATGCCACATTTGCTGGGTAACGCTTTACTACACGCACACAGGTAGTTTCCTATGTTGCGAGTGAAAAGAGTCGCCTCGTCCGTCGTTTATAAACGGCAGAGATCTCACCAAGAGATCTTGTGAAACCTCGCAAAAACGCCATAGCCCGAGACGACACATTCATATACCGGGCCTCTAAGACGTCCCAACATCTGATAATCATTTCGCCCGCAGAATTTAGTTTATATATGGCATTCTTCATGCCGCTTGAAAGACAGTTGCTCGGTGCGTTTCTTTTTTCTACACTTTCTTTTCGTTTCATCTTTAACAAACTCATATTCATTCATTGTCCCTGTAGCAGCGAAGCGTATAGGTAGAGCAGCCGCCTCGCGAGAAAGAGGACCAGGGTTAGAATCCCGTTCCACGCCATTCTCCAATGTATTAAAAAAAACTCTGTGTATCGGTGGAATTCCTCAACTAGGCCTGGAGTGCGGCCTGATCTCCTGATCTCGGTGGCCAGAATCGACAACGCTCTACCTCACCAAAACAAGATTTGGCCTCCCTGCTGTAGCACTTGGCCACAACCTCCTATATGAATAAACCAATTAACCCGCGGCCCTCGCTCCACAGCAGCAGCGGAGAAATTGTCCAAGGCGGCGGTGAGAGCATTGATGCAGCGGAGGGTGCCAAGAATCTGTCTCCGGACAGGCCACCATTGGAAGCTTAACCTTGCGACGATTAACTCTAGAACCTTATCCAGTGAGGCTAGTCTAGCAGTGATGTTCCATTTTTTTTTTTAAGAAAAGGCAAACGTAGCAGGGCGTGGCATACAGTTATCTGGGCGGATGAGATTAAGAAGTTTGCTTGCGGGGATACGGTGGCCGCAGTTTGCACAGGACAGGGTTAATTGGAGAAATACGGGAGTGACCTTTACCCTGCAATGGGCGCAGTCAGGCTGATGAAGATGATGATACCAAGTGTTTACCGTGTATTGCGGCGGCGCTATGAGGTCTTTAATCTTTTCGCTCGGGTTCCTTCACTTGTGCGCCCAGACGAGAGCGCCGACTGCGATCGTATTTTAAGGAACTGCTTAATTTCGAACAACTCAAGTCTTATACCTCGCTCCCTTATTCGTCTCTGTCTTTCTCCGTTGCCTTATTTCTTTTCATTTCACGAGACCGTTCTTCAACCCGCAGTATGTCTCTTGGCTCACAAAAAATCGTGCAGCGTTGCATACACTCAGATAGGGAGAGCGAATGCGAGTGATAGACAGCTAAAAGCAGAAACGTTGTTCTCTAAGGAGTTCGCCAGCACGAACGGTTAGCGCCTCGGCAACGTACACGGTACAGGGAATCACGAACTGGTGCGAAGAGCCCTATGAACCTGTGGTTAGTTTCACAAACATTTGTCATACGTTTAAGCGCAGTTCATGATTGGCAAGTGGAGCTCTCGTGGGCCCACGATCGCCTCTCAAGCTGTTAAGACTGTCTAAAGCTCGTGCAATAGAGGATCAAGCACCGCCTTTACGCATCTTGAAGTGTGCGCCCCACTGTCCAGACTTCTCTTTCTGCACAAGAGCACTGTGTGATTCGCCGATCACGACCGCCTGTAAGAATAGCCTATAATCGCAATATACAGTGCTTAGTCTATACCTGCCAATATTTCAAGAATACAGTAGTATTTACATGTGCTAAAAATCTCACAAATTAAGGGCAATGGCTCTCAGCGCTTCGAATAGCTGACCGCGTGGCTGTAGCTCTGGCAGTGCTGCACGGATTTTGCGAGACCAGCTATGCAGTTAAACTTTCATGAGGCAAGCGCAATTTTGTGCCAGCATCAGGGCGGAAGCGCAGACGCCAGCAGCTCGGTCTGAGAAACGCGATGGCCTCGGCAACTTGATTAAACAGCGGTATGCGTAGGCCGGCGTTAAAATTCCGCGGACTAACGTCTTGCCCGCATGACACATGAAGGCTGACATTTAATAACATTGGGAAAATGGATAAAAATATAGATATTGTCGCGAAGCTGCTACTGGTTTCAAATTATTCTTTAAGGTTACAAAGTACAAGTTTCGTACGGGAAATGATATGTATAACCGTTGGGAGTACTTCTTCCTTGAGCGAGAAAATAAATTATCTTGACCTTGTTAGACTTTTGTAAGTTACACTCTTATAATGCAAGTATACAGGGCGGTTTAAATTATTCAATAAAGATTTTCTTTGCAAAAGCTCTGAAAGATACGTCTAAAGTCTATGCGCGTTTAACTTCCCAAAACGACTCAGGCTATGAGGGGCGCTGCAGTGAAGGGCTGTGGAAATTTCGACCACCTGGGCTTCTTTAACGTGCACTGACATACGTCTGTGTGGTCCGTGCAAGTTTATTATCCGGCATGGCGGATATTATTAACGTAACAGAGTACAACGAAAAGACGAGTAATTGACTAAAATAAACTAAACAACTCTTTATTTTTGGCTTTAAGGCAGAAGATAATACCAAGAAATTGAAGGCCCTCGACACAGAGGGCGAACCCAGTTTAAAATATTTTTGCGTCACCAACGTGCTTCCAAATATGAAGTGTAGGAAATACGCGTTGGACATTTCGTTAAGTTGGATTTCCACGTTACATGGCATCGAAGCAGGGATCACGTCAACATCATCTAGGCTCTAAAAGTCGTACACTGCGTGTGCATTTGATTCAAATAATGCCTATTTTATCAATGCACAACTTGGGTAAGCCAAGTTTAAACGACCTCAAAGGTGTTTTATTCGCGTTCGATATCTCGAAGCATGATTCAGAGTCTCGAATTTTGAAAACTGGGCTCTGTTTCAATATTTTTTTAACCCAACATTACACTCCGACACATGTCTCTGGTGTCAGGCCCGCCCTACACTCTTCCACATTCCGTAGCCAAACCAAACACTCTACAGACGGAAAACACGCATATTGAGTGGAGGGAGACGCTGCTGACCAGGCTATAACCTGGAGGACCAACGAGTCCCCATACAACAGGTCCGCAAGGCAGCTCAAGCCAGTGGAGCCCAGGAATGAGCACCCCATCCATTATTACCCTTCAGTTTATTAATAAAGTTTATCCACCTCCTCCTTCTCGCTTTTTACGGCCTTCAATTTCGCGATATAACCTTCGGCCATAAAATTAAACATAAAAAGTTAGTTAACTTTATTTATTTGATGGGCCTTTCATTGCACTCTATCACATAAATAATGTCCGTCTTCGCGTAAAACCCAACTACATACATCGCACCGAATTCAATATATTTCACTGGTTTTTAAATGAAAATTTGTACTGAATAACTTGAGACACCCTGCATAAACAGAATGAAGCGACTTTAACGCATAAAAGTTTGAGTATACCATAGCAGCAGGTTGCTTTTAAGGATGGGGTAGCGTATCGCCTTGTAAAGTGGCTATTCGAGCTATTGTGATCTTTGCGTCGGATTTGATGACCAAGATTCGATACCTTTGTTTGCGAATAAAGACTCTTGCTAACACACAGTTCTAGTTAGTATTCAGCCGCGAATAACACCAGGAAAGATCTGGCAACAAGCTGACATCTTCGAGCTCTTGAAAGGTACAACGACAAGGGTATCAAGATGAATACTGTGAAAAGGACTAAGCTGAAAGTACTGATGAGGAAGGTGAAGTAGACACCAAGAAGCAGCTTCTAACGCGCAATTTCCAGCAAGCAGAAAAACAAGGCCGTTTTATATTCGTTTCCAAAAAGTATGAAGGGATGATTACCAAAGAGCAAGTAAGCAATGGGCGCGAAACAGGACGTTCCAGCAAATCCTGATTCTAGAACAGCGCTAAGTAAGCTCCATCAACGATGTAGCGAAACCTACTAAACGAACAGTACTAACCATAAGACTCAGCAGATGCAGCTGCTATAACCGAGGTTTCAACCTCCTCTGTTTGCTAGCCTCAAGACTTCCGGTTCCGTGTTTAAAAGCCTCCTCCAATTGCTAACTGCATCGGATTACTGGGCTTTGCGATGGGGATCCGCCTCCGCTGCCAAGAGTAAGCATTCTGTATATTTAATGATTGAAATCTACAGCGGAACTTGGGCAGCATACGCCGCCCCTAAAAGTGGGTGCGCTAGAGGACAGTTTACTCTATTTTCACTCCTATATAGGTCTATGCGTGTTTAGAGTGCGGGATAGTGGCAAGGAAATTTCAAGAAGCAAATCTACGAAATTGTATGATTTCGAACAAGCAAGTTGGAATTCGAAAGCAAGAGCACAAACGACATTTCTCTTTTAAAAAAAACGCAAAAAATTGGCAGTGGATCAGCTGTGGTTATGCCTGGATATACAAGCGAAAAGGTTCAGTTTAGCTTGGTTTACCACTATGGCTGTCGCAGTTCGCGCACAATGCACTGGGAGCACCACGATCAGGGTGGAGGCGTTCGGCCGTCCACACACTGCCTGTACGGAGACGGAGGAGGAGATGCGAGTGTAGCGAATACGGTGCTGTCTTAGAAGGTTGCTTTAGAGACATGTACTGTGGTGTCCATTCCTTTCGGGTGTACACCAAGATATGAGAGACATGCATTTCCTTTCCTTAAAAGCAATTTTCATTTCATTTCCTTTTTCTTAAGGCTCTTACTGCGTGGTTCGGGTATCCACCGAGATGATGATGATGATGATGATGTCCTCGGGCTGAATGGCACATACCCACGGCGGGGGATTGTGCCATTATATGAGAGAGACAGGCGCCGTTTTCTTTCCTTAAACAATTTTTTTTTTCATTTTCCTTCCTTCACGGCGCAGTTCGGGTGCCCACCGAGATATGAGAATTTCCTGGCGCACTGTTTGTCTTTTATTTATTTTTTTATTTCTGATATTTTATTTCTTTCATCTCTCTCTTATTCTCGTTTCTGTACTTATTTTTATTTTATTTTTATTATGAAGTCGGCGGCCAACTGCGCTGCGCGTGACGTCGCTCGGTTTCGCGCATGCGCAGAAGTGGCAAATCTAGCCTCCGGCTCACGCGAAGCGCGGTGTTGACGAGCCTAGTGAAGCTTTTCGCTTCAAAAAAGGAGCTCATTTGTGATGTTCATGAAAACAAAATGACCAAAATGCGTCTGCGCTGTCAGAGCTCGCCAGCACAAGGATGGAAGGCGCCAGAGCATGGTGCGCTCTGCTTCTAGCAAACAGGGTTTTAAATCTGAGGCTAAAAACAGCGCTAACGGGGACGAAGCTGAGAGAGGGACACGGTTAGCGCTGTTTTTACCCTCAAATCATGCACCAACCAGCCCAAATTTCCATCCTTTTGAGGGTTTCAAACTTGCGCAAAAGCACTATGCAGGAACGGTCAATCGCGTGCACGCTGGCATGCGATGTTCGAATTGATCGTCACGCAAGTTCCCCGTCGGTTTTTTGCTCTTGACACGCGAAGAGCACATGAAACGAGAATGAAGGTGACAAGCACAGCATAAACGTGTGCAATTTTTCAGTTACTTTAAAAGCACCACGACGACTCCGATTTTTTTTTTACTGACGGAAAGGCGGGGGAGGGGGGGTTACACCATGACTAGACAGAGTTGCTTAATCCGCTGCTTAGCACCCATTTGCCTCATCGCGAGATTAAAGAAAAAAGACGATACGATGCGCTCCTTTCGAATAATTGCAGTTTTTCTGCGTGCAGTTGTGAACAGTTTTCCACCCAGTACGGAAACCCACGGAGATCAAGATCCTAGGGCAGTATATCCCGCAGGGGTGAGAGAGAGAGAGAAAACTTTATTTACACAGGAATTCGGGGCACGCCCCAGGGTCCCCGCACGACCCCACGGCACTCAAGTGTTTATGTTCCTGAGGTCCATAACACTGGCAGCCCGGCCGGTGGCGATGGTCTGCACGGCCGGGTCCTCCGAGCGCAGCAGGGTCTCCCAGTCCTCCCAGGTCTTGAGGTTCTCTAGGTCCCGCGGGGGAGGGTCCGCCGGGCAGAGGGAAAGGATGTGGAGGGAAGAAGCGAAGAGTTCTGGGCATAGGGCGCATGCCGGAGTAGGGAAGGAGGGATGATAGTGGGCTAGGGTAGGGGGCGAGGGGAGAGTGTGTGTCTGTAATCTGCGCCAGAGTGTTGCGTGTCTGTTAACTAGGTAAGGGTGGGGCGGAGGGTAGAGCTGGCGTGAGGCTCTGTATACCTGGGTCAGCTCACTGAATGAGTGCATGCGCTCCTTCGTGAATCCCCGATCAGAGGCCACCTGTGCCCGGTTTAAAGAACCTAGGGCTAAAAGGTTGGCGGCCTCGTTTCCGGGATTCCCGGAGTGCGCGGGCACCCATATCAGCTCCACTTGGCGGGGCGGGGGGGCATCGGGCGAGTCCAGTATGCCAAAAGTAGGGAGATGGACTCGGCCTCGAGCAAAATTTAGAATCGCAGTTTTAGAATCGCTCAAAATGTACCGGGCTTCAGTGCAGGTGATAGCAAGTGCAATGGCGGCTTCCTCTGCAGCTTCTGGGGAGGTGTCTGGAGGGAGAGGTAGTGTGAGGAGGGCGGAAAAAGAGGAGTCCACCACAGCTGCTGTCGCTTCATCACCCGTGCAGGCAGCGTCCACCCATACGGCGTCCGGCTGGGGGCCGTACTCTCGATGGAGTGGTGGTGGTGGTGGTGAAAACTTTTAATTACTGAAATAGAGTTTGGGAGCCACAGAGTGGCCCCGCTACATGGTCGGCGTCCCTAGTCCGGGTCACCGCATGACAATGCCCCGTCTCTCGCCCGTTTCAACCAGAGCCCTTTGTGGCTCAAGCGAGGAGCAGTTGAGGAGGGCAGTCTCCCATGCCTCTCTGGAAGGGGTAAGGGAAGAGGGGAGGTGGGGATTTTGAGTACATGCCCACACCATATGGAAGATATCACAGGTCTCCCCACAGTGCGGGCATCGCCCATCCGTGTTAGGATCGTAATGCTTTAAGATTGCAGGACAGAGTAGAGTACCTTTCTGCAGGCGCCTTAAAGTTCGCTCCTCCGTCTTACTCAGTCCCTTTGCAGGGGCCGGGAAAATGCGGTGGATTTCGCTATAATGCGTTATAATTTCCCTGAATCGCAGCAGCGGCTGGTTAGTCTCCGAGCCAGAAGAGCTGGGATGAGGAGCCCGGTGAGTAAGCGCTCGGGCAGCCGCGTCAGTGGCCTCATTACCTCGTAAGCCCTGGTGGCCAGGAGCCCAAATGATTCTTTTGGGTGTTGGAGCAGTGGCAATCCGTCTTAGAATACAAGCAGCTAAGGGGGAGATCTCCCCTGCCAAGTAATGATCACATGCTTTTCGGGAGTCCGTAATGATGATTCTCGAATTGGCGTGGGCGGCAGCAACCGCTATGGCTACTTCCTCGGCTCGCATTGAATTCGGGGCTCGAAAAGAGAGTCCATCAACGTCCATTTCCTGGTGAACGACAGCGGCCGCGTAAAATCCCGTGGGCGATGGGCCTGCTACGTCTACATAATATACACAGGGTCGGGAGCCGTGTTGTCTCTCAAGAGCCCGAGCCCGCGCTTGACGCCTGTTTACGTGCATGTCGGTGTCCATGTTACGGGGGAGCGGGGAGACCCAGAGCATTTGGCGCCACAGTACTGGGATACGCTCCGCCTCCTCTGGAGTGCAGTCATGTTGGATGTGTAAGCAGTTTAGCAGGCGGCGCCCAGGGGCCGTCTGCATGAGCCGCGTGTATTGGTTCACGAGGTGGGCCTCCCGCAGCTCCTGGTATGAGTTTAGCACCCCCAATGCCTTGAGTTTGGCCTTAGAGGTAGCCACCGGGAGATCCAGCGCTCGCTTAGTTGCCTTGCGGATGATGGCGTCTATTCGCGCCTCGTCTTGCTTAGTAGTGCGGAGATATGGCACGGCGTAAAGGATCCGGCTAGTCACGAAGGCATAGACGAGCCGAAGCGCGTCCCTGCCCCGCAGACCGCCCCGCTTGTTGGAAACGCGGCGGGTCATGCGCCCTACCTGTTCGCCTACTCTCTTGAGTTTCAGAATGGTGGAGTCCGGTCTGAGTCTGTGGTGAATGAAAAGGCCCAGAATACGGAGCTCCTCCACCTCTCAAATAGGACCTCCTGACAGAGAGATGTGAATTGCTGTCCTTTCCTTTGGGTTCGCTCTGACATGCAAAAGCTCTGATTTCGCTGGAGCACATTGGAGCCCACAGTCAATAGCATAGGCGTCGACTATGGAAGCGGTCTGCTGAAGGCGGGCCTCCATGTCCCCAAGGCTCCCCTCAGTGGTCCAAATGGTAATGTCATCTGCATATAACGCGTGTTGAATTCCTTTCACCCGGGCCAGTTGGCTTGGGAGGCGCATCATAGCTATGTTGAACAGGAGCGGTGATAACACCGCTTCCTGAGGGGTACCCCGCGTTCCCATCATGTAAGGGCCGTATTCCTCGCCCTCAATCCGAAGAAAGGCCTGGCGATTAGTCAAGAAATATCTTACATACGCGTAGGCCCTAGCCCCACAATCGGTAGAACTCAAGTTGGCCAGGATGCTTCCGTGTTTAACATTGTCGAAAGCCCCTTTCAGATCAAGGGCGAGGATGGCTTTTTCATTGTGTTGCATAGTTGTGGGTCGTATTACATCCCTGTGCAGCTGGAGAAGGACATCCTGTGCAGACATGTGGGGGCGAAACCCGAACACGGTGACTGCAAAGAAGCCCTTACTCTCCGGGTATGGAGAGAGGCGATCCCGAACCATCGTCTCCATAAGCTTGCCCGCACATGAGGTCAGTGATATGGGCCTCAGGTTGTCCGTATTCACGGCGTTACCTGTTTTAGGGATAAACGTCACAAGTGACGTTTTCCACTCGGGATGGAGTGCCTTCGCACGGGCTCTGCGGCGCTGCTCATGGTGGGACGGGTGCATATTCCTCGGGAGCGGCCTGATGAGGAGCTCTCGGTGAAGGGACCGTGGGATGGCGAGGAGGGTTGGGTCGTTGGCCGGTATTTTGATTCCGAGCAGGGGCGACAGAACACCACCACTATAAAGAAGCTTACAACATCCACCGAGCAAATCCTCCGGATGATACATCGTATCCGAAATAAACAGCATGGCATGAAGGAAAGGGACACCATCCGATTAGTGCAAGCTTTCGTGATCTCGCGGATAATGTACGGGACGGCATTCCTTAACCTCTCCAGGTCGGAAATTGAAAAGTTGGAGACAGTCATCAGGAAAGCCTACAAGACGGCACTGGGGCTACTGAACTCCACGCCAACGGCAAAGCTCATGGCTCTAGGAGTACATAATACCCTCAAAGAGATGTGGGAAGCACAATGGCTCTCACAACTCAATAGGCTCGCACTTACAACACCCGGCAGAGAACTGCTCGAGAAGATCCATGTTAATCAGCCCTATACAATTGACCAAAGGGAAGAGGTCCCATGCGATGTGAGAAGACGCATCAATGTGCACCCCATTCCGCGGAATATGCATCCCGCATATAACATCGAGAGCAGGAAAGCAAGAGGGGAAGTCCTGCAGAAGAAAAGGGAAAAGCAAACTAACACCCTTTACGTGGACGCAGCAGGACCAACAGGAAGCAGCTATTGCATTAGCTGTAGCATCTAACCCCAACGCCGTTGTGCTCACTGATACCCAGAACGCCTGTCGCAACTTCAATTACGGATTAATTCATAAGTCAGGGTTGTCATTGCTGCCTAAGCATCCACCCAACCAAGCCTCAGTCATCTGGTCTCCCGGTCACCTGGAACTACCAGGAGGAAACGAAGCCGCTCACAGGCATGCCCGAGCTCTTCTATACCGGGCGTCTCCCCCTGATGACCATGAAGGGTGCCGTGACCTAATTGGTTTAGCAGTGTATGCTGACAATCTCGCGCCATACAGAACAGCCAGAAAGGAGTACCAAACACCACACAAATCCTTCAATAAGTTAGAAGACTACAAACCAACATATACCCAACACCAGCTAAATTACACCAGTGGTACCCTACACTATACTCTCCGCAATTCCCACACAGGTAGCTAAACTCTACCATATGGTGTGGGCATGCCCATTTAATCCCTTAGTTGACCCCATTCCCAACCCCTCGGAGGAGCAGTGGGAGGCTATTCTGCTCAGCGATGATCCTGACCGTCAGCACTGGCTGGTGGGGAGGGCCACCGCAGCCAATGGACTACCGGACTAGGCGGCCCACCCTCACGTTCTGAGAATACTGAACAAATAAAGATGTTTTAGAGCGCAGCTCTTTGGCGTCCGTTCCTGGGTTTCGCGTCGTCGTCGGCGTCGGCCTCGTAACCAGCTCCGCCCCGAATGTCATGCTTTTCAATTGGTCGAAATGCTCGTGACGTCACAGTGCGCGAATTTCAAATGGGGCCAATTGTACTTTGGCTAGTAACCATGCAACCAATCAAAGGGATCGTATAGCGATGCTGCAACTAAGTTGGACTGAGTTTAGTTAATTGCTTAATTAATCAATTAGCCTAATTAATATAGAGGAGAATGAAGAGGTCAGAAGAAAAGAAAAGAAAGACGCGCGCCGCAGCGTCAACAGCGTCCGCGGAAGGAGATGCTGCTGAAAAAAAAACAGATAAGTACGAAGCCGCGTTCCCACCACCACCACGCACTTCCCCACTCAGCAAAAAAAAAAAAAAATGTGACTGAGAGAAGTATGAAAAGGAAATTGCACGGGCCTGCTACTGGCTCGTGCCAAGCCACCACCGCTGCCACGTGCAGATAGAGGAGAGTTAAAAGATCAGAGGAAAGAGAAAAAGGAAAGGAAAGACGCGCGTCGCAGCAACAACTGCGTCCGCCGGAGCGGACGCTGCTCAAGAAACAGATAAGCGGCCGAAGCCGCGCTCGCCGAAGCGAGGACAGACACTCCACTCAGTAAGACGTTGCTCGTTTCGTATACGTTGTGTCGAACATCCTAGACAGTTCCAACAATTGACAGGTTAATGACAGAACACGATGGATAGAAATGCAATAATGTAAATATGAAATAGCCTAATTAACCTTTCTAGTTAGACCGCATAAATCTATAAAACCGAGAACGAAATTGGTCGAGTTGGGGAATCGAACCAGGGTCTCCGGAGTGCGATACGAGCACGCTAGCCACTCCGTAATGCCAGCTGAATGGTTTGGAATGAACAAAGGCGCGTCTAGCTAATACGGCGTCTTCGTTCACTCCCATCTTCCCCCTTCCCCTTACGGCGAGGTGCAGGTGTCCACCCAGATATGCGAGAGAGATACATTTCCTTTCGTCAAAAAATAAATTTACCGTCCAGCAAGGCGTACAGCCGAATTGGCGATGGCGTTCTGTGGACTCCCTGGCAGCGTTGCAAGACGCTGTCGCGTTCCACTCTTACAGGCGAAGCTTAACATGTTAACCACACATCAGTAACACACGCAGACAGCCAATGGACGCGTCATTCGCTGGCAGCACTTGATTCATCATTCACAACCACATTCTTAACGTACGCTCCCTTGCCGCACATGCCAAGGACGTACACCACGATCACATTCTGCGCCATTCCTCTGTACTTTGCTTTGCTGAAACCTGGATGGATCCCGAAGAGCCTCTCGAAATCATAGATTTCCTATACTGCTGTGGTGCTCGCAGAGACCACAACAGAGCGGCGGGAGTCGCTATCTACTTGCGCACAGGTCTCTCTGCAATACCAGTCGAAATGTTTGGCACGTCACATGAACTTGGCGAACTGTGCGCCGCAAAGTTGCCCAACGGCTTGCTGGTAGTAGCTGCCTACTTCGCCCCTACCGCACTCACGAAACACGTCGTGCACTTCCTGCAACTCGCATTAACCGTCCATCGATCCACACCGATGTTAGTAGTGGGGGACTTTAATGTTGACATAAAGACAAACAGCAATTTCCTAACACTTATGCGGGAGAACATCCCGTTCCTCTCGCTCGTAACGCGTCCCACAACCTGTGACAACCTCGCGAGGCACTTGTATAGATCTCGTCTTTGAGAATCAAGCATTGGTGTACCAAGTTGAACATATATCAGTCTATTTCTCCGACCACAAAGCTTCATTCATGACTGTCAAGAAATGTTAGTGGAATCTTTGTTAAAGGAATACGTGTGAAAAATAAAAAAAAAAACTCTGTGATAGCGCATACATGTGTTGCTCGATTTCTTTGCCTCAATCTATCGAAAAGGTGAAACAGCTTTTTGCTGCCCTCAAATTTCGCATTAGGAAGTAACGTAATCGTCGGTAATTTTTAATCAATCAATCGCTCATCTAGATAGGAGCTCTCTCTCCGAAATATATTAAGCCGAAAGCCTTTAATGCGTCATACTGTCGTTAGCAGACGCGTCGGCAGGAGTGTCGACAGACGCGTCGGCAGAAGTGTGTCGACAGACGCGCCGGCAGCCGTGTCGACAGACGCGTGGGCAGGAGTGTCGACAGACGCGTCGGCAACCGTGTCGACAGACGCGTCGGCAGATTCGTGCGCCTTTCGGCGTCACTGCTTAAAAGACAAGGTTCCAGCATGTATAAAGGCACATCTAGTGAATGCATGGGCTTCATAAATAAAATAAAAGGAGTGAAGTCAACAAAAGGAAAATAAAAAATAAACATAAGAAAATAAACAAAAATAAAAACAAAATAAAAATAAGATGTGAAAATAAAAATAAAAAACAATAAAACAGAATAGGAGCAAAAAATAAATAAAAAAAAACAAAATATGAAAAATAAAAAAGTAAATAAAAACAAACAGTGGCCAGGAAACGCTTTCGCCTTGCAGCACTTTAGAGAGCCAAAGTGCCCCCAGAATTTTTTCAGGTACTTATTCCTGAATTTTAAACTCGTGGTGCACTTGCCGAAAGAAAAAATTTAGGCGCACTTTGACTGTCTAAAGTGCGTAGAGGCGAAAGCGTATTCCGCACCACTTTGCTTATGTGCCACTGGTGACGTCACCACTGGATGACGTCAAACATAATTGGTTGGTTTATCGGGGTTTGACGTCACAAAGCAACTCAGGCTATGAGGGACGCCGTAGTGAAGGGCTCCGGAAATTTCGACCACCTGGGGTTCTTTAACGTGCACTGACATCGCACACACACGGGCTTCTAGAATTACGCCTTGATCGAAATTCAGCCGCCGCGGCCGAGATCGAACCCGCGTCTTTCGGGTCAGCAGCCGAGCGCCGCAACCACTGAGCCACCGCGGTGGGGCTGATGACAAAGTATTGACAAATTACTAATTAGTCACTAATTACTGATTAATGACTAAATACTTATTAACTGCTAATTAAGGACGCTTAACCTTCGCCTTTAGGAGTGGAACGCGACAGCGTGTTGTAGCGCTGCCAGGCAGTCCACGGAACGCCACCACCCGTTCGGCGCGATGCCTTGCCCTTTGAACACGACGCTTTTTGAGGAAAGGAAATTACGCACTAATTCTCTGTCATCTCTGTGGACACCCGAACCGCACTGTACAGGAAGGGATGAACGCCACCACCCCTTCGGCGCGATGCCTTGCCCTTTGAACGCAATGCTTTATGAGTAAAGGAAATGGTGCAGTAATTCTCTGTCATCTCGACAGACACCCATACCGCACCGTAAAGGAAGGGAGGAACGCCACCACCCCTTCGGCGCGATGCCTTGCCCTTTGAACGCAATGCTTTATGAGTAAAGGAAATGGTGCAGTAATTCTCTGTCATCTCGACAGACACCCATACCGCACCGTAAAGGAAGGGAGGAACGCCACCACCCCTTCGGCGCGATGCCTTGCCCTTTGAACGCAATGCTTTATGAGGAAAGGAAGTGGCGCAGTAATTCTCTGTCATCTCGGTAGACACCCGAACCGCGCCTTAAAGGAAGGGAGGAACGCCACCACCCGTTCGGCGCGACGCCTTGCTCTTTGAACGCAGCGCTTTTTGAAGAAAGGCAATGGCGCAGTAATTCTCTGTCATCTCAGTGGACACCCGAACCGCACCGCACAGGAAGAGAGGAACGCCACCACCCGTTCGGCGCGATGTCTTGCCTTTTGAACCCAACGCTTTTTGAGGAAAGGAAATTCTCTGTCATCTTGGTGGACACCCGAACGCACCGTACCGGAAGGGAGGAAGTGTGAGTGAAAGAAGAAAGAGGGGCCATAATGAAGAAACTGAAAATTGTATTTGAGGAAAGGGAATTATGCAGTAACTGTCTCGCATATCTCGGTGGACACCCGCCAAAACGCTGACACAACTGTCGACACGGACGCAGACACGGCTGCCGACACGGACGGAGACACGGCTGCCGACACGGATTGCTAACGACAGCATGAGGAATTAAAGGCTTTCGCCTTAATATGGGGCGTGTCGTGCTTGTTGCAAAAACATAACAAGGCGAACATCGTTGAAAGGCTACGCAGCATTTATCAACAAGCGCGAAAGTTCCGCTCACGCAGTCTTACCGCAGCTGAATAACCGGGAATAAAAGTCAAGTCAAGTCAAATCAAGTCAACTTTATTTCAGACATGTAAAGAAAATCACATGGCTGGGGAGGAGGGAAAAAAAGCCGCAATATTGTGGCTTGACAACGTTCCCTTCCCCCACACTACATCGGCTATCGATACTATAATGAAGTGCTTGGACGAGGCCGTGAGGAACGGGATGTGCTCTCTTTGTCAGAATTCCCACTTCATTGTTTTTGTGAGAGGGCGGGAGAAACGTCACTTGTTAGAGCTACAGCAGCGCTAGGGAGCTTACCTCTATACTGCTTTAAGCATCGAATGCGTTGTATGGCAAGAGTGTAACAGTGACCTACCAGAACAGAACCGTTCAGGGATTAGCGACTGTGAAAACCAAGAAGCTGTCAATGGTAATAAGAAAAAGCGCGAACTCCCTTTATTGCCTTCAGTTTGTAATCCGCTCGTTGTTAGAAACATGACTGCGAGTGATTGTTGGGCTCTGCAACGAACAGGGTATAGAGAGTAGGAGTGCCACAAAAAGGCAAGTAAATTCAACTATCAATGAAGGTTTACGACAGTGGAGTGTCGTCAATATACACGACGTGTCGTGACGGCCCTTACAGTTACCGTATTTATCGATGTGTATGCCGCGTTTTCTTTGTTTAATTTTTTTCGGTGTGTCTTTTTCAATATCCGACTTATATACAGCGAAAAATGACGCGCCATCGTGCATCATTTCGACTAGTTAGTAGTTACTGCACTGGAATGGCTGCTTTGCCTGCATGCCCTCCAAATGCGTGTGTATTTTGGCACGACGTAACAGAAATTTGTTGCACCACAGCGTAGAGGGCCATTGCGTTTTCGAAATTCTAAAAACTGATATAACGGTTAATCATTGAAAGTTAGTTAACCGGCTTACTAGTTAAGATGAGCAATCAATTTTCTGGTGTTCACCAACCCTGGCAATACTGTGTCGCAAAAGCCATAATTTTACCTCAAAAGTTCTATTTTTGAAACTTACCTAGTCTTCCCCGAAACACCTGAATAGAAAGATGGAGAGTATGAGGGCCTCTTTTTTTTTTTTCAATGCGGAATACTTTTTAGCTGAGCCCATACAGGGGACAAGACAGGAGCTAACTTCGGACCTTTTGTCAAGATGGAGACTATTTCTTGAGGAACGTAGACATCTCCAAGCACCATGACATTTTCACATGTGGTCGTGTTCTCTCCCCTTTTATGTATCAGGTGCGTTGGCATCCACTGCCGCCAGAATGACGTGGCTTCGCCGGAGTGCTCGCAGTCTCTTGCAGGTTGCTGCCTTCTCGTATTGACTTTCCTGGTAGCATAAGACCCACAGCCAGTCATAAAACAAGCGCACTTGCCTCCAAAGTTCAGACCGAATGGTGAACTTTTCTGGTTATACGCCTGAGAGTAAACCCCAGTGCGAGGCGCAAATGCATCGGGAAAAATGGCTGAGGCTTAGCTTAGGTTAAGCCTAGTCAGATGCGAAGCATATTGTTGCCGAGTTGCATATCGAGCACGCCGCTTGGCTATACGTTCTTCACGCTCTTCATCAGTCTCTGGAGCACGCCGCAACTTTTGCTTCTCATTCCAACGAGCAGCCCTGTCTCCAGGAGGCATCTCTATCCCGTGTACGCCTAGCAGAGGCAGGCGCACCCCCTTGTATACCGCCGCTCCAGCATCACGTGTTCACTACAGCGCACCTAGCGGCAGAAGCAGGAAACACATTGATCGCGACGCCTCGCGCGACGGCGCGAGCTGGGGCAAAGCCACCAAGATGGCGCTGGCTGGGGCCCCGTTTCTCCTATGTCGTTACGTCACGCATCACGTGGTCCTCCTTGGTCCTCCTCGCGACGGCGCGAGCTGGGCCCCCGTTTCTCATCTGCTCTGACGTCACGCACCACGTGGTCATCCTTGGTCACGACGCCTCGCGCGACGGCGCGAGTTGGGCCCCCGTTTTTCATCTGCTGTGACGTCACGCATCACGTGGTATGACATGGAGGTCACGAAAGGTCAATGGTAACGACACCGCCGTGCTCGAGGAGCTGGGTTGGGCTATTTTAGTATGCTTCGCATAAAACTGTGCACTGGTAAGAGCTCAGCAGTGCCGATATGACGTCACAGGCTCTGCAGCCTCCCGTCCGCTGGAGTGATTTAGTGACACGGGCTTGTATGTGCCATGCAGCTGGCGTAAGAACGTAAAGGCGCTTCTTTCCGCTGCAGATGTGACAAATTTGCACCGGAACAATTTAGCTAATACACTCTAAACAGAAAGGATAGAAAAGGAAGTGAAGGACAGTTTACTCCCAGCTTACTCCCATGTACTGCCCCGCCGCGGTGACTCAGCGGTTATGGTGCTCGTCTGCTGACCCGAAAGACGCGGGTTCGATCCCAGCCGCGGCGGTTGAATTTCGATGGAGGCGAAATTCTAGAGGCCCGTGTGCTGTGCGATGTCAGTGCACGTTAAAAAACCCCAGGCGGTCGAAATTTCCGGAGCCCTCCGCTACGGCGTCTCTAATAGCCTTAGTCGCTTTGGGACGTTAAACCCCATAAACCAAACCAAACCAAACTCCCATTTACTTGTGTTTACAGTGTATAAAATCGCCCACGCTGGTGCGTGCTATGCATCGGAATTAACACGATGTATGGCGAAAGAGGGCTTGCTGAAAGGCATAATTCGAACTCGTACACATGCTTAGAAAAGAGACACAGAAAGGCTTTCCTTATATATCAGAGCAAACGCCCGGGTTTGTGCTCTGCCAATAATACGCTGGTCTAATCTGCAGGTTTTGTCAACGGCAGCAAACGATGCGACGCCCGGCCACTCCAGTACCTCGGTGAAGTTCTTTCCTCAACACAGAGCACCGGCCCAGAGCTTCACCTTGTGTGATGACTCCCCACAATTTCATGTTTTCACTTGTGCTAGAAATGTATGTGTTCGTATACTTTTTGGGCCGTAATGTTGTGCATGGAGTTAATAACATGGTTCACTCTCGATCATCTCCCTCCTCTTGCGCTAATTTGGTGGAACTCTTGGAGTGAAATCGCGTGCGGTGGGATATGTTTTGTCAAAGACCACGCTAAGAAATGCTTCAAACCTGACCTGCTTTCAAAAGAACAGAAGCACACCGTCCTCTCGAAACAGCCAGGACGAAAGTACCGCATTCTCCGCATTGAATGCATAAACGTAGTGTTAACATAGTGTTAACGTAGTGTTAATGCATGAGGGTAGCCGGACGTAGTGTTTAAAGAGGGTGGCGTGCGCGATTTACCGCACTACGAACTCTCGCAGTCGGAGCCATTGCTTGGCCGCAAACGATGTAGCTGCTTGTTAAGCTTGACATATTTTTTTCTTTCGAGACTCACAGGCGTCCGTATTTGTGCTGTACGGTTTGCATGCGTGTGTGGGCCTACGACTTTGCAGGCCGAGTGGACGCGTTCAGGGTTTCATGCATTGCAAGATTCTCGACGACGGACACAATGGCTGAAATTCGAAGACGGCCATCGCCCTTTGTAATGACACGGCGATTTCGCTCGCAGCTTCGTCGAGCTTCGGAAAAGTCGCATTATTTCTTTTTGCTCTTCATGTGCTATTTTGTTTCGCCCGCTAGAAAGAGCCACAGTCGAGCGGGTCCCAATATGCTCGCGCTGACGATATAGCGGGCATTGAATTTCTAGTCGAATGTACCTCCTCGCGAAATCCGCTACGAACCGCACGCTCGGTATCGCGTTTCTGTCTTCTATTTATCCCCATTTGTTGGCTTATTATTCTTCATTTCGTTTTCGGAAGTTATTTTCAACACAGAGTCCGCCATGTTTGGAACGTGAGAGTATACGACGTGAATATTGCGCCATATGGCGTCGCAGAAAAGAATAAAAAGTGAACATGACGCGAGCATTCTACAGCGTGTCAACCTACGTGGAGAATTCTTGGGTACCGCGCAAATGCCCCAACGCATTTCAACAGCACGACTTTCTGCGCGGTGGCCGTACAACATGCTTCACAGCTCTTCCCACCGCTTTGCTCAAGTTTACGAAAGCCTTGCGGCAATTTCTGATTTCTCATTTACCAAGGATTCAACGATGTGTTCGCCGACCGTATTTCGTTGCGCGTAGTAGTAAGACTCGCGAAGATTACCTCTCATAATGTAAATTCTCACAAGCAACCCTAGAAACTAAGTAAAAGCACAAGCAAAAGAAGAATAGCTCTTTAGAAAAATTTCTAACTTCGGAATTTGCGGTTCAAGAAGGGATTAATTCTTAGTTTCCAATAAAGCAGAGTCACCTGAGCAATTTATTTTGAATTACTATTTATTGAGTGGGACCCCTATATACTTCATGTGCTTACGAGCTATAATGAGTGTTTCACCTAAGAATTTCCAATTTTTTAAAAAACAGGCTTTTTAAGTTGAGAGAGTGCTTTTTCGATACATTTGCTAAAATGTAACAAAGAATAGTTAAGTAAATAAAGGAATTAACGCTCAAACCCTTTGTTTGCACGAAAAGGTGACGTTTTGATTAACAACAACAACGCCCGCTGTGTTTTAAAACTTCAAGCTGGCAACAGGAACATAAAGTAGGCTCCTGGTAAACTATCATTGCAAGGCTCAGGTCCGCTGACTTGGGCCTAGCTCCTGCTTCAGCCAGCTTCAGTGTTGCAACACTATGCGCAAAGTTTCGGACACTAATCGTGTAACCACTGATTGTGTTCAGCAAGATGCAAATCTACACGACTTTCAACGCTCGAACACCGCAGCCCTCTGCCACAGCCGCTCAAACACATCGTGTCTATTGATGTATTCATAAATGTTCGCCGTGCGAGATACAAAGCTTATAGTTCGAGCATCGAATGTACCGATTTAGTAGTGTTCGACAGCTTTCCTGAGAGCTATTTTTCATGACCAGCTCGCTCAATACAGCCCATAGTCGCGAAATAATCGTGCACTCAGGTTATGGTCCGCTGGTAGAAATGACATGCGCAGATAAGTCGGCCCTTCTGTCACAGCGAAAACGAATATACTACTGAAAGCCGCAGTGTACGTACACGCTCATCGATTTCTGGTATGCGCACAAATACGCATGAGGAAACGTCGATTTACTCCGTTTTCCATGCCCGCCTTCACTAGACTAGCCCGTAATCTACTGGCTCTTAGCTCTTTCTCGCTCTGAATACGACGCAAGAGAAAAACTCTCGTTTCCAGAGCGTCTGTGCCATCATTACTTCGTGGTGAAACCAGTGGCAGTTACTCTGTATGGCATTTATCAATCGCACAGCGGGTTTTGTGAGCCAATGGGCACATGCACCAACAAGCTTGTGCATCACTTTTTTTTTCTGCAAGAAAGGCAGAATGAAGGACGCAGTAGGTTGCTGAGCACTGTGTTATCGAAACCTCCACCCGGACCGTAGGTCAGATGTTACATTCGTAACGAGCATGTGTGCACGGGACAGCTAATGGTTTTCTCTCCGTTGGCGCATACAAAGTGAAGAATAGTTTCAGCCTGCTCGGATGCTATTTAAAAACTCGCTGCAAGCAAGTTGTAACTGGTGCAATGCTTTTTTTTTATTGGTGCTCTCATGCGAGAAACTTCCACTTGCATTCGTTAAAACTGATCAGCCACGAGATTACTCACAGGCCAAAAAAATTCGCGCTTCAAATTGACGCTCCTGGTTAAAAGAAAAAAATATCTTTCATGAGCTCGGTCATGAGTTTTCTGTTTAAAGTCGCCGAAACAACTTAGCCTCGTTCTCTTTGACTTTCCACCCTATCAAAACTCGCCTGCTACAACCTACATTGCTATGACTCCGGCAGAATGAGAGCCTCCAGCGATCGCCATCCATACTCCAGAGGCTCCATCCACCAATCACTCAGAGCTCATTATCGCAGAAAGAGTCCGGCGTTGGGGTGTGAAGCCTCATCTGCCACCTACGAGAGCCCTCTCACAACCCACCTACCAACTCCCCAGACTCCTCCACCCATCTCCAACCAACCTTCAGAGGGCTGCACCCATCACACACACAGACAGTTCCAGAACCCTCCCGATACCACAAGCCCATGGACGGGTTTCCGCGAAACCCTGGATTTCATGGAGAAAGCTAGCATATAGACGCCAATAGGTCGTCCAGAATCAGAACCTCTGGGCAAGAAACGCAAACGGCAGGTAGACTCTTATGCTAAGGCACACGCCATCGCACAAATAGCATTCAAACTGTATTTTATTTATTTTTTTTCAATACTGCAGGCCCCTTTACGGGGCCCTAGCAGGTGGGCATACACAACAGTTACACTGAGGCAAGAACTACATCACACAACACAAGGAAATTTCAAAATGCGGCAAGAACACATGCAAAGATAAATCTAGTAGAACAGTGGTTCATTTGTCTACCTGCGGACAAACTATGTACAGCCTCCCTGATTTTTAATAATATAGCGCGAGCGTCGACCGAACTGCTGGTCAGCGCCTTACAACGGCGATAAGCGTGCAACAAGGCGAGAGTTCGCGCACGCGCACGAAGGCAGAGTGTCGTCTGTTACGCTGTTCCGAGCACGAGGGCACACGCCCTGCCACAATATCAGTTCGCTAGATCCCGCCAAGCCGTAGAGCGCATGCTCATGATTAATATGTGAGACTGCATGAGACACGATTTCTTTCCCTCTTTTTTTTTGCCTACTACGGGAGGCCAGCCTGGCGATGCGAAGTTACGATAAGAAAAAATAAAAGGAAAGAAAGTATCACATATTAATCATGCGCATGCGCTCTACGACGTGGCGGGATTTAGCGAACTGATATTGTGGCAGGGCGTGTGTCCTCGTGCTCGGAACAGCGTAGCAGACGACGCTCTGCCTTCGCGCGCGTGCGCGAAATCTCGCCTTGTTGCACGCTTATCGCCGTTATAAGGCGCTGACCAGCAGTTTGGTCGACGCTCGCGCTATATTATTAAAAATCAGGGAGGCTGTACAATCAGCTCCAGACAAGGTTACCATATGAAGTGATCAAACACGGCTAACAGTGAACAACATGCACGTAGAAGCGAAAACAAAAAATGAAAGAAAAAACCTTGGCGCTCAATACAAGATACGTATATGATGGAAACAATAATAATGCTGAATGATAGCGGACAATCGAACCCAGGAAGACAAACTATGACTACGCAAGGGGTGATGCACTGATTAAGACGACAAGAATAAATCTTCAAAGTCATTTTTACATTCTGTAGACAAGATTGACCCGTGATGTTTGGCAGATGCGGTTGCCATTGAATCGCGCCTTCTTAGTACACCATGGTATGAAAGGTGGACCACATTTAGCAGGGACGCGCGACTTCGTGGTTGGCCGTCAGGCAAATGGTGCCCTATCATATTATGTCATCCTATCGTCTGGCCTCAATGTCCAAGTGTGGTCCTCTCAGCCAGTGCTGCGCAGAGTGCAAAGAAAAGTACTTGCGTGTTCCCGTTTGTTGTCGCCGACCCTGTACCTCAGTGATCAGCACCAGCGCTGTCATGAATGCGGAGGTAGTTACTAGGAATTATTGTGAGACATTCCAACGGCTGAAAAAACACGGACGAAAGTAGACTAGACAGGACGAACGCCGGACTTCAACTGAGGTTTATTACAGAAAAGGGTATTATATACAAAGGGGGGCGCAAAGAAAAGTAACCCGTGAGAAGATAAAAATCCATAATCGAACAAATGCAGAAGGCACCAGTGCCATGCCACTCATGTTTGCCACACCGGCGCACCTTCTATTTATCGCCTACCTCGCTGAATCAACACGTAGGCGATAGGTAGGCGATAAATAGAAGGTGCGCCTATGCAGCAAACATGAGTGGCATGGCACTGGTGCCTTCTGCATTTGTTCGATAATGGGTTTTTTTATCTTGTCACGGGTTACTTCTCTTTGCGCCCCCCTTTGTATATAATACCTGTTTGTGGAATAAACCTCAGTTGAAGTCCTGCGTTCGTCCTGTCTCGTCTACCTTTGTCCGTGTTTTTTTAGCCGCTGGAATGTCTCACAATAGTACTAGCAACCAACTAGCCCAGCTTCCTACCCTTAATTAGTTACTGGGGAGACAAATTTGCGCACAGAGTAATTTTTTTTAGAGATGAAGAGCAAGGTGCTTTGATATTGAGATACAGCGGCTTCTCTTTGCAATTGAATAGTCGTGCTTTGCTAGCGTGAAACTGTAAGCGAAGGAGCGTTCAGGATAATCCACGTAGGGTCATTATAAAAAGACCCGATACAGAGCGTCAAACCGTTTCATCAAACAGGCAGGTTCGCTGTAGGAGTCTTCGTTGTTTTAGCATGCACAGCAAATTAACAGAGCAAGAATCCGGCAGGGACAAGCTGTCTGCTTTGTTAAACAGGTCATTTCGTACGACAGACGTTCGTTATACATGTCTCTGACTGTGAAAGAGGGTGAAAACCCGAAAAAAAGCAAGCGTTTTTCGCTACGTCCTGGAAAAAGATCATCCCACAAATTTTTCGACGGTAAAATTCGCTTGTTGTTTCGTTCTTTCTTTCCTCTTTCTCTCTGTCTTTCTCTCTCTCTTTCCCTGCGTTGCCTGCACGTTGCCATTTTCTTTGACTTGTACTTGGTGCATTTCCGCATTCCGAAGCTTGATTTGCATGTTTGCTGGAGCATGGAGATGGTGGAGCGCTCAATTCAGACGGACGAAGAAGTTTTCAAACTGCAATTTCTCTGGCTTCAAAAACGCATCCTTGGCTGACTCGACCAACGGCAATTTTTCCATCGAACCCAGGATCTCGTGCACTCCTATTGATTTTGGTGAAATCTGCCACGGCGCACCTTATATCAATGCTGCTAGTTCTGCTTCAGTCTACGTTTATCATTATTTTTATGCTTTGCTAGTCCCGCGGTTTCGAAATACATCGATTTGTTCTCGCGTTTGGCAAAAGTGCAATTTAATTATAGCAGAGTACGACTGGAGCTTGCGGATGAAAGCACAACTACTTCCGGCAGGCAAAGGATAAGCTGGCCTGGAACCATATGCATATTTATTTATTTATTTATTTATTTATTATTTATTTATTTATTTATTTATTTATTTGTTTGTTTGTTTGTTTGTTTGTTTGTTTGTTTGTTTGTTTGTTTGTTTGTTTGTTTGTTTGTTTGTTTGTTTGTTTGTTTGTTTGTTTGTTTGTTTGTTTGTTTGCTTGCTTGCTTGCTTGCTTGCTTGCTTGCTTGTTTGTTTGCTTGCTTGCTTGCTGATTTATTTATTTATTTATTTATTTATTTATTTATTTATTTATTTATTTATTTATTTATTTATTTATTTATTTATTTATTTATTTATTTATTTATTTATTTATTTATTTATTCATTCATTTATTTATTTATTTATTATACCTTACAGTACCCAGAAGGAAGTTGGACGAATAAAAGACGTACGTACAGGTGAAGCTGATTGATACAACACGAGATGCCAGGCAAAAACTTAAAAAAGAATTCTCTACACGACACGGCAAAACTTGACGGAAGAAATATGTATAAGTACCAGATGCTTAGTAGTAGCATGAATGCAGGACATATGGCAAGCACGCATTTAAGCAAAAAATGCAGTGGTTTGAGAGTATGCTTGAGAGTAATTCAACACGTGAGAGTATGTTTACTTAGCTGATCCTGGAATCGTTGATGGTTGCAAATGCATGCGGTACTGTCAGGAAGATCATTCCAAAGAACGACGGAGCGTGGAAGTGCGGATAAATTTAGCAGAAAGAGCAGCAAGAACGACGACCGTAATGAAAAACTTTTGTTTTGGCATGATATTCATGGCTGCTGGTTTCGATGGTCGCCCTTTGAAAGTGGCCCTAGAGAGCAGCCTTTGTAAAGCGAGAAGGCGGCAAATAATTTTAAATCACCCACCCCGGCGAATGCGTGTCTATGGCGTTGTGCTGATGAGCACGAGGTTGCGGTTTCAAATCCGAAAAAGTGACCGCACTTTAATGGCGCCTGTATTCAAATACGCTTGTGTACTCTGATTTCGGTGCCGTTAATAAACCCCGGGAGGCTGAAATTATAGCGAAGACCAGCACTAAAGCGTAGTTGCAGTTGCTGTATCGCTTTGGCACAGAAAAAACTACTTTATTTGTTGGTATTTCTATTAATAACTAAAATATATATTGGACGGAAAGCTGCTTTGACTCTTAGCCTGCGCCAATTTTATTGAAGTTTTTGACATCGTATCAAATGACAATAGGGGCAACAAGCTAGGGCAACAACCGGTTATTGGTTACAGTTTTGTGAACGGCCGGAGCCTCTCTAAACTTAAGACATAAGACATTATGTAACAAAATCATGAGTTAAGTTAAAAAAATATTTGTTATCCGAGGGTAAGTGAACGTCTTTACACAGGCAAAATCATAGCAGCATTTGTCTACATAAAGAGAAAAAGTTATGCAGTTCATGTGAGGGTAGCGCTTTTTTTAGACTGTATGCTGGAAGTTCAGAGCTGTTCAGAAGTTCAGAGCTCATCGTTCTAGGTGCACCAGTGCATCGGTTATGTTTTCTTGCTTCGCGGTTCTAATAGGAATATGCTAATTACCTTCAAGTCATCTCAATAGTTAAGGTAAGTCCAGAGTTACTGTAGCCAATTAAAAGCGCTGAGAAAGAAACAGTCGGGAAGGGCAGAGTCAGTAGAGCGAGGGCGAACGAAGTGTTCTGTAGGCAGGAAAAATTAGACCTAACTGTTCATTCATGTAATGCGTTTAACTTAGCTCGTTAGTAGTGGATTATAGAGACGACGAGAGTCGTTGCAGATTCTAACAGAAAAACAGAAGTCAAAACTGTTGAGCCCGTACATTCGAGTTTGAAGACAAATTACTCTCCTACCTGACACACAAAACAGCGCCACACGACACAGGGAGAAGAAAGGTAACACACGAGCACTACGTTTGTGTTCTTTCTTGTCCCTGTGTTGGCTGTACAATTTGGCATCTGATGTCCTACCATCAAGTCCAAGCTGCCACTATACTCTTCTACAAGCGAGAGCAAGACTGTGCCAAGCATTGTACCGTTCCTTGCACCGCGCACATTTGTGGCGCTGGAAAAGGTGTGGCTCAAAGAATAAGTTCACAGATTCGAAAAAAAGCAACCCACCTCTCCACCTACAAGTCGGCTCCGGAGAGGCGAGTGCTTTTACACCGAAATTCGAGTACATCCTGTAAACATAAAGTACACGTTGCCGTTGCGTACTACCTTGTGCTCATCTACATCCAACTATGACCATGATAAGACGAAATACTCTTCTCTGCACTTTACGCAAGCGAAGATGACAGAGCACGGAATACTTTCTATGCACCAAAATCGTGTGTTAGGAGAGGTGCTTAAGACACGTTGCAGCTTAATAACAGTTAGTATGTTACTGGACACACTATTTCACCTGAGCTTGTCGCACGACAACTTTAGATGCATGTCGCCACTAAACCCAACACAACATAATATTTTACCACTACGGTTTGATCAACACCCCAATCCAGGAATAAAGAATAACAAGAAAAGTAAAACACTGGAAGTGAACTACGTAGCAGTGCCTCGTGATTCCTGCTTTTTCTTACCTCTGTGCGATTATAGCTAAGCGATTCTCAACGCTTCCGTTTCATTATAAGCGACAGCAACGCAGCTCGAGCGAAGACAGTGAGATCAGTGGCATCGCTCCCAGAAAGAGCGGTAGCACGGCGAAGAAAAAAAGAAGTACAAAAGTGAGGGAGGCAGGTGGCGGAGGCTTTGATCCATGCACGGCGCACCTCCGGCGAGGAACATCAAAGGGGCTCTCGCTTCTGTGAACTCATTAGTGCTGCGAACGGGTGAACTCATTAGTGCTAGAGACAGTGCACCCCGTGCAAGAAGCCCCCTCGTGACAGGAAGAGAGGTTTTCTATTTTTATCTTGCACCATCTCGAATGTATGCAGGGGCAAATTCCAAGCCATCCGATAGCTCGCCCTGCAGTCGGTTTTGTATGTGCTTTCGTAGGGTGCTGCCGTAGAACCTTTGAACTGTGCTAGAACATGAACAGAACAAAAGCGAAATTTTAACGCTCCAGAAGTACAACAGAATGTTCACAGATATGACCTTGTGGATGTGGTGTTCGGCTGCTCAACACAAGTTCGAGGGCTTTGTGCTGACATCTGAGAGACCGTTAAAGAACCACTGGGCGTTGAAAATAATCCGCAGCTGTATGACTATGACTACTAAGACCACTATGACTATGACTACGAAGTATGTCATAGTCCGCAGTCTGGTTGCGGCTAATGAAAAACAATGCCATATATAGTTCCGCTGTGCTCCGCAACGTGCTAGAATCAGCGAAAGCTGTCGCTGTACTTCCTGAGCACATAAATTCAACAAATCTTCCCGGCTAGATTTTGCACACGGATTGCTGATGCAGACATCGCGTTTACGTAACAGCAATTAAATAGGACTGCAATCTGTAATGGGTAGAGCAACACGCAGTGAAAAGGCAATACATGGGGAAAAAAAGAAAAGAGCAATCTAACCGGCCGCGCAAGACGTTGAGCCCCTGCACCTTTTACAAAGGGAACATTTCGTCTGGAGTCTGAACGCCTTTTGTGTCTCCCCTCATTGCCTTGCCTATTGGGTTACGCTCGAAACGAGCTATCTGTGTGCGGTGACCGCGCAGGTGTCAAACCTCTTATACAACGCTAGGTTACGAAAAAGGACGTTGGCCTGCAAAGCACGTGTATAGAAGGCGAGTGCTTTGTGTGCCAAGTCGTCCCCAACAATCTGAGCTACGAGACGGCGCGAACGCTACAAAATACAAGCTGGTTTCATGTAACCCCAGTTCGCATTGCCTGAGAGAATTAAATTTCTCTTGCTGTGCTCGGGGTGTGAGGTGACAGGAAAGAGCTGTACCGTTTACATATTGCTACAATCCAAACGTTCCGACGAGTCAAAGTGCGAAAGGTAGCATTTTGCTAAGTTGCGTTTAGCTGAAAAATGTTTATGGCAATGGGCGCCTGCTGCTTATAACATTAAAGCGGTACAGGCAAAAAAAAAATTTCTAACGCAAAAAAAAAAACGATACAATTTGTTTTAAGGAGTAAAACGATGTCTTCAAACAAGTTGTATTCGCAGGCGTTCAGTGCAGCGCAATTCATTATGAGTTTGAAAGTTGTCCAAGGAGCCACTCGGAATATCCACCCGCATCGAGTAGCGTCAAGATGAACTTGCCCCAAGTATTGTGACGTCACCGAAACTAGCGGATGTTCTCAGGAACAACCAGTGCTTGGCGGCGACGCCGACATCATCAGAGATGTAGTAGTCTACGCTGGCCGGTAGTCAGTGACGTCAAAAAAAAAAAATAAAGTGTGCCAAAAGCCTGTCTATGGTTTTTCGCCCATTATTTCGCTATTTTGTGCCCGTGGGATGCCAGCAGCGAAAACCTGCATTAAGCCTTTTCCTGGCATTATCGTTTTTAACTGACTCCAAACCCGGGCATCTGCAGTAGGAAACAATGAGATCAATGGGTGAGAGGGAAACAAAATGGGGTAAGGACGAAAGCAAAAGGAATCCTGGGCTGTCCGGACCGTTACGTACAAAATCGTCTTTGAAACTGCCGGCGTCGAATGAGGCTGACTGATTTATAGGCCTCGACGCGGAAGTCGGAAACGCGGTTATCGCACCACCATCATTCTTTTTCACTGCTGAGCCCATCGCCCCTTCATTCATGCCTTCACAGCGCTCATGCAGTTTCCTCACTTGCCCCAACCTCTTCGCACTTCGGTTCTTTTTGCCTCATCGTTGTCTCCGAGACGAAAGAGGCGAGATTGCGCAGGAGGCGCTCAAAGCGGAAGAAACGAAAACACCGGCAACATACGGCCCACACACCGAAAAACAAACAGTGCGAGAAACAAACACGTAGATGCCATGACATAGGAGGGGGTATTGGAGAAGGAAGGAAATAAGGAAACGAGGAGCAGCGCTTAAATTTGTAGTAGAACTTTTTGACGGGTTAGTTGGTACATTGTCTTGAAAGAATGTCGTACGCCAAAAAAGGACGAAACAGGAAGGAAAAACACAAAACCCTCTTGCGCCTCTTTCCTGTTCTGTGTTTTTCCTTCCTGTTTCGTCCTTTTTTGGCGTACGACATTCTTTCAAGACGCTTAAATTTCTGTCCCAATTTCGCTGCCTCAGCTTCGACAATGCTTCCAACCTCCTTCGCCTTCCTCTCTTCCTCCCCTCCACTTTGCGTGTCAATTAAAAGAAGAACTTACAATCAATTAACGCGTTTGCATTTACTTCATATTTCGGATTGACCTCATTAGGGTTCGTCGTTTGCAGTCACTCGCAATAAATATACACGTTTCTTACACGCTCGCAGGACTCAAGGCGGACTTCGAAAGCGCAACGATTACTGTGAAAGAAAGTACTCGATGATAGGGAAAAGTCAGCTCTTGCCTTAATCTGCACTAATGCGAACAAAATTTCGTCTTTAACACGACTGAGGGAACTGTGCTGCATAAGTTCTCATACGAATTAACGTATTAACTCCCTAAACAAGTTTCTTTTTGCAATGAGCCGTCGTCCAACCACGGGGCCATTCGTGTAATCAAACCGCTTCACAAAAAAGAATAAATATACGTTGACTCTAAATTAAAATATGCATAATTATGAAAAAACCAGCTCACATAGACCCTAAGAACGGTGTGCGCTACTCGGCTTACTCTACTACTTAAAGATTGCGTCAACCTAAAATAAAGATAACAAAAAACCGTATCACAATACACTTCGAAGAACAAAAATTTTCATTTCAGTGCTGCCACTCTCCATCTTCAATACATCATAACTACCCAGAATGAGGTGTTCCTTAGCAAGGCGCCAATTTTATTAGAATTAATATAAGAAGCACTTTGGAGCATTTTCTAAGAGAGGTGCTCTATTAGAGTTTACTTCAAAATGTACAATTACTTTTTAAATACGCTACAAGGAAAGGTACTGCACAGTCCCGAGATTTTAGATGACGTCAGGTCAAAGAATAAAATGTGTCATGCAATAAAACCCGAAATACCGACAGGTGTTAAAAGCCACACTTGTGACTACGCAGTATCTGTTCCAGTCCCCCCCCCCCCCCCCCCCCTTCCAACTGTTTTCCTCGTCTCATGCCCTTAAATTTCATTGACTGCATTTTGATGAAGCAGAATGGCAAAAAGGCCTGTGTGTTTTTCGTTCTCAGCGGACATTTGACGCGAAACAGTTACGAGACGATCAGACTCCTCATGCGGAAATTCTGCGAAAGCCGGTGGATTCACCCTCATTGATTACTCTAGTGCTTCTACGTTACTCTGGGGCTTCTACTCCAATGTGTATGTTTACTATAATCAGAGCTTTCACACACGCGCAGGTGGGTGGATGGATAGTAGGTGGCGCTTCTTGAGCGTGGCTGCCGGATACGGTTTTAGGTATGGGGTGGCGGTGGGCGATTGGGCAGCCTATTACCTAGGGGGATGGAAGGGCAGCTGGTTTTCCCGCTGCTTCTTTTAATTCTGGTTCACTGTCACCTTTATGGAGCCAGCGGTTATATGAAGATCCCTCCCCTCCTCCGCAGGCCTTCGTGTAAGGGGGACCCGTAGAATTTAGCAGGCACCAGGAAGTGCATCCACCACAGGGTGCTCCGGAGAGTGCTCCACAGAGCACCTTCATGGGCTAAGAAGGTCCGCCAGGAAGCTGTCCCGACCTGCTGCGATTTCCTAGAGGAGGTGGGTGGGCTGCTCACCCGAACAACGCCATTTTTCAGAAGCGCCACCAACCACCACCAGCGTGCCCCTGATTCTCACGCACGAAGGGTGAGCTCAGCCGCAAGCGGCGCAACTAACGCTACATTAATTCAGTTTTCGCTTTCATGCACTGTGTTCGTAATAGTGATAATGCTGGCATTTCGGTGTGCTCAAGAGAACGTGCAGAAATCAGGCGTAGTGCAAACAGGTAACGAAGAGTTCTAGAAGAAAGCAAGTTGCCCATCTGAGTGGGCGCCCAAATTTAACAGGGTTCGACCGGCGCGGCCGATTTCATGGCACGCTTCATTCATTGGTGAATGCTACTTTTACTTACGCAAGGAAGAGAGTGAACTGCCGCTTTTTATGGCTGTCGAATGAATAAAGAGCCCTTTGTATCCGTTCTCCCGCTTTGGCTATACGGCTCTCCGGAGCGCCATACCGTCAGCGCGTATATTCACTGGGGAGGTTAGAGTAAAAAGATTTATATGTATGAGCGCATGGAATTGCCTCCAGCATTTGTGCTTCACTGCCTGGTAGAAATATGTTATTTTGTAGCTACGCTCATCCTTTCCCAAGCCATACTTTATTTTCAAGGGGATCGAAATGGTTGGGCTCAACCAGCCGACACGGAAGTCGGCTGGGTATGCCGCTGTGCCGCTTGCTTTGAAAAGCAGAAAAGACCCGGGGTGACTTGGTGGAGCAACGCTGCGGTCTTAATCAATTGAGGAGTTATTTATTTTGTTGCTGCTGCTGCTGCTGCTGTTGCTGTTGTTGTTGCTGAAGATACATTCACTAAACAGCAGCAGCGGCGTTTCGTGACACTTTTTCCATTCTTTTCGTGCAAAAGCGTTGTTCACAAGTTCAAACTCAGCCCAAAATGTTATGCTTGCATGACATGAACTTGAAGGTGATTGTAAATAGCATAAATATTCCTGCGACAGGGTTTCGAACACGCGACGCCGCGAAGAGATCAGCTTCGCTGGCCACTGCCCGACAGCACTATGCTTATCGCCCGAGCCGATCACGCCTTGTCTTAAACTGGAACGCACTCTTTGTGCTGTGCACTACACACCGTCGTCTTCATCAACTTCCATCTCCGGCGCGAACAAATCAGATCAGCTTAACCTCGACCAGACCTTAACCTGGATCAAATATCGTCGCCAGATGTGCCGACGGCCCAGCAAAGCAAAACCACGAGCCAATCAGGCTAAACACATGCATTTGCACGTCTACACGGTGTAACAATATTAAAACTTTACCACTTATGTTAATACACTGAATTAACAACGATTACAAGAATGGAAATGCAATGAACGGAAAGACAGGACAAGTTCTGCGCAATATGGTTCACCCTATTTATTACGTGGAGCCACACTGGTTAGCGACCGCACTCTGAAAGCGCTCTGTGTGCTCACAGAAGCTCGGGAAAGAGCAGGAAAATACACCGTAAAGCTTTTTGCGCTTCTAGAATGCATGCACGCGTCACGACATAACGGAGACAGTTAAACTAGTACCAATTCAATTGGGAAAGAAAAAACTCGGGAATTGACGTATTCTCAGAGCCCTATAGCGCGCATTGGAAAGCTATAAAAGTGGTCCCCGACGATCAGCCTATGCACGCATGGCAAGTAGGCGAGCAGTGGAGGAAGCCTGCTTCGGAAGAGCGCTCATAAAAAAATATTATTGTCACTTGCGGACAGTTACGTTCGCTGTTATCTCACGAGAGCCCATTGTTTTCGCCCCAGAACCGTAAAGTGCGGCCGAATGCGTGCGTAAAATGAGAGACATAAATCTACGAAGGTGGCGAACCCAAAAGCACTCTTCTGGACGCCGCTCTATATGAAGGCGATTGCTACGAAGGCAAGGTTTCGTTCCTCTCGCTTTTGTTTTTCATCGAAAGTTATAAGCTTGTGAATTTTAGGCATTCTGACAATGTTTCACTTTTAAAAAGACAACACCGCCTGCGACGGTTTGGGCTCTTTAGAAACTGCACACGGCACTCCTGGAAGGCCTTTGCCGGCTGCCAGTTTAGGTAACATTGCAGTTGTGTTCTCCAATTTGTTCATTCAGGCATCTTTTTAGTGCTATTTTTGTACACAGTAATGGCACGGAATAAAGTGCATCAATTACGGGTTCAGGAAAGTGTTTTCGGTGATATTAAAAATATTTTACCGATCGTCTTCGTCCTAACGTGCGCTTTGAAAAAGGTTCTGACGCTTGGTAGGCCCTGAAGCATAAATATTCCACGCATGTGACGACAGAAGTTCTTGGGTCGATGAGAGACATTGGGAATGTTGCTCTAAATCCCGGGAACAGGCTCCAATATCCAGAAAAACAGTACCTTGAGATTTCTGCCAGGATATAAAATCGCACAAAAGCAGGCAATTGTGAAACAATTACTCAATAGGCAAAAATATTTGCCTGCCATGTGGCCGATTGCCATCGTTGAATAGAATTTATTTTCTATTCGCCACTGTAGAAAAAAAAACACTTTTATTATCGCCAATATATCTCTCGACGCATCCTTTCCGGGTGTAATAACATTCTCTCACACTCTTTGCATGCCACTTCTTGAAGATGGAGTTTGGGCGAACTCGCTGGCAATATGGTGAAAACCTAAGAAGGATAAAAGAAGGCTGGATAAACAACGAGACAGCATAAAGTGTCCGGGAAACATATTGCTTTGCAGCTCTAGTTCAGACTGAGGAGAAGAGGAGCATAGTTGGTGCCGCTATCATACGAAGCAACACGTAAAATAAAAAAAAAAACTTGGCTCACGCCGTCACAGGGTCACTACTCACCGAAGGCCGCATATATCATCGTTGCTGCCTGTTCCCCGGCGAAGAGTAATCTATTCCCCGGCGTGGAGTCCCATGTTATAGGCTCCTTGCCGGAAGCTGTCACCGCCAAGGACGCGCTCTTGAAGGCTACTTAAATTTTTCAGTAGGCCCTTGTTCCGGGTCGATACGCAGCTAGGCTGTCATCCTTCGCCCGTTTGCTTGGCGTCACGCGGCCCGTTGGTGCTGTTTAGGAGTGCAAGTGGCAGCTATAGCGCTGTGCAGTATTTATTTATTATTGCTTTCTCTCAATCCATGAAGTGGGCGCAAGCTGAAGCTCATTATGTAATCAACTTGCCAACCATGATTGGCACATTAGCACCTTTTGGTCTTCTCCGGAGAAAAGGCAGAAAAACGGCGTAACGTATCGCTTCTCAGAAACACTTTCGTCCTTCTTAGCCTTCGTTGTCGCCTCAAATTATCGAACAGTACTCGGTCGGTCAGGCTGAGTAGACTCGCTCTGAGCAATTGCAGTGTCACTAAGAGAATGTCCATCTTCTTCTACACACTTCCTTTAAGACCTGTAGCAAATAGCTTAAAAGAAGATGTCAGCTAAACGAAAAGCGTCAGTGACTGTTCAATACCTGGTGCTTCTGTACCGCTTGAAAAATTCAGTCTTCTCTCGCTCCTAACCGGAATTAAGCTCTTGGCTTTCCATCGTGAAATATTTACGGCAAGCGGTTCATGTTTTTGCATTTTCACATCTTTTTTTTTTTAAATCAGCCGCTCACCTCTTTCTTTGTTTACGTGACAGTGTTATTACATTCATGTCGGAAAAACTGTCCGGCGTTGGCGGCGTCGATCGTTTGAAGCCTCGCATCAAGAGCGGCAGGCCGCTCTGGCAACATAGGTAGACCACCTTGATCATGTGACCTCGTGGCGTCACCACAACCTACCCAACGGATTGTGAGCAAACTAACCAAGATGGCAGCAGGTGGCAGTTGATATAATAATTGCTGACCAGAGGTTGCTCGCGAAGAGCAACATGGGTCTCATGTGCCCCACATGGTGACAGCACCTGCCATCTCGGGGCAGTGACGCATCGCTTAACCGCTGCACCAATGCTCCAAGAATAGTATGAGGACTCCCGGGGACCTAAATATGAATGCAAAGCTGAGAATTACCAGTTCCGGATATATGGGCACTAACCAATTAATGATATCGCGTTATACTCTTAAAGGTGCACTGAAGAGTAATCTGAACTCGTCTTTTTACCGCGGGAACTCGATCTACACGTTCCGAGCATCCTTAGAAACTTTGAATTTTTGTCCTGTGCGGTGATTTCCATAATTTAAAATGATTCCAAACTCCCGACTCCCGCCCTTTTTTTAACTCACCGCAGACGGTAGGAGGAGTCAACCAACATTTCAGTCAGTTCCGTGGCGGCTTGCCGCTCTGCCATCGACGGAGTGAAACGTAGCGATCAGCGAAAGCAAAAGTCCACGCGTATTTTTATTTCCGTGGACCGAATTTGCGGCTATGTAGCCTCTGACTGGACCTATTTATTCGCGTAAACGTAAAAAACAAAATAAAAGCGGAAGTGAAGCCTCCACACGAGTGCCTGAAAGGCACTCCACTCGTTGGCTAACTCCTCCTACCGTCTGCGGTGAGTTAAAAAAAAATGCAGCAGCCGGAACGTTTAATCCAATTTAAATTATGAAAATCGGCCGCATAGGACGATAATTCGAAGTTCATAAGAATGCTCGGAACGTTTAGATCGAGTTCCCGCGGTAAAAATACGAGTTCAGATTCTTGCTTAGTGCACCTCTAAGGCGGAGCTTAAGTGTGCCCCTCCAGTTTTCATTTGTAGGAGTTCACAATGTGACGATGTTCCCGCGTAAGCAGCGCAGCCCGTTGCCGATCCGAATTTTCGGATGCAGCCCGTTGCTTATCCGAATGTTCGGGTGCATCCCTTTTTGAAAGCCGTTTTTGTCTTCGTCTAGCTTTAAATTGTCATGATTCGTCGACAGAAATAAAGGAAGTCATTATGGAGACGAGTCAAGGCCACCGCAAGGCGTCCACCTATGCACATGCTGCAATGAAAGCCCATTGTTCCGTTCCTTTTGTATTCTGGTTACTCGTACAGACACGCCTGGAGCCCATATTTGCTGCCAAACACCGACGAGTTCTGCTTTTGTCTCGGAACTTGCGCAGGAAAGACCGGGGAATGAAAGGAAGCAGCGCAGCCTGAAAGAACAGAACCGGAAGCACGGCTTTCAAAGGCGTTTGTATCTTATACGACGAAACGCTCTTATTTTTATATATGTATACTCATCATGAAAGGCCAAGTAACAGAAACTCTGCACGCCAGCGGGATATACATGAATGCAGTGGATCAGAAACATATCCATGAGGCGAGTGGATGGATAAGAAATTTGCAGGGATGAGGTACCCGCAGCTGGCACTGGAGAGGGTTAACTGGAGGGATATGGGAGAGGCGTTGGCCATGCAAGGGCGTAGTCAAGATTATGATGATGATGATGACGATCCAGTTTTCCTGTGAGAAAAAAATTACACATTCTATTAATATGCTTCTCGTGGAATTATTTTGAAGAATTTTTTCTTCTCCCAGAGCAAAAGAAAACAGCTGAGCAGATTCAATGCGTTTAATTTAGGTTTACTAAGCCTTAATAGATTCTGGCTACGCGCGCTGAGCCTCGAGTATTGGAGATGTGCTATTATTACGGGTGCTTTCTTTCTATACCAGCGTCATTATGTGCCTGGCTCAACACGTGATTATAAAAAAAGCTCGCTTTGTCTTTGCACGCGTTCCACCTCACTGGCCGCGTTTTGATACAACTGGTCGCTCGAGTATTTCTGTCCGCTGTCTTCGCACCGAACGAAAGTTGGAGAATAGCGGGCGTTGACAGAGCCCTGCTGAAATCAAACTGCGCTCAAATTAAAAGGCGATTTCGGTGACTCCTTCGCGAAACCAAGGAAACAGCGTCAAAGGCGATGAGTGGAAGGAAAGCGTCCAGAACTGATACGAAGAGAAGAAAAGGAGAAAAGGAATAATTCTTGGCGTGAAGCAGATAGCTCAGCCGTTGCAAGCTGCTGAGACCCGAGGGAATGACTCGTTCGCGTTATC
Source organism: Amblyomma mixtum (assembly GCF_055824585.1). Classification (NCBI taxonomy): domain Eukaryota; kingdom Metazoa; phylum Arthropoda; class Arachnida; order Ixodida; family Ixodidae; genus Amblyomma; species Amblyomma mixtum. The sequence goes on from NC_143019.1 coordinate 46,900,596, forward strand.
TTAGTGCGCGCGGCTCAGTCGCCGCACCATTGCTATACCGTTGGACAGCCGCCACGAGAAGAAAGACATTCGAGGAGCGGCAAATTGCAGTTTCAAAGCTTTCTCTCTCGCCATTTTGAGCCGAGCGACCAGGAATTTATGATCGCAAGTGGCTTTGCAAATGGGGGCGAGAAATACACGATTTAGGAAAGGCCAAAAGTATAAGAAGACAGAATTAAGATGATAGGGAATACGATCATTTTTCGCGTTATAAAAAGAAAATCGAATATTACCTCAAATTTACGTGAGTCGAATTTCTTCTGTCCGCAGTATCAAGCGTCATGCGGTGACCAAATTTTTGATGAAAGAGCGACCAGCGGTGGCCATATGTAAAGGGATGGAGCTGTAATTGAAGTAAACTTGTTAAGTTAGTAATTTCCTGTTACTATATTTGGCCTCGAGAATACTGAACGTCTTGCGCCAGCTTTGTGTCGGAATGCCAAAATGGCTCCTTCAGGCCATTCTTCAAAAAAGCAGAGCGCGGTCTTACGGAACAAAATGGTGCAGAAGTAACTGTAAAAACACTGAGGTGGTGCATACTTGTGCAGCTTTTTTGTTGTTCAGATATCGTTATAGAGGCTGATAGCTATTCGTATCTTGTCAAATGTACTTCGCCGCAGAATCATAGGGAGTTGTATAGCTTTTACTTAAATTGTACTTAAATTGGTTAATTATATGAAAAAATTATCTGAACTTCTGGGAGCGGAAAATAGGACTCAAAGCAGAGGTTTCGAAATACTGTCTTGTAACCAGGGTAAGGCCTAAAGCAAAAAGGAGGTATCATGAAACCAAGCATCAACCCACAGCATACCCTGCTTTACTTATTTACTATTAATTTTTCCATTTCATGGCGGGTTGAAGCCCAACATGTGTTTGAATTTTTGTGTCTCACTGGGTAAAAAATAACCGGTCTATCTTTCTAGAACATTTCTCTTCGCAGCATACGCTGTGCTGCGCTCTCGACCGCCTCACTCCTCATCCACTGACCGAAGCTGACTCTTGGACTGCGCCCGCAGCAACCAACAGCCCTCAAGGCCTACAAAGCGTCGTTTCGATATGGAACGGCGTCATGCTTATGCCACACGTTTCGGTTGTGCTCGTCGCCCTTTCCCTCTTGCTTTTTTACATCGCCTCATTCTTCTCCTCCAGTGCAAAGTAGCTAACCAAAACACCGTTCTGGTTAACCTCTCTGCCTTACCCTTCCCTCTTTCCCCACTTTTTTTTTCTGCAAAGACGAACATACAACGAACGAACGAACAACGCTTCTGGACGGTAACGTGCAACTAATTCTTTATTCCAAGGCGGCACGCATAAAAGCATAGGCATTTTTCTAGTCCACTGGAAACGAGGCAAGCGAAAACTCACAGCGGAAGAAAGCATGCCTAATGATAACCGCAGAAAAAAAAATTACAATAACTGATCGCTGTCTAAGAAGCATTGTCAAAACATTGTGGAATTTTCATTGTTGTAAGGCTAGTTTCTGACTATAGTGAGGCTTTTGCTTTGGGACAGGGAAGAAGGCAACTGCCTAGAGCGCGTTGTCAGGAAGTAGAAATGGCGGCAAAATGGGTGGTTCAGACTGATTGTCTAAACAGCGGTACCTCACAATAAAGACCACTGTCGCAAGACATATACAGAGTATGCTATAGTTTGGTGTACAGTATGACGCGTGGCCAATGATCCGGCAATTTTAACGGCCGCCTTCCGGAATCGTATCTCGCTTAAAAAATGCCTGTGCTATTTGAAGGCACTGAGTTCTATCTGAGCACACAAGCAACAGCTTTGCCAAATGTAACGTTGCAAACGATTCTTGTAGGAATCATTCGAAAAAGACTTTCATTGATTCCTTATTATGCCAAAGACGTGTTTTCCGCGTTGGCATCTGTGACTGCGAGAAAGCCTGCCCAGGAGAGCACTCGAAAGTTGAGCGCAGTTTCATCCAGGAACTGTTTCTTTCAGCTGAAAGCGTTTGTTGTACATATTTTTGTGTTATTGTTCTTATTCCTTACTTTTAATTATTCGCGTTTAATGGCCCGGCAGCTCGTAACTTCATTAAACACCAAAATCTGCCGCAAAGCGATTTTTTTTCACATTTTACTTTCTGCCTGAAAAAGCAGTACCATGCGTCTCTTATGAGTGACGGGTTTAAATTTTACGCGTGACAGGTTTTTGATTTCACTCGCATCTCATTCCGCTCTCACCCGGTTTAATGACCCTCGTGGCTCGACGCAACCACGCGCACTCTACAAATGGTGCTAAGCACCGTCATTACCGGCGCTCGTCGTATGTAACGACGGGATGCTCGTTGATGAATACCATATTCGTTGCCAGTGCGCCCTGCATTCGGTAGCTGTAATATAACACTTCCGCGAAGAAAAATGCAGCAAGGAACACCTTACATACCGTCTTAATGTTGGCGTTTTTAATCTCAAACACTGAAAAAGAAAACAAAAAGAGGAGACTAGCAGTTGCGATGATCGCTACGAAATTATCACTTTCCCGGCAACAAATTAAGGAGCGCCTTCGTTTTTACATGCGTCTTTTCTAAAGAAAGAAAAACCAGCCAGTAAGATTCGCAAAAAAAAAAAAAAAGGAAGGAAGCTGCAAACCACCTCTTTGTGCCGGTGTTCGTGCCGAACTGTTAGGTGGGTTGCCAGCTTTAGCTTTCTTAATCTTTTGGAGCTGTTGTATTTCCTATGATTTTTTTTTTTTTTTACTGAACCCACTGCAGCCTCTGACGCCTAGCTCTGCCAGCGGACTGCGCCGAAAGAGAATGCAAATGACCGCAGGATCGTTAGAGGTGCCCGTTAACTGCTCAAACCATCCCGGCGCGAACATTAGGAATCGTTTTCGGGCCCATTACGACTTCATAGTCGTATCTTTGTCTCCCACCGTTTCGGGCGAAAAAAAAATAAAAACATCCCGGATTGCGTTCCGGTGCCTTTTATTCTCACTTTTCACTTTCACTCCGTTTGCTTACTCAGCTCCTTGTTTTTCTTATAGATTTTTTTTCCCTTCCCGCTCACATCTAGCGCTGCTCTTTCTCACTTCGCTACCTGCGTTATGCGACTTGGCAAAGCGCCCTCAGCCGGCAATTATCTCTCGCGTAAATCGGAGAGTGGATTCTGGCGAGGTTTTCTTTCACGACGTCATCACTTCGCTTATCTCTATTTTACTTTCTTTGACGCGCAACTGCTGTGATTTGTACTCGTATGCTTGTTTTTGTTTTATTCTACTTACGCCGCTAGCATGAAGTTGCAATGCACGCGTCATTACTGATGGGAGAGTTCTCTTAACTGGCGGCTGTTCGCGAAAGGCGAGGGATACTTCCAGCATTCAGTTGGAAGCGAATGCGTGGTACGATGCGAGCTCTCAACAGCCACTTTCATGCCTTCCCTTCCACTCAACGCGTTCCTTTGTTCGTTCTTATCTTCTTTCTTCCCACTTTGGTTCGTTTTGTTTTTCAGCCGTACCTCAGTGTTTTTAATGATACAAAAGCGTAACGTGACTGCGAATAAATAACAAGAACATGGAAAGTGCTAGTAGTAAGAAGTCTAGACAGAAGATCACACATTAGGCTGCTAGTTAAATTAGTAGACAGAAGAGAAAATAAACTGAGTGGAAAAGTTTCAATCCTCGGGAAGGAAGGGATGGGGGAGGCGGAAGCATGACCTGTGCGTAGCATCCCTTGAAGTTTGGTCTGCTTGAGAACAGCGCTTAATCCACTAACTGTTACGCCATGTGACTTAGGTATGTTGCGCAATTCAACCCATATGCAGTTAACTCTGAATCATCCCCGGCTGCGTTCCTTTTCGTTTATTTTCAATGTTGTCCCTATCAGATGCTCACTTTTCATGAAGGGTGCATTTGCTGTACGTTCAGGCAGCCTGCCTGTTTCCCTTTTTTTTTTACTCTTTCGCTGTTCTTTCTTTCTTGCGTTAAATTCTTGTTTTCTTCTTCTACTTCACTTCTTTTAAAAAGAATCTACCATATTAACTGCGTTGCAGAAAAAGATCTCGACCATTCTGAAAATTACCGAAGTCGACCTCGAGGCTTACGGACGCATCACCTGTTCCCCAGACGTGTAATTCTTAAAGCTAATTAAATATGCTAATTTGGGATAAATCAATGCTTAAACATTGCAGACTATATATATCAGAGCGCACTGCCGTCACAAGGAGACTTGAAAAACATCAAGAATATGCACTATGGCTTGCAACAAGCAAATGAACAGGTACTTTTCTTGAATAATTTGGGAAATAGCATAAATTTTAGCCCGCATGCATCTAAAGGTTTGCTGAAAAAGTAGTTGTAAGAAATTAAATATGAAAATGTGTTACAGTATTTACATGTGACCATGTATTTAAATGGTGTTTTTGTATGCTATTTTTGTAAATGCCTAATTTCCAGATCTTGTGGCGTGTACTAACTGTAAGTTTGTGATGTAATCTTTACGCAGAATGAGTGAGTGAATAGCAGTTCATTCTATATGCGCTCTGTAGTTGCAATTTTGTGTCTACTTATGTATGCATACTGTTTGCTGTGACTATGTGATCAAGAAAGAGCCTTTTTTGGGCTACGCCTTTAGCTGTCGTTTTAGTTCACCTTTCTGATGTGTTTAAAAAGCGCAGTTCAAATTTTAAATTCAAATTTTAATGATACCTACTCTTATGTGCTGCAAATCCTGTCTGCAGCTTCAAGGTTTTGAGGTCGTGGCACGAACACGACCAATAAAAAGTTAGCAGCTTAATAATGCCCGCTCTGATCCTAACCTATCCACATGTCTGCGCTGTTCCCTCCACAAATTCCTTTGGAAGCGGGTACTGCCTTTCAAGTGGCTGTCCCTCTAGCCATGCTTCTACGCTGTGCTTACTGCCCGCGAAAGCGGCTAATAGTTGCCTTGGAACTGGAAACTTGAGAGCTTCTCTGGACTTACTTTTCAGATTTCCTCTAGAACCGTACGTGTAGCAATGTGAGCATGGATGAAAAGATAGACGAACCAGTCAGCCTGAAGTAAAACGCTGTTTTGGAAAAGGAAGTCCTCGTGTATTTACTTGCCCAACTGGGCACCGTTTCATGGCTGCTCATGAAGACAAGATTTGAAGTGCCATCGTATATATTTAGTCGTTTGTTTTTCCAGGTGCTTCTTTTTTCTTCCAGCTTGAAGCGATGACAGAATGAGATGAACTGGACACGTTGGCTTACTTTTCCGAGCGCCAAGTGAATGACAACTTCAGTTCCCTCTCCGCTTTATTGTGGGTGCTGCCCTTCCTTGCGAAGAGGGGCGGTAATATCGAAACACTGTAAACCAGAAACTTGAGCATGCGAGGCGAATTGAAACATAAGCGAATTCACGAAGCGCGAAAGATCCTGTAGCACCTCTTATATTGCACCATATCCTCAGCTGCGGTTGAGAGCGCCAAGATCGCCGGGCGCAAAATGCAACATTTCGCAGGAGGAAATTCTAAGACTGACGCCACGCAATTCTACAAACAACGTTGCAATGGCGAAATGTCTGTTGGCTCGGAAGAAAATTGTCAGATGTTGCGTAAAGGAGCGATGGGCTGCACTTCTAAGGAGTGATAAGCAAAATGGACAATTTTTGGCTTGCAAAAGGGCATTTGAAGTCTTCTCGTGGGATGCGGTTTGAAGTTTAGCGATCTTTAGTCATGATGTGCAGCACCAGTCCCTTTGGTGAGCAAGGAGGCAGAGATGAGGCTGTTTGTTGGGCTTTGTGCGTCGGTCGTGTTGCGACAGCCCTGCAATACTTGGGACACCGAAAATTGAAGCTTCCTTCGAAGGCGCTAGGCATCTGACCTCAGCCCTTCGAACTGTAGCTTACAGCGGTTTTGGTATTTGACGCTGCGGCGAATTTCAATTTTATACATATGGGTGCCTCAGCCAGCGTAGAGGTTCGCAGTTCTGGTTAGTCAATATTTGCTCCTCGATGAGTTATCTTGGCGCTCCTTTTTGCACATAGTGCAACGATGTCGTCGCATCCACATCGTTGATCAGTGGGACTTCTGTGGACTGACGCATAATTTCGGTTTGTGAATTTCCAGTGTGTCTGCTCGGACATTCTATTTTGACTGGCTAAAACTTCCAGCACAGACAGCTTTGCTGGAGAAGCGTGACACTGACATAAAGAAAAAAGAAAAGAAAATCAAAGGATATACTCATACAGAAGAATAAAGGACAACACCCCAGTAGAAAAAAAACGTAATATTCACCAAACGAGCAACAAGTCCCATCGATGACATTGTGTGCGTGCGCAAACCCACACGCGTGTTGTGCGTGCGTGCGTGCGTGCGTGCGTGTGTGCATATGTGCGCGCAATGTTTGTGTGTTTGCTCCTGCTACTGGTAGAAGAGAGCTCTGGGGTTCGAACCCGACCGCGGCGGCCGCGTTTCGATGGAGGCGAAACGCAAGAGGCGCCCGTGTGCTGTGCGATGTCAGTGCACGTTAAAGAACCCCAGGTGGTCGAAATTACTCCGGAGACCTCCACTACGGCACCTCTTTCTCTTTTTCTTTTCTTCTTTCACTCCCACCTTCCTCCCTTCCCTTACGGCGCGGTTCAGGTGTCCGCCGATATATGTGAGACAGATACTGCCATTTCTTTTCCTCAAAAACCAATTTACCAATTTTAAACAAAAGACTGCATTCTACAAGAGTCTGCAGAGCAGCAGTACCGGTGTTCCACACATCGCGAATGCCTATCTACCATAAAAGGAAAGCGAAGCTATCGCCTACTGAAATAGCCTTCTCAATCGTGGTTTAAGCAGCCCCCGAAAACGACCAACTACATCGCGTGGACCATAGCATCCCTGTCTTTAAAAAGAATAAATCTCGCACAAGTCGCACAGTCAACTACAGAAACCGTGCTGTTGAGAGTCTATCGACCAACAACGTAGGCTGCCACTTCCAGGCTCCCAGCCTCAAAACGCGTCATAAACGTCCCAGTGCGCGCCGTGCTGTGTCGACGCATATCGGGACCGCAGACCACTGGGCGCCTGGGCGAAGAAGCAGCGGAGTAGAAATGACGACTCCACAAAGGAGGCTGTGCTCGCTTTTGCGATTCAGTCCAGCGCGTCAAGTGGCCGTTTGCCGCAACGGGCTGCTTTCCCTCACAGGACAAACGCGTCCCACTCTACCACTCCAGAAATGACTGTTGTGGCGAGCCCATTTCTCCGAGCGGGATTCAGAGCGGCATCTTTGCAGCCTTCAAGCGTGCTGCGTTGTTGTTTTCCGGTTTTCTTTTCTTTTTTTTCTGAAGCGAGTCTGGTTTACGTCGGCTTGCTTACTACATTTCTCTTCTGGGGCTTACTCTATGACAGTTCGCTCTTTTTAAATATGCTAACGCAGCTGACGGAAAAATTCGGGCTTAGTTCTACGGACACTCATACTTATCAATTCGGCTACAGAGTGCCCATGGCGATCTGCGAATGCCGACTCATTCTTGATGTGGTGCTGATGATGATGACTGTGAATTTTTATGACGCAAGGGAACCTGGTCCTGGGAGCGCCATGACAAAAGGAGTTTTCGTCTTCCCAAGCTGAGGTCAAAGACCCATTTTCCAAGCATTTCACCTTGAAGAAGCCGAGCACCAGGCAGGGGAAAGCTTGTACCCATTGTATCACCGGTGGGTACCCGGCGGCACTGGGGATCGAACCACGCACCTTCCGCATGCTAGACAGATGTTCAAGCCACTCATGCTCACGTGGTGCGCACCTGTATCAAGCACCATCTGTTGTAGTAGCAACAAAAAGAGTGAGGACAATTGTACGAGCAGCCGCCATATAACCGTTCCATGAGACCAATTTGGCTAGAGCAGAAGAAGTTCAAGCGGCGTGTCTCTTCAGGTATTATTATTGGCCTTTCGTACAGAAGTTATCTCCCTACTTGTGAAGTTTTACTGTTTTTTCGTCTTATCGATGCTTTGAGTCGTGCGTGAACTTGCTGATCGCCGCCTATACAGACAATTTTCTTTTTTTTTCTTTTCTTTTACTTCTTGCTTAGACGTTTGCCCAAGATGGGGCTGAGGCTAAAGGCACAATGTTGCCTGACAGGGCCTCAGTCCCCCACTACATGAAAAACAAACTTGTAAATTACAAAAGTCCGGCAGGCCGGTCAAAACAGTATCGTTGATAAGGACATAAAACGAAATCAAAGAAAATTAGGCACAAAAGTAAGCATTATACAGAGCAAAATACATACACACTCAGCAAAAAAAAAAGACCAAAGCGCTTGACGAAAATTTGCATCGTAAATGTACCATGAGTATAAAAGAAACAGAGACCAAGACATGAAACACTACATCAAATAACGAAGTTATACTTAATGCTTATTGTAGCCTACTGAAAAACAAGGCATTATGGAGATATAAGCACAAACAAGAGTGTACAGACGCGAACACAATATCACTAATTGTGAGAAAAAAATGGACTACAACATGCTTGCATGGAAAATTTCAGTGAACGGTATAGGCGACATCGCTACAGAGAACTCCCTTACATTCATTTTTGAAAGTGGAAAAGGGTTTACTGTAATTTATATTTATGTCTCTTATATTGCGAATTTTGATAACTTGAAAAGACAGTGCTTGACGACCATAATTTGTCCTTATCCTTGGCATCTTTATTTTCCGGTCTCTGATAGCGTACAAGTTTACTCTGTCTGCGGATGTGACATACAAACAATTTGGGGTCCTCAGTACAGAAACAACTCGCACTTTTAAGCTGCGTATTTTGTTTTTCTTATGTGGAAAGCATGAGCTGAGTCGACGAGAAAAGAGCTATGAGTCTCACATGGATTGGCAGCCAATTCCTTTACTGCGTTAACACTACAGCCGTCATTCGGTGAAAACGGTGCTGTCTGTGTGCCCGAAGCCTCCACTCATTCATGCACTCACCCACCCATCTCCCCTCTCCAGCAGTCTCTACCCAGGGGGAGGCAATGCAACTGCGATATGAAAAAGGGACCGTGAATTCAATTTGGAAGACACAATGAAAAGGCGATCATTGCAAAAGCGAAAATACAAAAGTGTGACGCAGCACTTAACGCAGCCTTGTCGGCCGTCAGTTTGTCCATAAAGCGATGATGGGAATTGAAGGATGTGAAAAGGGCACCAAACTACAACCATCATTTCATTTCCTTGAAAATCGAAAATTTCCCCTTTTAGTAGGCAGCACAACATGAATTCCTTATGCAAAAAAAAAAAAAAAACAAACTCTTTGCATCCCGGATCCGGCTTTTCACGTCGCTTTTCTGGTTAAGCCGGTGCTCTTCGTAGATTAGAAGCATAATTACGGCCTGTGCTACTGACAACGTTAAGATATGTACTGTCGAACCGGAGCAAACAGCGAACATCAGATTAGAACATACAACAATAGTTTTTTTTTTCATTCAACTACAGTAATTCTCTAGCATTAATCCACTTCCTATGCAACGGGCGCCACTAACCGTATACATTTCGACAAGTTGCGAGTCGATGTCGTGCTATGCAGGCAGACGTTTCGTGCCCGATTACAGCCTCACGATTCAAAATGAAAGAAAAGCCAAGCAACTAGGAATTATATGTATGTTCGTGAAAAAGGGAGCCCAGGCTTGAAAGGAAACTAGCTAGAACTTCAGGAAGAAGAAGCCCCGCTGAAAATGATACCTAAGGCAGCTACGGCCGCAAAGATTGCTGGTTTGAGCTACACGCGAAATTTACATCTAGCAAAGACGCCGCCTAAAATGGAAGCGCGAGCGTGAACTTACCGGCTCCTAAATTTCTGCACGAGCGGCATTTTGAGGCAGACATGAGATCGCAATGAGTAGTTGGCGTGTCACAGACACGTTGGCAGCCGACACGGGGCGGCTGTGTCGTAGAGAGAGTTGCGTTAAAAATTAGGCATGGACGCCCGGGTCGAAGACAAAAGTCTCGCTCTTGAAACAATCATTTCTATTGCATTTTTTGGCTGGTACTGCATGCATAAATGTACTCTGGGGATCCCAAGGTGCTCACAGATGTGGCAAACGTATCAGACAGGTAAAATATTGTAGCGCACTGTTCAACTAGAGCTTTTTTCTTCCCTTATGTTCGGTTCAGCTTGTGGCGACTGTAGGAAGACGCGCAACACAACGGAGAAGGAATGCCTCAAACGAAATGACTTGTATCCAATTTTTACTCTTATTTTTATTTCTTCAAACATAGACTTCGAATGCACTGTTATTTAACAAGAAAAAGGAGATGAATGAAAAACAAATTATCAATATAATTTTGTTTATTACGTTGGGACGTTTTCATGCAGTGATATATAACAGGCTTCAGTTTATTTCGACTTTCGAGATCAATGTGGAAAAGAAGAGGACGCAGAAATTGAAAACAGTGTTATGTAATGCAAACAGACAATTGCGATTATCAAGCACCGCCGTGAAGCATAGTGGTAGGCTTTAGAGTCCCACATATCGAATGAAAAGGAAGTCAATAGCTGGATTACAAGAGGAAACCGTGCGCGTTAAGAGCCGTCGGCTAGGCTGTTTATCGTTCGGTTTCTTGAAGGGCCGATCTCAAGTCACAGAAGGTGGATCCGGGGATCGGACGAGCTGTTGTCAAAACGTCCAGTGTTTTCAGCTTGAGGAAGCACCGAAAACTTACGATGACTTTTCTTAGAGGCACTCTACTGCCCTAAGAAGCAAACAATCACGAGGGAGGGCATCCAAACACGGCTACAGGAAAGTAACAATTGCTACAAAGACAATCTGATAGACAGAAGGAAACTCTACACCAGGTGTCTTTAATTATTCGATACCAATTTTACTTTTAAATGCCGTGAATGATACGCCGCTGTGTTCTGTGTGTGAGGATTTCAAGTCTGGGCGAGCATTATTTAGGTGATGAAAAGCAATTTAAAGGCAGTAAATTAATGAAAATTACTAACAAACTCCTGAATTTTGCGGTTTAGTGAAAGAAGAGTGTATATGTTGTGAGATTGAAACTAGTCAACATCAAAACTCAGCCACTTTTAAAATTTTTTCTAATTGGCAACGTGGTTCGGGATATCGAACGTGAGTAAGATCTCTTCGAATCCTCCTCAAGTCAGCTTTTGCACGTTGCACATTGACCAAGGGGCGACGCTGCTCGTGGTGTCGTCCCTTAAACAACATCATAATCTTTTACGCCATGAAGCACATAGACTGAGCAAGTATTACTTGCAATAAATATTCTAGGAACACATTTGAACCATGTGCAATATGGGAAGACCAACCTAATGAATTTTCAAAGCTGTGTTTTTAAGTTCTATATGTCAAACCATAATGCCAATGCCGGCATTTTAAAAACTAAGGTCGCCTTCTATATTGAAGGCCTTCGAATTCGCGATATAATATATCGGCGCGCTACTGCTTAAAAACTTGTTTCCTTCATTTAAGTTTTTAATCTACTTTTTCAACTTTTTCAAGCAAACAATCTCTTTCTTGCTGTACAATCCACAAGTACAGACCACACCGGCGTATCTTTGGGGCTTCCGAATTAATATCTGTATCCAAATATTTGAAACACGTGGTGGATTGAAAGAAATACGTGAATTATTTAACGTAGGTAGAAGAGCGGCAATGGAATTTCACGTTAGCTGCTTTAGAGACTGAAGCCTAGTTGGTTTGTTTTCGAGTCACTCCGAAAGACGTGGCTGCCACGAATGAGTACCTGCCGCACTCTTCTAAGTTTTCTCTGTCGTTGGTGTTAGCGGATGGATGGCCTCCCAGGAAGGGTTTTCCCCTCAGTTTTACTCGAGGCGACCCGCAAAGTTTCGGTAAACAAGGGCGTTAAGTGAGGAGGTGCGAAATAAAGGCACGAGAGACTTTCGGGATTGATGTCACCGCTGGGAGCGCGGAGGGAGTTTGGAAGCAGAAAGGGTAGAGTCGGTGTCGTTCAAACCGCGGAGGCCCGTGCTTTCCTTCAGAGAATGGCGGTAAAGGACTGCGTAGATTTCGGGTTTCCCTCGTCCTCACATTAAAGAGGGAAGGTGCTTCACCGCTTCGGCGGGGAAGGGGATTGGAATAGACAACTGTGCCGAAAGAAGGCTGGGGTAGGGAGAAGGGAGTATAGAAGGCGGGTAATGGCCTCAGCACGTTCAGAACTGCTTGCACCAGTGGCGCAAATGAGGCTAGTTTGCGCAGAGTTGAGCCAACAGCTCACCTGCCGCCGGAAGGCGTGGTAACGACGTTCGACGCGAGTTTTAGAGCAAAATGGGTCTTCAACCTGCCACCAGGGATAGAAATCACCGGAAGACATATTAAATAGATTGTTGAGTAGACAGGTTGGTAGAGTGTAAGCAGAAGGGGCGCTGAGAAAAGCAAATAGTTAAAAGAGGCGTCCATTTGAGAACTTTGAAAGAATACTATTAGTTCTAACAAAGATTTGAAAGTCGCGTGGCTGCCTAAGAAAGAAAAGTGATCTGGGCCATTTAAAAAGGTGAAAAAATTATGTTATGGTCGATGTGTAAAATGCCCACATACGATTTTAAAAAAAACTTGCTAAAATATTTTAATAGATAATTGCAAGGGGGAGGCAGCCAAATAACACTACTAGTTCTCTACAAGAAAAATGATCTGACGTCGTAAGCCTAGCCGTGCCGCTATTTTTTTGCTAGCAATGAAACTTTTTATTTCAATGAGCATTGCACTGGGAGCAAGTTCAAGTAATAAGATTATGGTTTAGCCTGAATTATCTTATATAAATGAGCGGCACAAAGAAAAGATTTTTCAAACATATCCAAGGACTTTCTTGAATATAAGGTCGATAATTACATGCTTTCACTCCTAGCAGCAGCACTACGGCTGGTGATTTTTTTAGAGCAAGAAATGCAAAAGGAGCCTAGTTTATCAATTATAAAGCTTCACTATTACAACTTCGTGAATATGCTTTCTACTACAGAGTTATACGTTGCACCTAAGGCATATATGGTAGTATAAATTTTACTCTTGTGGGAATCATTATTTTGCAAACAAAATTTGGTCAGAATGCAGGTAACTGAAGAACAATTGCATACACAACGCAAATTAAAGTGCGATACTTTTAGTGGCTTGGGAGGCTGTAACTGCTGTATTTGGAAGGATTGTTGGCTTTTTTTATATACAGCAAAACAATAGAGGTCTAAAAAGCAAATTGCGTAAAGTTTAACTTTCGTAAGTATTCATACTCTGCACAAGAATTCAAAGTAGAAATGATAACTAACTTTTATATTAGGCTTCAATCAAAATTCTGCTCCGAGAGACTTGCTTCGCAAGTCATCTCGTGCAAAAACGGCGCTCGCCATCTCATTCTGCCAAGATGCGCCTTTGTATATTTGGAGCTTTAAAAAAAGTCCTTGAAGTTTTCCCCGAGGCTGATTTCTTTTCTTTCTTTCGAGAGACTTCATTATGAGTACAAGGATAATATTAAAACCTGAACTCGTCGCCCCAAATCAAATCAGTTTCATTTTTTTCTTTTTTTTATACGTTTGAAAGCTGTGGGCCCCAAGTTTTATGCAGTTTCCATCCAAGCGTAATACAAGAATGCCCTTCTTTCGACACGAGAGACCAAGACTGAAGATGATTTAAAAGTAGCAGTTCTGCAGGCAACACTCAGGCCGCTGCACGCCAGTTTAGAAACACTGCTGCGGCGTGGAAAAAAATGGAAGTGAGAGGGGGGTATATCTTCACTGTAACAAAAACTAATTTATTTTCATTCTTTTCATCTTTTTCAAGAAAAATCCTTTGACCACCAGCGCAAAGTAGTGGAGTTCAAGACAAGAGAACGGGCAAAAGGGGACCTTGGGAGTGGCGTATCTAGGCCACTCAAAAGATATTTCATTCCTTCAGCACCACTGACTTCAACTGACCGTGTGTCGTCTTCTTTCGTTTCAATGTCGAGGGCGGGTTCGCTCAGAGCTGTCGAGGCCTGTCCGCGTCCACTGCTCTCGGTGTCTTGTATAGCGAGCTGTCTTCGTTTTTTTTTCTATATATTTATTTTCCTTGATGGCGCTGCACTCAGCGGCCACTGTCAGCACTCTCGACACACTTGACGGTCGTGGCCCTGCTTGCTATTCGTTCAGCTTTATTTTACACCACCTTTTTTTCCCCGCTTCGGACAAGAAGTGCTTTTCAGCTTTTTTGCGCACCGTAGCGTCCATTATAGTGACCTGAAAGCGAACGGCTCTCGACGCTATCTAGCGAGACAGACCGGCAGCCCGAGGTTGATAGGGCAACAACTGCCGAGTAAGGACAGAGTAAGTGCTGCAAAACGAGTGCAGCAGTGTAGCAGCCATGGGCCTAGCAGAAAGGAAGCAGTGCAGACGCTGCCAAAACGGCACCTCAAGACCATCTTTTCGGCAACTAATGACGCGTCACTCGAAGCCGTGTACTGTATACTACCCCATATTTACAACTATCCAAACATGACATAAACGCTTTGGATGCTTTGATTTGCTATAACCCGCACGGAAGCCCGGTATATTTTAACTGACTCTAAAACTGCGATTCTAAATTTCGCTCGAGGCCGAGTTCATGTCCCTGCTTTTGGCATACTGGACACGCCCGATGCACCCCCGCCCCGCCAAGTGGAGCTGATATGGGTGCCTGCGCACTCCGGGAATCCCGGAAACGAGGCCGCCAACCTTTTAGCCCGAGGTTCTTTAAACCGGGCTCAGGTGGCCTCGGATCGGGGATTCACGAAGGATCGCATGCACTCATTCAGTGAGCTGACCCAATCATACAGAGCCTCTCGCCAGCTCTACCCCCCGCCCCACCCCTCCCTAGATAACAGACACGCAACACTCTGGCGCAGATTACAAACACATACTCTCCCCTCGCCCCTTACCCTAACCCACTATCATCCCTCCTTCCCCACTCCTGCTTGCGCCCTATGCCCAGAACCCTTCGCTTCTTCCCTCCACATCCTTTCCCTCTGCCCGGCGGACCCTCCCCCGCGGGACCTAGAGAACCTCAAGACCTGGGAGGACTGGGAGACCCTGCTGCACTCGGAGGACCCGGCCGTGCAGACCATCGCCACCGGCCGTGCTGCCAGTGTTATGGACCTCAGGAACATAAACACTTGAGTGCAGTGGGGTCGTGCGGGGACCCTGGGGCGTGCCCCGAATTCCTTTGTAAATAAAGTTTTCTCTCTCTCTCTCTTTCCACAGCTCCTGCTAACAACGATGAGGCATTAAAGGCTTCTGCCTTAAAATCGTGACACCCCCAAATTTTCGATGTCAATTACTTTGTAAAGAATGTTTGACGTTTCAAGAAGTCATGGTTTGGGGAACCAAAAGTCACCAGTGCGAATCCATATGACATGCTAAGCTCTGATTCAACTAGTAATTTTATGCTCCGTGACGCGCTGAATCATTTGATACCACTTCTAACATTCTGCGCCAGTTAAGTTCTCCACAATCTAGGTACCGATAGTACCAACAACTGGTCCTACTTCAACGGCCTTATGTTTCATACTTACGCGACCTTTACTTAAGAGGGTCTTTGAGCTCAACACTCACTAACTCCGTTTTCATCCGGTATGTCTTTTCTAAAAACCATCGTGCCGGAATGTCAACTGAAAGAATTGTCCGCAAGTGAAACGTGTGAACATGTAGCTTTTCTCACTCTCAATGAAGACCAGCGCAGGAAAGCACGAAAAAGAAAGCGGAAACAGGGTGTTGCTGTCTCCCTCCCTGCAGATGTACATAATTTCACCTGGCTTAGAAAATGGGAAGCGTTGCCCACAGCCGACCGCCTTGCGACGTGGGGCGTGGCGCCCTCCGCCTCATGCCCGCAATGCGGTCGAACAGAAACCTTAACTCATGCCACTTTTGAATGCCCAGTCGCACGCAGCTTTTGGAGACTAGTGTCCCGCATGTTCGAAATTCGTGTACAATGGCACAGTCGCCACCGTGACGCCTTTGTTTATCTCATAATGTGCATTGGCACCTATGTGCTCTGGAAACGGAGAGGACTGGCTCTCTTGCGGGGACGCCCGCAGAGAGCTATGTTTCCTCTGTTGCATCGCCTCCGAACGTTGCTTTTGAAACATTTAAATGAGGAACTTGTCGTGCAGGGGGAGGAAGCCTTCCTCCTGCACTGGTCCACTAGATTCATTGTTGTTGTGAACAAAAGAGTCACCACGCCTATCCTTCCATACTAGGAAGGTTGACAAGTGCTGTGTTTTCTGTTTTTTCCGTTTGCCTGTTTGTACATAAGTACGAGATGGGTTTACATAAAACCAGCTCTTCTTATCTTGAACTGTAAAAATCGACCACTTGTGATGTGATTTTGAATGCAGTGCACATTGTGAACTTGTTGAACATGTCTGTTGAATTGTAGATCTTTTGGTAAACAATAAATTCTCTTAAACATGTCTGCCGGACGGCCGAGTCCCTCACTGCCACCCTGCCCGAGGTCGACGTCTCTGAGACGCAGGCCTCCCGCGTTTGCGAGCTCCTGGCAATTCAGGAGGCTACACCCGACCAGCTACAGCGAAGCAGGCGGGTACGGTGGCGGGACTTGACGTCACACACGTTACCACCAGACGTCCGCGACTTCGGCTGGCTGCGAGGCTGGAGTGTCCTTCCGACGGGGGTCCGCATCGTCGCGTGGGGTATCGCTCCTTCTTCGCGGTGTCCCCAGTGCGGTGCGACCGAGACCCTCGAGCACGCCATGTTCGAGTGCGTCGTGGCACGCACTTTTTGGAGACTTTTGTCCCGCATGTTTTTTGTAACTCTTGACGCGCGCACTAGGCCGCGCGACTTTTTGTGCGCCTGCTCCTTTGTGTGGGCGCTTTTGTGTTGTGGCGTCAGCGTGGCGTCGCGTCTCTACAGGGCCGACCGCAGCGAGCCATGTTCCCCCTGCTCCAGCGGGTTCGGGCGCGCCTCTTCCAACAGGCGTGCCTGGACCGAGTGATGCTCCCCGAGGAAGAGTTCCTTCGGCGTTGGAGCACTCGCTTCATCGCCGTCGACAGGGGCCGCGTGACCGTACGGCTCCTGCCTTATTGAGTGTGTGCAGTGCGCGGTGTTGTTGCGCGTTTCTTATTTAGTTAGGGAGCGTGCTTCCCCCGCGGCATCCGGACATTATGGACACTGTGGACATTATTACGTGCAGTGAATGACTTTTGTTTGCAGGGCGACAGGAGTCGCCGTCGTGTCTTGAGGGATCGCTTTTCCGTAATCGAGCGACACTAGTCGCGAACTGTACTCTTGTATTTTTTGAAGGACTGTGGTCCCTTATCGTGTAACCATGGGGTCCAATAAAATTCTCTTGGAAGAGAATACATTTTGAAAAAATACAACGCTGTGTAATCAGGCAGCATGTGTAAAAAAAAATGTAGTCTCTATAGCGACCTAACTTACCATCGGCCGTTACACAACTTCCCTTCCTCTCTTTATTGTGAAACTCTCAGGAAGTAGAGAGAAGAATGTGGGAGGAAGCCCGCACCAAAATATAGTTGCCGGCGTTAGGCATATTTTTTAGCGTTTTTTTTTAGTGTTTTTTGCGTGTGACTGCGGGGACGCCGCCCCCGTCCTACGGCGATGGATGTGGATAGATCCTCCGGCGATGGATCCTCCTGGGCATCCGACCAGACTGACGGCTCTTTCCTCGAGTTCTTCGGTTTGGTTGGTTTGGTTTGGTTTATGGGGTTTAACGTCCCAAAGCGACTAAGGCTATGAGAGACGCCGTAGTGAAGGGCTCCGGAAATTTCGACCACCTGGGGTTCTTTAACGTGCACTGACATCGCACAATACACGGGGCTCTAGAATTTCTCCTCCAAAGAAATTCAACCGCCGCGGCCGGGATCGAACCCTCGTCTTTTGGGTCGAGTTCTTCGAGGAAGCGTTGTAGCCTTCCGAGTGGCCCCGGCCGTATGGTGCAATGCACCAAATGCATGAAACTGGGCCATGTTAGCGGTGTCTGCAGCAACGCAAGAGTGTGTTCCCGTTGTGCCGAACCTCATGACTCTGAGACATGCACAGCAGAAATTCTCAGGTGTTGAAACTAGAACGGTCCCCATGACGCCTCATCTAGAGACTGCCCGCGACTAAAAGAAGAGCGTGCTGTCTTAAGGCAAAGAGGTGGTGACGAAGCGCGGCTACGGCCGCTTATCTGTTTTTTAAGCCAGCGCCCGCTTCGGCGGACGCGGTTGTTGCTGCGACGCGCGTCTTTTCTTTCCTTTTTCTCTTTCCTCTGATCTTTAACTCTCCTCTATCTGCACGTGGCAGCGGTGGTGGCTCGGCTGGAGCCAGTTGGCAGGCCCGTGCACTTTTCTTTTCATTCTTCTCTCAGTTACAACAACAAGGCAAATGATCCGAGAGAGAGAGAGAGAGAGAGAAAACTTTATTTACACAGGAATTCGGGGCACGCCCCAGGGTCCCCGCACGAACCCACTGCACTCAAGTGTTTATGTTCCGAAGGTCCATAACACTGGCAGCACGGCCGGTGGCGATGGTCTGCACGGCCGGGTCCTCCGAGCGCAGCAGGGTCTCCCATTCCTCCCAGGTCTTGAGGTTCTCTAGGTCCCGCGGGGGAGGGTCCGCCGGGCAGAGGGAAATGATGTGGAGGGAAAAGGCGAAGGGTTCTGGGCATACAGTGCATGCCGGAGTGGGGAAGGAGGGATGATAGTGGACTAGGTTAAGGGGTGAAGGGAGAGTGTGTGTCTGTAGTCTGCGCCAGAGTGTTGCGCGTTTGTTATCTAGGGAGGGGTGGGGCGGGGGGTAGAGCTGGCGTAACGCTCTGTACGCCTGGGTCAGCTCACTGAATGAGTGCATGCGCTCCTTTGTGAATCCCCGATCAGAGGCCACCTGAGCCCGGTTTAAAGAACCTCGTGCTAAATGGTTGGCGGCCTCGTTTCCGGGATTCCCGGAGTGCACGGGCACCCATATCAGCTCTACTTGGCGGGGCGGGGGTGCATCGGACGAGTCCAGTATCCCAAAAGCAGGGAGATGGACTCGGCCTCGAGCAAAATTTAGAATTGCAGTTTTAGAATCACTTAAAATGTACCGGGATTCCGTGCGGGTGATAGCAAGTGCAATGGCGGCTTCCTCTGCAGCTTCTGGGGAGGTGTCTGGAGGGAGAGGTAGTGTGAGGAGGGCGGAAAAAGAGGAGTCCACCACAACTGCTGTCGCTTCATCACCCGTGCAGGCAGCGTCCACCCATACGGCGGCCGGCTCGGGGCCGTACGCTTGATGGAGTGCCTTCGCACGGGCTCTGCGGCGCTTCTCATGGTGGGACGGGTGCATATTCCTCTGGAGCGGCCTGATGAGGAGCTCTCGGTGAAGGGATCGTGGGATGGCGAGGAGGGTTGGGTCGTTGGCCGGTATTTTGATTCCGA
This sequence comes from Amblyomma mixtum, assembly GCF_055824585.1. Classification (NCBI taxonomy): domain Eukaryota; kingdom Metazoa; phylum Arthropoda; class Arachnida; order Ixodida; family Ixodidae; genus Amblyomma; species Amblyomma mixtum. The sequence goes on from NC_143019.1 coordinate 46,919,969, forward strand.
GGGTGTCTAGGATATATCGACCTGTGGAGGTTTGTGTGAGCCTGATGTATTGGGCCTGTCGGTGGGCCTCCACCACTTCCCCGATCGTATTGTGGAGGCCCAGGCCTAGTAATCTGTCTGTGGGTGTGTTGAGAGGAAGGTGAAGTGCTACCTTGAATGCCTTGCGAATCAAAGCATCCAAAGCGTTTATGTCATGTTTGGATAGTTGTAAGTATGGAGTAGTCTACAGCACACGGCTGAGTACAAAGGCATGAATGAGGCGACATAGGTCGCTCTCGTTCATCCTCTATGACGTCCTGAAACCCTGCGGATGAGGTGCGATATGGCGCCTACAACCTGCTTGAGTTTTTTAATGGTGCTGGTGTTTTTCCCATCGTTCTGGATGTGCAGGCCCAATACACGGAGGGTGCCAACCTCAGGTACCGGGTCACCATTCAGTTCAATGGCAATGCGGGAGCGGGGCCAGCGGTGGTTCTTAGGCCGGATAAGGAAGAGTTCGGACTTCTCTGGGGAGCAAGACAGTCCGATGGTCCATGCGTAATTTTGGGTGAGGCTGGCTGCTTCCTGTAAGGTGTTCTCTATGTCTCCGTCACTGTCGTGGGTGGTCCACAGGGTGATCCGAGACAACTCGACACACCGCGAAGCCGCCGCGATCGTTGTCAAGAGACATGCCCGACAAAAGAGGAAATCCAGACAGGCCGCTGCCAATGACAGCCGCAACGACGCGCTGTTGGCGCCTCCTCCTCACCCTCCTCCAGCTCCTGTTCCACCTCGTCCCAGTGTGCTCCGTCCCCACTCTGTGAACAAGGGTGGCCAGATGTCATCAGGTTCCGATTCTTGGCCAGTGCTTCCGCCAATGCCATGATAAGGAATCTGGATAACAATTCAATCAAAAGATTCACGGAATTCGTCAATAAACACTGGTAACAGGGGACCCCTCCGGACGACTGGCGACATGCGGAAATAGTAATGATTCCGAAGTCCGGAAAAACTCCGAACCTGGAAAATCTTAGACCCATTTCCTTAACATCATGCTTGGGAAAAGTGTACGAGAGAGTTGTGCATCACAGGTTACAGACCCACCTTGAGGACAACGAACTCATGCCGCACACTATGTTTGGATTTCGAAAATACCTATCGACACAAGACGTTCTCCTGCAGATCAAGGAGGAGGTGCTTACTACCGTCCCAAAATATGGAGAAAACATCTTGCTCGCTCTCGATCTTAAAGCGGCCTTCGACAACGTCAGTCACAGGGCTGTGCTGGAGGGGCTCAGCAAACTGGGTTGTGGGCAGAGAATATTCAAATATGTGAAAGCCTTTCTGACTAACCGAACCGCTACCATTGGAATAGGAGGCATCAGGACTCACACCTTCAACACCTCCGAAAAAGAAACACCGCAAGGCTCTGTGCTATAACCTATGCTTTTTAATATTGCAATGATTGGTTTAGCAAGGTCACTCGAAGAAATTGAAGGAATCAGGCATGCCATCTAAGCAGATGATATCACAATCTGGGTGACAAGGGGATCCTTAGGAGAAAAACAAGAGCTTCTTCAGCGAGCAGCAGACACGGTCAACGCATAAGCCCGACACTGTGGACTTGCATGCTCCCCTGAAAAACCCGAGGTGCTCAGAGTCTACACACAGGGGTATGATCTGCAAAACTCCATAGATATCTACATAGGGGAAACGAAGATTCCGGAAGTATCGAAAGTTAGGATCCTCGGCATGTGGATCCAAAGCAACCGTCGTATTGATCTCACGATCAGGCAGCTAGCAAATACCACAGCACAGATTACCAGGATGATTGCAAAAATTTCCAACAGAAGAAGAGATATGAAGGAGGAAGACACATGAAGGCTAGTACAGGCCCTCGTGGTCAGTAGGATCTTATACGGCGTCCCCTACCAAACACCGCTCGAGCAAGAAAAGGAGCAGTTAGAGGCAATTCTTAGAAAAGCATACAAATGCGCTCTCAGACTGCCGGTCAACACTTCGACGGAGAAATTCCTTAAACTGGGCATAAACAACACAGTACAAGAACATATCGAGGCCCACCTTCTCGCGCAGAAAACAAGACTGGTACTGTCCGCAACAGGCCGAAACACGCTGCGGTTGCTGGGCATGAGGGACGCCTTGAAAGAAATCAATAGCGCAGCGAGCGTTCCAAATGAAATCAGGAGGATGATTGAGATCAGTCTGATTCCAAAAAGCATGCATCCAGATATACATAAGGCGAGAAGAAAGGCAAGATCTGAATTCCACGAAAGAAGCTTCGCCGGGGCAAAAGATGTATTATACGTTGACGCAACAACATACAGACACCGATACGGCTCGGTAGCCAGCGTGGTGGATCACCAGCTCAGGGAAATCAACTGCGCTTCGATAAAAACCAATAACAACCTCGAGGCTGAGGAAGCAGCAATTGCACTCGCCATCACCCAGCAGAGTGACGAGCCCCATGCACACATCATTACAGACTCGCAAGAGGCGTGCAGAAGATACAGCAGTGGACGCATATCCACTGCAGCCATTCACATACTCAAGGCGAGGACAATCACTTTTACGAGATGCTTCATCACGTGGACACCAGGCCATGAGGCTGTCAAAGGGAACCAATGTGCGGACGCCAATGCCCGAGCATACGCCAACCGGGATGCGCGCAACGAAGGGGAACTGGACGCAGTCACTATACGGTATGGAGCCATCTTAGAACACCAACGAGCCCTCCGGAGGACCTACCCTCCTCCCCACAAAGACCTTAGTAGAGAGCAGTCGGTTGCCTGGAGACAACTGCCGACTAATACATACCCCAATCTGAGTTTACTCAGCAAAATCTATCCTCCCACATATGACAGCAACTGCCCGCTATGCGGTGAACACCCAACGCTTTACGACGTTACATGGGCCTGTCAGAAAATGCAGGCAGCGCCGATAAACAACACACCAACACCGGAGCGGTGGGAGGCTGCGCTGTCCAGCTCGAAGCCTGAAGAGCAGCTCAAGCTGATCGACAGGGCTCGCAAGACTGCAAAGGGTGCTGGGGCCCTGGACTGAGGGCTCCACCTACGCTGCGAGAAAGAACCCTTATACAATAAAGTTTTTCATTCATTCATTCATTCATTCATTCATTCATTCATTCATTCATTCATTCATTCATTCATTCATTCATTCATTCATTCATTCATTCATTCATTCCGCCATTATGTCCTCCCGAGGCCCCTCCGCGTAAGCTCCCATCGTTGAGCACGTCGGCCACTGCGGACGGGCTTCTGGAGAAAGACCTTAAGGATCTTAAGGACCGTGGTCAACGCAATTCGGCCTCTCCTACAGGCTCTGCAATCCCCAACTGCTCGAAGCGTTTTACTAGTGCTGTACTCCCTGGGTCCAGCACTTCAGGGACTTTAAACTATAATGGCCGGCCACCTTCCCACTTTTCGTGAGGAAGTCAGAGGCGCCACGATCTTCCAGTAGAGCGTAAGAGGCCTGAGGTCGCGAATCTTGCGTCCTTACCTCTTCATTAACTACTTCCCGATATTGGTAATCTGCGAGCCCAAATTATCAGAAGCAATCAGGCTCTCCGGGTACGAATCTTTCTTCGCCCCTACATGCGGGGAACGCAGCCACGTCTTGGTATACATCCGCACTGACATGACGTACATTTGCTGCCAAGTTCCACCTCACAATGACAATCAATACGCGTGGTTCTTGATCAAGACAAAACCGCTAGAATTCATACTGATCGCAGCATATGTGTCACCCTCCTCTCAGTTGAACTACGAAAGGCTGAAGGCCATCATGGAGGAAAGCCGTGCACCTTGGATCATTAGTGGCGATTTTAACGCCCACCATTTACTGTGGGGAAACACCAGAATTAACGCCAAAGGAAGGCATCTGGCGTTATTTGCTTCCGACAATGATCTCTATGTAATGAATGACGGCAGTCCGACCTACCTGCGCGGCTGTTACTACAGCAGTTGTCTGGACCTGACATTAGTTTCAAGGTCATTGCACCGGAATGTTCACTGGTTTTATGATTTTGTGACCCATGGAAGTGACCACATTCCTACCTACCTCAAAATAAATGGCCTTGGTGCGTCCGCCCCAGCTCAACTCGCGCAAATCGACTGGAAGGTATTTCGAAAACATGTGGAGGAGACGAGCAAAGAAGCCCTCACTGGCAGGCTGGAGCACACTATAGCTAATGCTATGAACGTTGCAAGAAGTCACATCACGTCATCAAGAATACGTACTGATTTTGATATCGAACTAGAACGCCTCCGTGCTCTTCGGCGGCGAGCAGAAAAGGGTTTTTTAACGTGCACTGATATCGCACAGTGCACGTTAAAGAACCCCAGGTGGTCGAAATTTCCGGAGCCCTCCACTACGGCGTCTCTCATAGCCCTAGTCGCTTTGGGACGTTAAACCCCATAAACCAAACCAAACCAAACCAGAAAAGCAATACAGACGAACCAAGTCCTTAAATGATCTACGGGAGGCTAGACGTACGCAGAAAAAAAATCAAGCGAAGAATGGATAAGCTGGCGGACAAGCGCTGGAAGTCCTTCTGTCAGCACTTGGATCCCCGCAAGCCCATGTCCCTCATATGGCGTACTGTGCGGGGCCTTCGTATGCTGCGACAGCAAAGAGAAGCATTCTATGCGTTGGCTGTCTATCAATATCGACAGCAGTCTGAGGTAGCAACGGACTTCTGCAAGAAAATTGCGGGTGTAACGACTACTTCGAGTTCCCGGCGTGTTCCTCCTGCCTCACGGGAATCAGCTATGGATGTCATTTTTTCTCGCGAGGAACTCGACGCTGCTCTTGCAGGACGTCGGCGTTCGTCTTCATCAGGGCCAGATGGAATCACATATGCTGCGCTGTCCCACCTTGTCCATGACGCGCGAGAACTCCTCAAACGCTACAACTACTCTTGGCTCGACGGTGTTGTTCCTCATGAATGGAAGTCGAGTCGACTGATACCCCTACTAAAAGCAGGGAACTCTTCACTCGAGCTCTCATCGCATAGTCCAATAGCCTTGGCCAGTTGCGTGGGAAAGGTCATGGAGAGAATGATTTTGTCGCGCCTTGAGTGGTATCTCGAACACTAAAAAATATACCCCGACGCCATGGCCGGCTTCAGGCGGGGTCGCTCTTCTATTGACAACGTCGTTGATCTCGTATACACGGTTCAACAACAGAAGCGAAGAAACGTTTGTCACTGGCACTCTTTCTTGATGTGAATGGTGCCTACGACAACGTGGCCCATGAGGCCATCCATGATGCGCTGGAAACTGTGGGCATCGGTGGTCGGAGGTTTGCGTGGATAGAAAGCTGTCTAACCAAAAGTTCATTTTTTATCCAGCGTGAAGATGGCCCGACACCTGCGCATTACACCTACCGTGGCGTGCCCCAGGGCGGTGTCCTTATACCTACATTGTTTAATCTGACTCATCGCCCTCCCAGAGAACCTCCCGAAACCCGTCCAGATATTTATGTACGCCGATGACATATACATTTGGGCCTCCTCTGTGACGCGTCTCCAGGTGCGTGCAAGTCTTCAGCTGGCAGCATCGATCACTTCTTCATATCTCCAGATGCAAGGTCTCAGCGTTTCACCGGAAAAGTGCGCGCTAGTGGCATTTACACGCAAATGTATGACTCCATATCCGGTACGCATCGACGGCCACATCATTTCGTACTACGAATCTCATCGTTTCCTAGGGATCCTGATAGACCGCAACTTATCATGGAGCCCGCATTGCACTCTACTGAAAAAAAAAGCTATCTGTCGCTCATTTACTCCGATTTCTGGGCGGAAAATCATGGGGCTAGTCGGTGCAGTCAATGCTGGAGTTGTACAGAGCTCTATTTCTGGGAATCTTGCGGTACAGTAAACCTGTACTCTCAAACACGTGCAAGACTAATATGCATGCCCTCCACACAGTGCAGGCTCAGGCCCTTCTCTTATGACTGGGTCTCCCTCGGAGCGCATCGACACTGGGAAGCATTGCACTCGCCAAAGACCACCCGATCTCGACGTATATTGTCCTAGACTCCATGCGAATGAACATATGTCATATTTCAAGGATTTCACAGCATCACCTTACGCCTGTGCCACTGCAGAGATCGCGTTCTGCATTTGGAAAGGTAATAGCAACGCAACAGTCGTCAATCCCACAATAGTTCACACCAGCAGCACTACCTCCCTCTCCTTTGTGGTGTATGCGGCTCCCATGTGTGCGCCTTGCTATTCCGGGGATAGCGAAGAAATCAAATTTATCGACGCCAGCCATTAAGCAACTGACACTGTCCATGCTCCACTTTGAATATAGGGCCGTACTCACGTCTATACGGATGGCTCGGTAACCTCTACTAGTTCTGCTTGCGCCGTGGTCGTTCCTGCGCGACAGACTCAAATTCACCAACAAATTTCGCATTGGACTACCTCTACTGGAGCAGAATTGGCCGCACTTCTTCCGGCGGTAAAGTATATCTTACGACAATCACCTAAAAAATGGGCTGTTTTCTGTGATCCAAAAGCTGCCCTACAATTTCCCTAATCTGCCTTGAGGCATAGCGACCATGAGCAACTTGTAGCGGAGATACGATATCTGCACCACCAGGCAATCGAACAGGATCATGAAATCATCTTCCAATGGGTACCAGACCATAGTGGCATTGTTGGTAACCCCTTAGCTGACGATGCTGCTCGATCGGCTCACGATACAACCAACACTGTCCGCATACCACTGACAAGAGCTGACGCAGCAAGGCACCTTCAACTGTTCGGCCGAAACCTTACTGTACAGTCGTGGTCTGCCCCTGGAGGTTGGACACCCCGCTCGCACCACTACGACCTCTTGCTTCTGCTTCATATACCATTCGGCCTCCCCCGCGGTGATACTACGCTGTTGTGCCGCCTGTGGCTGGGAGTGGCGTCCACAAACGCCTATTCCAATCTCATCGCAATGGCAGACTCTCCAGCGTGTGAGCAGTGCGGTTGTGATGAAACGATCGGTCACCTCCTCTGTGACTGGTATGTTGGTTGGTTAATGGGGTTTAACGTCCCAAAGCGACTAAGGTTCGGTTCGGTTTATGGGGTTTAACGTCCCAAAGCGACTAAAGCTATGAGAGACGCCGTAGTGGAGGGCTCCGGAAATTTCGACCACCTGGGGTTCTTTAACGTGCACTGACATCGCACAGTACACGGGCCTCGAATTTCTCCTCCAAAGAAATTCAACCGCCGCGGCCGGGATCAAACCCGCGTCTTTCGGGACAGCAGCCGAGCACCATACACACTGAGCCACCGCGGCGGCCCCTCCTCTGTGACTGCGCTCGTTTTGAGCGAGAGCGCGGTTTCCTGACTGCTACACTGTACCGCTTGGCCTCGCTTCTCTAACAGAGTCCAATGTTCTTGGGCCCTGGACACAACCTTTCTACGAAGTAAAGCGGTGAAAGTGCTCCTGAGGTTCTTAAAGGGCTCGGGATTGTATTCCCGTCTATAATCTAAGTTTTTAGTGCGCGCCCTCTGTCCCCTTGACATAGTGGTCGATGGACACTTAAAAAACTCATTTAATTGCCACTCTTTTTTCTTTTTCCCCTTTGTCCCCCTCCCAAGTGTAGGGTAGCCTACTGGGAATCGCCTGGTTAACCTTGCCGCCTTTCCGTCTATTTCTCTCCCTCTTTCTCTCTGTAGTCTAATAGAACTCAAGAAAGAAGAGGAAAATCATTTCAAAGCGAACCCACTATACTATGACGTCGACGAATTGTCACTGCATCGCGGAATATTCCCTTATCTGCGAGTTTGACACCGCAGGTGGCTGGCAGGTGTATGGGCACCAAACGCGACATGTCAATCGGTCGGCTCTTTGTATGGAGGGTCTCCCACGAAGGGCTTTTGCGCATCATTCTCGAGCTGCATCAACCTACAAAGCTGCATCAATGTTGTGCAAAATATCAGCAGAGCAGTGTCCCTTGTTGGAGAGAAAGGAGAAATATCAAAGCATAAACAGACTGCGTGGTAGCTGGGATTTATTAAAGCGGTAGCGTTAAAGGCCATGTTCCGCATAAAATCCGGCGTCGTCGTTGTCGGCGTTGTGAACGAAAAATCACAAGCATGACTCTGGCAAGCATGAGTCTGGCATGACGCGGGCGACCAATTAATGATTGATCACCCGCGAAGAGCAACCTGGGCCGCATAAGGCCCACCGCTGAGAGCACCTGCCGTCGCAGGGCAGTGTAGCATCCCTTGATCGCTGCACCACTGCGCCAAGAGGGGTATTAGGAGTCCCAGGAGCCTATGAATGCAAAGCAGAGAATGAACTTCTGCATTATATGGCAGTTGACCTACTACGCTATCGCGTCGTACCCTTAAGGCGGAGCTTAAGTGTCTCCTCCAATTTTTCGGCACAGTTTCAAAGCATTTTTTTTTTATCGCTGCTGAAGTATGCTGCAGTATACTAAAGAGCCACTCATTGCGTCAGTAATAGGAGGGCGTCTCCGGCCTCGTGTAACAGACGTACTCCCCGTGAAGAAAGAAACAAATTGCTTCCGACTCCAAGTGCACGATGGATACTTCCGCGCTCTCGGCGCAAGAGGAAACGGCGCAAATAGGAAACACCAGAAGATGCAGCCTCCAGTGGCGGCAGGAAATGAAGCGCTGCCGCATGCGTTGGAGTCGGTGCGGGCGGAATTAGGATTAACGCGAGCACTGCACGCGTAAAAGCATTGGTCCTGATCCGCGGCCCTCATTCGATTCCGGACGGTGGAAAACGTTTAGACCTCACCCTGACTTCCCTGCGTGACCCTTTAGTAGCCGCAGGGAGTTGACGCTGTGGTAAACACGGATAGGAGAGCGGAAAGTGATCCGCACTGTGGAGAGATCTGCGATATCTTTCTCATGGTGTGGTATGCACCCAGAATCCTCACCTTGCCCCTTCCCCTACCCCTAGCTGAGAGTCATGGGAGACTGCCCTCCTCCACTGCTCCACACTGTAGTCCCAAAGGGCTCTGGCAAAGCGGGCGCAAAACGGGGCCACGTCGTGCGGTGTCCCGCATTAAGGATGCCGACCATGTAGAAGGTCTTCTGACCCCGCGAGCTCTCTTTCCTGTGCATTAAAAAGTTTTTCACCACCACCACTGCATAACGCCTGAAAGGCATGCGCCAACGTGGGGTGTCAGCGCCCTCCTTTCTCCTTTTCTTCTCTAACACTTTTTTTTGTTGTTGCTTATTCGCTTACCCGGTGCTGCGGCTCAGTGGTTGGGGCCTCGTATACTAAGCCGGAGTACCCGGGTTCGAACCCCGCTGCTGCGGACGCATTTCGAAGAAGACGAAGCGCAAAAGGCGCCCGGCCCTTCGCTGGTCGATATCAGCAAACGCTAAAGATTCCCAGATGGTCGAAATTAGTTTGGTTTGGTTTATGGGGTTTAACGTCCCAAAGCGACTAAGGCTATGAGAGACGCCGTAGTGAAGGGCTCCGGAAATTTCGACCACCTGGGGTTCTTTAACGTGCACTGACATCGCACAGTACACGGGCCTCTAGAATTTCTCCTCTAAAGAAATTCAGCCTCCGCGGCCGGGATCGAACCCGCGTCTTTCGGGTCAAGAGCCGAGCACCATAACCACTGAACCACCGCGGCGGCTGGTCGAAATTAATCTGCAGCCCTTCACTTTTTAATGCGAAGCCATTACATGGCTATGTCGCATCAGCAAAAAGGCTCCGCAAAATGTGACCGCAAATTTTGTCTGCACGATTACGTCGTTCCTTAAAGATAAATGGGTGAAAATGGGATTGGAATAAATAGTGTGCGATGAAATGTAGCCGAGGGAAAAATTTAGTTCATGAGGTGTAATTATTGATTAATTAAACGCGAAAAAACATGAAAAAATACGCTTTGACGTCAAAAGAGCCATGCACATCGATACAATGCATGGACGCCAGAACAGCCACGGACGCCTATATAGCATGTGGACGTTTTGCTTTCGCATTGCTGCAATGCGGGTCACCATAGTAATCTAAATTTTCAACTTTCACTCCCTCCTTCATTTCTTCACTCACAGTGTGGTTGTGGTGTCCGGCGAGAAGTATCGGTTCATGGGTTTTGATGGATTTAACGTCGCAAAGCAACTCAGGCTACGAGGGACGCCGTAGTGAAGGGATACGAAAGTTTCCACCACCTGGGGTTCTTTAACGTGCTCTTCCATCGCACAATACACGGACAACTCTAATTCCGCCTCGGTCGAAATGCGACAGGCGTAGCCGGCGTCGAACCCGCATCTTTCGGGCCAGCATCCGAGCGCCATAACCACGAAACCGCGCTGGGGCGTGTTGAACAGTTGCTTCATATTTATTCCCAAAAAAAGCACCCCAATAGTTTTTCTATGGAAGTATTACAAAAAACTTAAGATCACTGAGGCGACCCGCATTGGAGCAATGCGAATGCAAAACGTCCACATACTACATATACGTCCGTGGCTGTTCTGATCTCCATGTACTATATCGACGCACATGGCTATGTTGACAGCCACACACTATATCGACGTCCATGATTATTTAGACGTCCAAGTGAATTTTTTTTCGTTTTTCGCCTAGAATTAACCAATCGCATCTCATCGATCACGTTTTTCATCGATCACATTTACACTATCTCACACAAACACATTTTCACACATTCATCTACTCAGAGCGACGTAAATGTGCGGAAGGATAGGGGACAATTTTTGGTGAGGCGACATAGCCATTTAATGCATTCGCATTAATAGCTCGGAGGGAGCGCAGTTCCTACCTTTGAAAGCACGTTTTTGCTCCGTATTGGATGGGCCATTTCCTTTTTTATAGTTATGTTTTTAGGTATCTTAGACATATGTTGTACTAGATTAGTTAGTTCTTGAGGTTCTCCTTTACAGTTGCCATTTGTTGTTTTAATTTAAAATGCTCACCAAATGATTATATTCTTTTCAGTCGTTGTTATGGACCCTTTAATGCCGTCCTGCAACAATGCCAGATGGGATTCTAGAGGCCCGTGTGCTGTGCGATGTCAGTGCATGTTAAAGAACCCCAGGTGGTCGAAATTTTCGGAGCCCTCCACTATGGCGTCCCTCATAGCCTGTGTTGCTTCGGGACGTTACCCCAATAAACCAATAAACGAACCGATTAGAAGTATGTATCAACAACATAAAATTGCCGACAATTGCGTTGCTTCCTAATGCGATATTTGAGCGCAGCATATCAGCTGTTCCAGCTTTTCGATAGATTGCGGCAAAGAATTCGAGCAAGACATGTACGTACAATTACAGACAACTTGTTATTTTCAAGCATTTTTCATAAGCTTCAGCTCGGGCGGTGCACATATTGAGATCCGCCGCTACCTATCCGAGTAGCCCGGTTCGAACCTGACCGCGGTGGCAGCGTTTCGATGGAGGCGAAACGCAAAATTAGCTGCGGTTTAACTACTGCTTAACCTGGTTAGAGATTAAAAGCTACAGACAATTCATTTTTCACACATATGCCTTCCTCAAGAAACACTCCGCTAAGAGTTCTTGACTGTCATGAAGGAATATTTGTGGTCGGAAAAATAGATAATTATATACTCGACTTGCTGCACCAATGCCTGGTTCTCAACGAAGAGGTCTATGCAAGTATTTCGCGAAGTTGTCACAGCCATGGGAGGCGTTACGAGCGAGAGAAACGGGTTCTCCCGCATAAGTGGTAAGAAATTCCTGTTTGTCTTTATTCCGCATTAAATTCTCCACCCACCCTTCCACCCTGATCGCGAGAGTTCGCTCACCGTTGTCAGCGCAGACGCACACAGCCCACATCTCTCTCCCATCAACCCACGTACCTATAAGCGCGATTCAGGCGCCCACTGTCCCAGGGAGCCAATTATGCGAACTTTGTTTAATTGAAATGATCGGAGCGTAAAGCGTTGTCAACGGAAATGCCAATGAACACAATGAACGCCCACGGCCTATGGCTTCAGTGCCACGTTTCTGGCACAACGTTGTCAATGTCAACGCATGCAGCGCACATCTCTCACTACCGCCACGAAGCTTAAAGCGCGACTAAGGTGTCCATTGTCCTAGGGGTGGGCAGTTATGCGCATTTCCTCTGCTTTCGAAGCTTTCGCTATTCATCGATTTCGTAGCCTAAAGCGCGACTAACGTGTCCACTGCTGGTTACGAGGGACAACGGCGACGCCACGAAACGCAGGAATGGGCGCCAAAGAGCTGCGCTTTAAAACAGCGCACTGCCCAGGCTGATGAGCTGGTTACGAGGGACAACGGCTCTGCGACGCCGCGAAATGCAGAAACGGGCGCCAAAGAGCTGCGCTCTAAAAATTGGCAGTGGCGTAGGTCGGCTATGCCAGGATATACGAAGCGAAAGCTAACGACGAGGCAAGCGGTGTGACGTCATACCAAACAGCGGCTCCGTGGCGAGACGATGATGATATCAACTTTATGTTCCATCGTACAATGAGGCCCCCTACTCCCCGTCCACGGTACGCAGATCTTGGTGACGGGGCCGCCACCTCCGCGATTAGAAGCAGGCAAAGAGGCCTTGACTCCTCGCGGCTTCTTGCGAGATACTTGCCCGGACCTCACATTTACACGCAACATACGACATGCCGACTGGCTGAATACAGAGGACACTCTAGGTAGTGATCACTGTATAATCAACACAACCATTTACATGCGTCCCCTGAAACGCCCACTAAAACAAGCTCGTATCCCTGACTGGACGACTTTCCGCACCTCTCTACCTATTGTAGACCCCCTCCAGTCGGGATACGACGCCTGGTCCAGATCGCTCACGTCTACACTCACACAACACGAACAGCAGATACAGCTTACAGAAACACAAACAGACGTGGACAACCACCTTCTCCACCTTTGGGAGGCCCGTCGCAGCCTCACGAAGCGATGGAAGAAACAGAAACATAACAGACGCCTAAAGAACCGCATCCTCGAACTCACACAACAGGCAGCGGAATATGCTACTCAGCTAGCCGACACTAACTGGGTGGACCGGTGCAACGCGGCTGCTCGCCAGATGTCTGGCCGCAACACGTGGCGCCTGTTCCGCGCTCTCATCGATCCAATACAAACACGCACGGAAACCCAACGCCAATTACATAGGGCCTTGCACAACTTTACAGGAACGACAAAACAACTAGCGCACACGCTCAGGGATCGCTACCTGTGCACCACTAAGGACCCCCGGCAGGCGGCGTACTCGTATGCAGGCGAAGAGAACACGGAGCTGGACAAGCCGTTCCAGCTCCACGACCTCCGGGCGGCCTTGAGCAAAATGAAGCGGGGCACTGCACCCGGGCGCGACAAGGTTACGGTCAAGCTCTTGGCCAACCTTCCCGACGCAGCCTACGCCGCGCTCCTCAAATACATCAATAGCATTTGGGACGGAGAGACTCCTCTCCCTCTCGACTGGAAATCGGCTCTCGTGACCTTTATTCCGAAAGCCGGCAAACCTATTGATGTGGAGAACCTTCGCCCCATCTCCCTCACGTCTTGTGTCGGCAAGCTGATGGAGACGATGGTGCGCGACAGACTCTCCGATTTTCTCGAAACACAGCACACTTTCGCGGACACCATGTTCGGTTTTCGCCCTCACAAGTCTGCACAGGATATACTTCTGCAGCTTCACCACGACATCTTAGATCCTGTCGAATGTCCCCACAACGACAAGGTGGTCCTGGCCTTGGATCTTAAAGGCGCATTCGACAACGTCAAACACGAAGTAATCCTGGACCACCTCAGTAACACCAACTGTCGCCACAAAACATTCAACTACATAAAACAATTTCTTACAGACCGTCAAGCCTACATACGCATACAAGATGCGGAACACGGGCCATACACCATCGGCTCGAGGGGAACACCTCAAGGCGCGGTCCTGTCTCCCCTCCTCTTCAATTTGGCAATGCTTCATCTTCCCTCCAAATTGTCCTCTTTGCCCGGGATACATCACGCTCTTTATGCGGATGACATTACAATCTGGGCCACGCAAGGTAACCTGGGCCACATGGAATCCTGCCTGCAAGCAGCGGCGACCCTAGTCGACGACTACGCGGCCTACTGCGGACTCCAGTGCGCCCCGTCTAAATCAGAATTTGTGCACATACGTCCCTCCCCTCGGGACACAACTCCGCTTTGCATCAGTCTCCCCTCGGGACCGATCCGGGAGTCCAAGGAGATCCGCGTCCTTGGTCTCTTCATACACCACCAACGCAGAGTCGACACCACCCTAGCCAAACTTCGCACGGTGGGAGACCAGGTGGGCCGCATGGTCCGCCGGGTCTCCAACAAGCGGGGCGGATTACGAAGCAAGGATGCACTGCGGCTTGCCCATGCTTTCGTAACGAGTAGAATCCTCTACTCAACCCCCTACTTGCACCTGCGCAAACATGAGGATGACCAACTGGAGGTCATCCACCGGAAAGTCATCAAGCGGGCTCTCGACCTCCCGGTCACCACGTCCAACCAGCGACTTCTGGCCTTGGGCATGGTGAACACATTTCAGGAGCTTCGAGAGGCCCACTTAGTCAACCAATACACGCGTCTTGCACAGACCACGTCCGATCGCCGCCTCTTGGACCGGCTACACATCAAACATGACTACCATATTGAGGAAAGGGAGAGAGTGCCAGCACCCTGGAGACGCGCCCTCCGGGTCCGACCCCTTCCCCGCAACATGTCCAGAGAAGACCATAGCGGTCGTCGCCAGGCGCGCGCGGAAGCGTTGGCGCGATACTATGGTAACCAACAACATGTGTATTACGTGGACGTTGCCGGCCCACACCACGGGGTGTGGTACACGGCCGCAGTCGTACACAACACAAACACAGTCAACGGGCTCACTTTCAAAGCCTACAGCGCAACACACGCGGAGGAGATTGCCATTGCTCTTGCTCTCACTACTCCCAAGTCGAAACACATCATTACCGACTCGCGAGGGGCCTGTCGGAACTACGAGTTGGGCTGGGCTCCCCCGCTTGCCTGGCGCATACTGGAATATAGCTGTCGATCTGAAGATCCAACTCCACGCAACCTGATTTGGGCCCCCGGTCACCAGGGACTCCAGGGAAACGAACAGGCCGATCAGGCCGCCCGCGCACTCTCTCCCCGGGCTATCTCCCTGTCCTTGGAAGGGTACTCCCAATCAGACAATCTGGAAGGGTACTCCCAATCAGACAATCTGGCCATTACATTCAAACAAATCACCGATTACTACAAGGAGGAGCACCGGCGCTACCCGGCCCCTTGTAAGGGTCAGGATCGCGCTGACGAGCGCCTCCTCATCAAAATTCTTACTAACACTGTACTCTGCCCGGCGGTGCTTAAACATTTCAATACATCCTTTGATGGCGCGTGCCAGTTCTGTGGGGAGGTGGCTGACACCTTCCACATGGTTTGGGCGTGTCAGTCAAACCCATCTTTCCCCCTCAACCCCAACCCCACCAGAGAGGACTGAGAGGCGGCCCTGCTCGGCTGTCAGGACCTAAAGACCCAAAAGGCCTTGGTTCACCGGACGCGGGCGGCGTTGCTTGCCAATGGGGCCCCGGAATAGGGGCTCCACCTAGTATTGTTAGGGGAAAGGGCCAATAGGGCCTACCCCAATCACCTCTCTGTAAATATTTATTACATTATAAATGTTTTTCACCACCACCACCGCCAGGCGGATGGCTTGTTGCTGTGGAGCAGGGGCCTCGCTCCGCAGCAGGGCTTCCCAGGCGAGACGCGCGGTGTGCCGTCATGGCAGATGGCGCAGCGTTCGCCATCTGCGGCGGTTGCTAGGAAACGGCTCAAGGTTGGTTTCTGTGCCTCCTCGGAGCAACGCCACAGCGAAATCGCAAGTTCGTGTCCAATGTAGCTTTCCCTGCAAAATTAACGGTGATTTAGTTTCGATTAAACCGGGTGAGAAGCGGTAGGTTTAGCATGGCAGTGTTGTTATGCTGTTGGTAGAGCGTTTCTTTGGTATTTTCCAGGCTAAACCATCGTGAAGCTACTGCCTGTCACTCGGTTTAACCAAATCTGTTGTGTTGTTGTGACTGAGAGACGGATGAAAAGGAAATTGCACGGGCCTGCCTACTGGCTCGTAGCCAAGCCACCACCGCTGCCACGTGCAGATCAGAGAAAAGAAGTAAAGGAAAGAAATGACGCGCGTCGCAGCAACTGGGTCCGCCGGAGCGGACGCTGCTCAAAAAAAAGATAAGCGGCCGAAGCCGCGCTCGCCGAAGCGAGGACAGATACTTTTAACTAAAGTATCTGTCCTCGCTTCGGCGAGCGCGGCTTCGGCCGCTTATCTGTTTTTTGAGCAGCGTCCGCTCCGGCGGACGCAGTTGTTGCTGCGTCGCGCGTCTTTTCTTTCCTTTACTTCTTTTCTCTGATCTAACGCCGCGGTGGCTCAGTGGTTATGGTGCTCGGCTGCTGACCCCAAAGACGCGGGTTCGATCCCGGCCGCGGCGGTTGAATTTCTTTGGAGGCGAAATTCTAGAGGCCCGTGTCCGGAGCCCTCCACTACGGCGTCTCTCATAGCCTTAGTCGCTTTGGGACGTTAAACCCCATAAAACCAAACCTAGCCATTAGAGCCCTAATTTTTATGCTCACCTGAACGCGTGACGTCATGGCCTAGAACGTGAACACCACACGTGCACTTCGTGCAAGACACGTCGGTGCTACTTCCGTTATGTACTCGATTTAGGAGGCCGTGACGCCCCGACCTAGCACGTGAACAGCGCATTTCGACTTATTAAGGCGAAAGCCTCTAATGCCTCATCGTTGTAAGCAGCAGTTGTCGGCAGAAAATGTCACGCTTTTCAATTGGTCGAAACGGCTGTGACGTCACAGTGCGCGAATTTCAAACGGGGCCAATTGTACTTTGTCTAGTAACCATGCAACCAATTGAAGGGATCGTATAGCGATGCTCCAATTAAGTGGGACTTAGCTTAGTTAATTGCTTAATTGTCCAATTAGCCTAATTAACTTTTCTAGTCAGGCCATATACATAAATAAAACGGAGTAGGATATTGGTCGAGCTCGGGAATCGAACCCCGGTCTTCGACGTGTGAGACGAGCATGCTATCCACTCCGCCATGCCAGCTCGATGGTTTGGGATGAACAAAGGCGCGTCTAGTGAATACGGTGTCTTCGCTCACTCTGATCCTCTTCCCTTCCCTTCCGGAGAGGTTTAGGCGTCCACCGAGGTATGAGAGACAGATACATTTCCTTTCCTCAAAAACCAATTTACCGACGAGCGAGGCGTAGAACCAAACGGGCAATGGCGTTCTATGGACTCTCTGGCAGCGTTGCAAGATGCTGTCGCGTTCCACTCTTAGAGGCGAAGCTTAACATCTTAACCACACATCAGTGACCACACTTTAGGTAAAAAAGTGCCCCTTGAATTTTGACGGGTGTTCACCGAGATATGTGAGACAGTTCCTGCGTAATTTCCTGTCCTCAAATACAATTTTCATTTCCTTCATTACGGGCCCTCTTTGTCTTCTTTCACTCCCACTTCATCCCTTCCTCTACGGTGCGGTTCAGGTGTCCACCCAGATGACAGAGAATTACTGCGCCATTTCCTTTCCTCAAAAAGCATTGCGTTCAAAGAGCAAGGCATCGCGCCGAACGGGTGGTGGCGTTCCGTGGACTCCCTGGCAGCGCTACAACACGCTGTCGCGTTCCACTCCTAAAGACGAAGCTTAAGCGTCATTAATTAGCAGTTAATTAGTATTCAGGCATTAATCAGTAATTAACCATTAATTGGTGATTTGTCATCACTTAGTAATTAGTATTCAATTATATGTGACGCCACCAGTGCCATAGAAGCAGCGAAAGTGGTTCGGAAAACGCTTTCGCCTCTACGCACTTTAGACAGTCAAAGTGCCCCCTGAATTTTTTCCTAGCGTGCCAGCTCTCCTTCCGTCATGTACTCGGTTAAAGATGGTGCGATGTCTCGCCCTATCACGTAAACGCCGTGTTTAGGCTGCTAGATGAGCCCAAAGTCGATCACGGGACCGAATTTTGGTTGACATTGATGTGACCTTCACGTGACCTTAAACGACCTGGCTTGACCTTGACTTGTCCTTGAAATGCCCTTGATCCTGACTCTTGACCTGTCCAATTGCTTGACCATTGGCCTCACCATTGACTACCCACCGCTTCTCCAAACTTAAATGAAGATTTAGCCTTGGCTGAGCCTTGAGGTTGTTGTTGTTGTGACTGAGAGAAGGATGAAAAGGAAATTGCACGGGCCTGCTACTGGCTCGAGCCAAGCCACCACCGCTGCCACGTGCAGATAGAGGAGAGTTAAAAGATTAGAAGAAAGATAAAAAGGAAAGAAAAGACGCGCGTCGCAGCAACAACTGCGTCCGCCGGAGCGGACGCTGCTCAAAAATGGCTGAGGCTTAGCTTAGGTTAAGCCTAGTCAGATGCGAAGCATATTGTCGCCGAGTTGCATATCGAGCACGCCGCTTGGCTAGACGTTCTTCACGCTCTTCATCAGTCTCTGTAGCACGCCGCAACTTTTGCTTCTCATTCCAACGAGCAGCCGGAGGCATCTCTATCCCGTGTACGCCTAGCAGACGCAGGCGCACCCCCTTGTATACCGCCGCTCCAGCATCACGTGTTCACTACAGCGCACCTAGCGGCAGAAGCAGGAAACACATTGGTCGCGACGCCTCGCGCGACGGCGCGAGCTGGGGCCCCGTTTCTCGTATGTCGTTGCGTCACGCATCACGTGGTCCTCCTTGGTCGCGACGCCTCGCGCGACGGCGCGAGCTGGGCCCCCGTTTCTCCTCTGCTGTGACGTCACGCATCACGTGGTATGACATGGAGGTCACGAAAGGTCAATGGTAACGACACCGCCGCGCTCGAGGAGCTGGGTTGGGCTATTTTAGTATGCTTCGCATAAAAACAGATAACCGGCCGAAACCGCGCTCGCCGAAGCGTGAACAGATACTCTCATATAAGAGCCTTGAGGTCATCGGCAACGCCCGGTGATCTCTGCCGGAGACCTCTAGCAGTGAAGAGCTGTTGCCTCGACGATTTCTTTCTTTCTTTCTCTCCCTCTCACGAAGGCTTTGAAGAGAATTAAGAGCAGTTTATTGGACCCTCGATCAAAAAAATTACCGACGATTACGTTACTTCCTAATGCGAAATTTGAGCGCAGCAAATAAGCTGTTTCACCTTTTCGATAGATTGAGGCAAAGAAATCGAGCAACACATGTATGCGCTATCACAGAATTTTTTTTTATTTTTCACACGTATTCGCGATTTCGGCTCGGGCGGTGCACATATACAGATCCGCCGCCACCGATCTGGCTCTCTGATTGCCACCGCACAGGGGTTGCATTGGAGGAGGAGCGAAGAAAGGAATTAAGTTCGAGCCGGCGCTTTGACAACCGGAGACTCGCAGGAAGAGGGGGGAGGGGGGCGGCGTGTACACCCAGCGGCAAACGATGGGGGCAGAAGCGCGCGCAGCAAGCGGACAACACGATAAAGGGAGGAGGGAAGAGATAGCAGCGACTGACTGATGCCGCTGACGCCGATAGCGCTGGGGGGATGAAAGGGGGGCGGAGCTGGTTACGAGGCCGACGACAACGCCGACGCCGACGACGACGCGAAACCCAGCAACGGACGCCAAAGAGCTGCGCTCTAAAATGGACATCCGTCCCTCTACCCCCCCCCCCCCCCGCCCCACTCCTCTCTAGATAATAAACAAGCAACACTCTGGCCCAGACTACAGACACTCTCTCTTCCCTCACCCCTTACCCTAGCCCACTATCATCCCTCCTTCCCCACTCCGGCATGCGCCCTATCCCCAGAACCCTTCGGTTCTTCCCTCCACATCCTTTCCCTCTGCCCGGCGGACCCTCCCCCGCGGGACCTAGAGAACCTCAAGACCTGGGAGGACTGGGAGACCCTACTGCGCTCGGAGGACCCGGCCGTGCAGACCATCGCCACCGGCCGGGCTGCCAGTGTTATGGACCTTAGGAACATAAACACTTGAGTGCAGTGGGGTCGTGCGGGGACCCTGGGGCGTGCCCCGAATTCCTCATCAAATTAAAGTTTTTTTCTCTCTCTCTCCCTCTATAAAAACCAAGATACATTACGGCGACCGATGTCGCCCGGTGCACACAAACTCACTGGGAACGCAAGTGCTCAAAAACACAGCGTCCAAAAAAGTTCAAAAAAAAAAGTTGTTGCATACACCTGACCACTGTTGTTTGAAATTAACAGGATTTTTTTTACCCGGGCTCAAACGCCACGCCGGAAAACGCTGTTAGATGGACAAAGTAAGTTTTCAATAGCTATAATCTCTTGGCAAAACCTCGCATTTTTTCTTGCTATTTGCGTAGCCGTCACACTGCAACTCTCGGTACGGGCTCAGCTGTTATCCTGAATACCGTACTTGCGTTTAAATTGCGACCTGCATGCGTGTAAGAACTGAGCGCATGTTTGCAAATAGCGTATCCAGCCTGCTAGCCAGGTACAAATCGCGTAAATCGGTAAATTGGTTATTGAGGAAAGGAAATGGAGCAGTATCTGTCTCGCATATCTCTGTGAAAACAGGAACCGCGCCGTAAGGGAAGGGAGGAAGATTGGTGTGTGAGGAGCGCGCTCAAGTTAGAAGAAAAAAAATTGCCGACGATTGCGTTGCTTCCTATTGCGAAATTTGAGCGCAGCTCATCAGTTGTAATAAGAGAGAGAGCGAAAAACTTTATTGTAACTGGAATTCGTGGCTCGCCCCAGGGTCCCCACACGGCCCCACTGCACTCAAGTGTTTATGTTCCTAAGGTCCATAACACTGGCAGCACGGCCGGTGGCGATGGTCTGCACGGCCGGCTCCTCCGAGTGCAGCAGGTTCTCCCAGTCCTCCCAGGTCTTGAGGCT
The DNA here is from genome assembly GCF_055824585.1 of Amblyomma mixtum. Lineage (NCBI taxonomy): Eukaryota > Metazoa > Arthropoda > Arachnida > Ixodida > Ixodidae > Amblyomma > Amblyomma mixtum. The sequence goes on from NC_143019.1 coordinate 46,940,886, forward strand.
CTCTAGGTCCCGCGGAGGAGGGTCCGCCGGGCAGAGGGAAAGGATGTGTAGCGCCACCTCACGTGCCACCATGTAGAAGACGATGAAGTGAGAGGCTTACAGCTCCCTTCTCCCGAGCGTTGGGAGGCCGTGCTGGTCAGCTCGAACCCCAAGATCCAAGTGCGGGCAATCGAGCGGGCCAACGAGGTCGCCGCTAGCCATAGGCTAGCGGCCATAGGCTAGCGGCCATCTAGTACGTGTTTCCGCAACCTGCTCTCGACGCAATAAATGTTTTACAATCCAATCCAATCCAATCCAGTGAACGTCCATGGCTGCCTCGCAGAGCTGACGTGTCGTTCAGTTCGCCGCTTTCTTCATGGGGCTTCCTCAATAAATGTGGACCACTGTTCCACAGATCTGTCAGGGCGGAATCCGAACATGGTGCTTGCGAAGACATGTTTGTGTTCAAGATATGCAGAAAACTGATCCCGCACTATTGTCTTCATTAATTTCCCTGCACAGGAGGTGAGAGAGAAGGGGCGAAGGTTATCTGTGTCAATTGGTTTGCCTGCTTTAGTAATAAAAGTGACCAGAGCCATTTTCCAGTCGACTGGCAGGGGGGTGTCCCCGCGCCAAATTGCATTGATGTAGGCGAGGAGGGACTGGTATGCTAGGTCGGGCAGATTCGTAAAAACCTTGACGTTTACAGTATCCCTTCCTGGCGCAGTGCCCCGTTTCCTTTTGGCGAGAGCCGCCCGCAGATCATGGAGATGGAAAAGTTGATCCAGCTCCATGTTCTCTTTGCCTGCATAATAGTACGCAGATCCATAGGGGTCTTGGGCTGTACACAGATGCTGGTCCCGAAGTTACTGTGCCAGTTGAGTTGTGTTACCAAGGAAAGCGTGCATGCTCGCTGCAAATGTTTTTGTGTTTCGGTTCGTGTTTGGGTTGAGTCGATTAGGGCTTGAAAGAGACGCCATGTGTTGCGGCTGGACATTTGTCGCGCGGCCGTGCTGCATCTATCCACCCAGTTGAAGTCGGCGAGTTGAGCCGCGTACTCTGCCGCTTTCTGAGTAAGCTCGGCAATTCGAGCTTTAAGCTTTCTATCGTATTTTGGCGTCGCCAACAGCGGACGAGGCTGTGACGGGCTTCCCAGAGATGTAGAAGGTGGTTATGCACGTTCGTGACCGCCTCTGAAAGCTGGATCTGAGTTTCATGCGAGCAAAGGTGTGTCAGCAGCTGTTGGGACCATGCTGGGTATCCTTGCTCGGAAATGGGTGTATTATCAAGTGAGCGACAATTTTGGCTGAATTTCGTCCAATCTCGGACACGGGCTTGTGTTCTAGGGCGCTTGAGGGGGCGTGTGCGCAGTGTAGTGTTAAGGATGCAGTGGTCGCTACCGAGGGTCTCCTCGGTGTTGAGCCAGTCTGCGTGTTGTATGTTGCGAAAGGAGATTAAGTCCGGACGCGTATCCCGTGTTACGGAATTCCCTAGCCGTGTTGGGCGGATGGGGTCCCTGTGGAGGGTGAGGAACAACGTGTATGCAAGTTCCGCCAGCTTATGTCCGCGCGACTCCTCCTGGCGATACCCCCACCGCTGACTGGGAGCGTTAAAGTCGCCCACAATCAGCAGGGGATCGCGACCCGCTACTCTTAGCGCGCGGCTAAAGAGGTCCGCGAAAGTCACTCGCTTGAGTTTGGGAGAGCAGTACACGTTGAGTATATGCCACGGCGGATCCCTGCGGCGGAGTGGTAGGATAGTCACCATTACATAGGAATACTCGAGCTGAAGGAATACTCGAGTCGAGATCCACTAAGTTGGCTGTGTAGGCTTTGTGAACGAGAGGACAAGACGCGGGATCCTGTTGGAACGTCGAGTAATTTGAAAGTGTGGTGCCCAGGCCTGGCTCCTGGAGGGAAACCACAGCTGGTAGGGACTCGAAGGTTGCAATGTAGAGGCGGAAATTGGCCCGCTTAGTGCGGTCTTTAAAGCCTCTACAGTTCCATTGTGTTATTTAAGTTTACATGGCCGAATTAGAGACGGCGGAACTCCTTTGATTAAGGTGTCTCGCCATGATTTAAAATGTTTAGGGGGGGGGGGGGGGGGGGGATTGGCTGCCCCAGAACCAACTACTTGCGCCATCAAGGGGGTGATGATGGAAGGAGTGGGGCAACTGTCGTCATTGTCCGAATCAATAATGAGACGGTTGAATTTTAAAGGACAGGATACTTCCCTAATGGGACCCGTCCGACGAAGGAGGCGGGGGTTGCCCAAGATGTGTTTTGAGACCACTGCGGGAACGGCAGGATATGACCTTGGTCAAGATCTGGTCCATGGCGGTCTCGATCATAGATCTCAATTTAGAGGTTAAGCGCTCCTCCATCGCGGAGATGGCTGTCACGAGGGCAGTCGAGATCTCCGCGTCGCTCTCCATTGCGTCATAGTTCTGCTGGCTCGGAACGGCTGACGTAAATTTTGACTCTAAATTTTGAATTTTGCTGACCAAAAGCTCATTGGGAAGAGGGATGGTGTCGGATAAGCAAGCACACGTGGTTCCACAACAGATCGAGGGTTTGAGGACACGAGCGATAGAGAAGCGAGAGGGCATAATGGGGAATTCGGGAACAAAACAATGCAGGCTACTCTAAAGGCTGAGGTGCGAAGAAATGAAGCCTCTCTTGGCTTCCTTCGTGCCTTTCTTCTTTCTAACATCCTTCAACAAAAAAAAATAAAAAGCGAGCCCATCTCTAGCTCCCAAAAAGAGGGACCAAGTAGGCTGGACCTTGGCTAATGTATTCCGCTTTCTGTTTTGTTCTGTGCAAGAGTTACGTGTTTGTGGACCCAGCGTTTACTTCTAGGACCACCACGGCGTATTGTTAATTCGGTGCAGCATTACGCTCAGCTGCGTCTCTGAAAGACAGACCGGATCTCTTCACCTAAAAGAGTCAGAGTAAGAACACCTCAACTAGTGTTACCCCTTCGATTCTTGTAGACCTGTCCAGGTATCTGAGAAACAATTAGTCATTTATCACGCCCAGAAAGCAAACTGAAAGACCACGGCATGTACGTCGACACATGTAAATATCTCGATGTACGGCATTTCTACATCCCATGGTTTGGGCCAGTGCATACCTCGGCCCTCACTGCGTGGGACTCGGTTCTGTGACGTGTTTAAGCCGTGTTTGTTGGTGCGCCCGTGCGCGAGTTCGTGGATAGTTGCTCTGGGACTCCGTTCCTTCGCTGCCGGCTCTCAAGCACACGGCCCTCCCTTTCGAAGAAGAACGATGAAAGCGACGACGTCGCCGACTGGCACAAAAACGAGAACCGTCGCTGGGACTGACCTGGAAGAGGCAGAGAAAGGGACGCCGTTGGGATGCGGGTGATGGGGAGGAGAAAAGTTAAGAGCAACTAGCATTGCACGGCGCCGAAGCAATCTAAGAGGCGGCCGTTCTGAAAGACGACCACTCTCGCTGGAACCTGAGCAGTTAATAAAGCTGCAGTTCCATTGGGGAGGACGCTTCGCAGAGGCCCTGTGGCTTTCTCCGCAGCTTGATTCCTTCCTCGATTTGGTTCTTTTTTTTTCCCCGCTCTTCGTGCCTCTCTCGAGGGGCCTGCTTCTCCTCGCAACGCTTGTATATTAGGTGGCCAGTGGCTTGAATTAATGTATACAAGGGCAGAACTGTAATTCTAGTGTAAATCGTCGGTGCTGCTATATTTTTTTCTTGCTACGTGCCTTCCTTGGTGAGTTCGCTAATCCTTCCAACTTTACTGCTTTACAGCTGTCTTAGTTGACTCCCCAGTACGCACGGCCACTTCCCAGTAGTGATGGCGCTCGGCTGCTGACCCGAAAGACACGGGTTCGATCTCGGCTGCAGCGACTGAACCTCGATGGAAGCAAAATTCTAGACCCGTGTTTTGTACGATGTCAGTGCACGTTAAAAAATCCCAGGAGGTCGAAATTTTTGGGAGCTCTTCAATACGGCGTCTCTCGTAGCCTGAGTTGCTTTGAGACGTTAAAACCCCATAAACCATAAACCATAAGCTTTCCAGTAGTGCAGTTTACTGGTGCGATTGAAACAAACTACGAAGCTGACTGCGACTATGTGGAAGAGCTGAGTCATGACTAAAAGAAATTTGAAATTAACATTTTTTTCGAGTGTCTTTGAGGCCAAAAATTGAAGGTCACGCCAGCGATGCAGCTCACAGATTTTCTGCGCAGTGGAACTAGATCGAAGTGAACCAGCATCTCCGCCCATGTCAATAAAAAAAAAATAAAAATGTTGAACTAAAACGGACAATTCAAGTTGAATGTTCAAGCCAAGCAAACAAATACATAAACTGCGCCCCGATGGCAGCTACGGTACAGTTCTTTATCGTTTCGGGCGTTTACTTCTTCGACTGTGTTGCAATACTGAATGAAAACAAACAAAAACGCAATCTGAAGATAAATGTGTGAAAGTGTGATTGTGATATATAGTATAGGATAAAATGTTGCCGTGGGAAAGATTTGCTTGATAGGGTCTAATTAGATAATTAAACTAAAAAAAGCGAAAAACGCAATTAGACGTCAAAATAGCCATGGACGTCGATATAGTACATGGACGTCAGAAGAGCCACTGACGTCGATATAGCATGTGGATGTTTTGCTTTCGCATTGCTCCAATGCGGGTCGCCGCACTGGTCACAAAGTTTCTTTTTTACTGTCTATCTCGACATCCTTCCTTTGAAGCCGCTCTCTTCTCTATCTATTACTTCTCTCCCTCATCGAAAGTTTTCTCTCATCATCGATCCAGGACTTCTGTTTTCTTCCCCCAGCCACATGCCGGCGGCAGGAGTGCATGGAAAGCTACCCCGCAATGTCGAGTGAGTGAGTGAGTGAGTGAGTGAGTGAGTGAGTGAGTGAGTGAGTGAGTGAGTGAGGGAACTTATCACTCATCCGTCAAGGCAACTGTTTGGTCTAAGACCTTTTTCCCAAGCATCTCACCCTAGAAGAGCCGAGCACCAGGCCAGGGGAAATCTTGTACCCATTAAAGAAACCGGTGGGTACCCGGCGGCACTGGGGTTCGAACCCAGCACCTCCCGAATGCGAGGCGGATGCTCTACCACAAGGCCACGCTTCGGTGCTTATTGTATCTTTATTGTATCTTTCAAGGGATTCGCGGTTGTGAAGTCTCCGTTGTCTTCTCTGGCGCTGGCGACTTGAGGCTTCTCGTCAGCAAGGGTGGGCCCCTATTCCAAGGCTCCACTGAGTCGTGCTGCATCAGTCGCGTGCTGCACTAAGGCCCTTTGGGTCGCGAGCTCGCCGCTGGTGAGCCGACTCTCCCATTGCTCCGCACTCGGGCAATGTCGAGCAGCGGTGGTGGATGGGAAGCCGAAACTAGAGTGATAATAAATGAACCCGAACCTCCGCCACCTCAACTCCCAGACCCGCACCTTACTCTTCACTTCCTACCAACTTGAGTTTCTTTGTAAATAGTTCGCAACCCACAGCCCTCTCGACAGGAAGGGGGGAGCTGTGACGGCACAGAATCCTTTCTTCCACCGGTTCGGTAATTAAACGAGCCAGGCCGAAACGGTGAACAGAATGCGAGGATTGAGGGAAAAAAATGAGCTGAGAAGGCGAACAATAAAAAAAACGTAAAAAATATTGGTTATCATAAAGGCTCATAGTCAGGAAAAGAAAAAGAAGCAGTGGCTGTAAATTACGGCGACATCGGTTTTCCCGTATGCAAGCTCCGTATATGTTTTTTGTCTGGTGCCTTTGAGATATTGTCTTTTGCCGTGGTATTTTTGTGAGCGTTTCTTTTAAGAGCTGCTCCCGGTTCCGATCGCCTGCATTCTTTTACTGAGAAAGAGTAACCAACTTCATGCTGTTTTAAAAGCAGAGTAAAATGTACTTTTTACTGCTTCCTTTTGTGTTTTTAATACTTCCTTCCATTATATAATGCGTATTTAGAACTGAGAGAACTCTTGAAAAAGAGAATTACATTTAGGGAGCGATCGAACGAATAGAAAATGGAATGAGTGGGGGCCATCGCTTCGGTTCCAGCGCCTCCCTACGGCAGCCACTTCAAGTACTTTCTTCGGGACGTCGGTGTTATTTTGATTCTGTTTATTCGTACGACCACACATTCGACGTCCGCAAAACAAACGATGAGGGAAATGATTTGGGATATTCCGCCTCCATTCCTTTTTATTATACTTCTCAAACCACAGCCTTCCCCCGCGTTTCTGGAATAGACGGTAACCTTTACAAAAGAGAGAAAAGAAAGGCCCACAAAAGCGCAAAAAACAGCGATTGTGTGCTTTTGGCGACAAGCGGTAAAGATGGAGGAAGAATCTGGGAGGGTAAAAAAAGTAAAGACAAAAATAAATGAGCTGGATAAGACGTGGGTGGAAAGCTAAAACTACAGACCTTTCTGTGCGGGCCGGTCGGCGCCTCCAGTAAGTTCCTCTCTGTGTTCATCTCTCTTCCGAACCGTTATCTCCGGTGAGGAATGAAGTCGGCAGACAATCCTCTGGGGCAGAAACTTCAGCGGAAAGGAACCAAGAGGCCCGGCCGAGTAAGCAAGTCTTGCGCGATACACAGTGGGCAGAAAAAGAGAAATATGAGTTTCCGAACAGTTCACACGTTTTATTTTGGCTTAATCATTTCCGTGGCTCGAAAAGTCGGCTGTCTACAGTAATATCCACTTCATTTTCATCCAATTCTTAGGGTTAAGCGCGGGCCGCCAACACCGCCGAGCTAGCAGCGACTTCATTGACTTCTGGTAGGTGAAGAAGGCGTTTCAGTCCGGTTGCCAAAGCGATTGTTAAAGTGTGCACTAAAGCCATCGTGTGCCCTTCTGGTGGTAGTCAATGTACAACTACTCCTATGCACGCCCTCTACCGGCGCCTCTCCGCCAACCCTCGTACTCCTACTGCCTGTCCTGTAAGCGTTCCAACCGGCATCTAAAGCGGAGGGAGAGATGCCGGCTTCTCTCATATTTATAACGAGCCCCTCAATTCCCCTTTCCTTGTCTGCTTAATTGCTTAACGAGGGCCTCGGTTCTGGCAGCCTTGATGCCTTAGGAAGCATAAGAGAGTTCTCACACAGCTTCCACCCTCGCCGTTCGATGGCGTTCTACGTCACACCAGCGGTAACTCAGGACGTTCCACGTCCGCCGCTTAAGAACGTGGGTGGCGCCGGTGAACACTCCCAAGTTCAGGTTATTTGTAAACATAAATACCCCCGAAAGCAGATTTGACAGCCGCCGCCGTAGCTCAGCGGTAGAGCACCGGACGCGTAATTCGGAGGTCGTGGGTTCGGATCCCACCGGCGGCATGTGGTTGTTTTTTCTTCTGCTTTTCTAATCAATTAGCTTTAAGCGATAACATATTCAGTAATATTATAATTTGATGAACACCACAAAATAAATAAACTAAAAAAAATCCCCTGTGCCCCTTGGTTTCTGTGTCTGTTGGCTTCTCTCATATTTATAACGAGCCCCTCAATTCCCCTTTCCTTGTCTGCTCAGTTTAACAAATGTAAGCTCCAGGCGATATATTGTAGGGTCGCAACGGCAGCCGGTCAGTAGGCCCCGTGTGGGTATCACCTTGGCAGAGGCAAACGCAATGGCTCGACAGCTGTAGAACAGATGACGAAGCGAGAAATGAAATAAGAAGGGAAATCTGTTTCAAACTCTAGCTATGCAGTCATTAACTATCACTATCACTAGTCTCTTTATCCTTTTCTTGCCTTAGGAGAAGGTTCTAATATTGGACTTGTGCGCTCTGTTGGGTTTGGTTGGATCCAAGTTCATCAGTTAGAAAAACAGGCTTCAGGGAGGCGCCTAACGGAGGTTTCTTAACGTTTGATCAATCTAAACGCTTCTTAGCGCTCCCTAATCGTGTACTGACGCTCTCAGTCTTCGATCGTACCTTGCTGTAATGAGCGCCTTGTGGAATCTCTCAGGATAGCTGCAGTGTCCTGCAGCTGAATGTCAGAAATATGGAGAAACTTCGAAGTCCAGGCTTCTTTCCAAAAAGACCAACATTTCACATTATTTGTGTAAAAATGATTAGTTCTGGTAAAAATGTTAAAGTGTACTTAGGACCCTTAGGTGGTTAAAACTTTTTCCTGTGCATTGCAGAACGCAAGGAAGAGGCTTCTCATAAACTGAGAGTTTTAAAGGAAGAAGAGAAAACAAACAAAATAAAACCGTCGCTGACAGGCACATCCGGCAGAACAAGCCTGTACGCGCTACCGTTATCTGCCGCAATATCTCAACCGCCGTCTATTGTGGGCTGCTCTCAATAAAGTCAGCGCGGACAGCCGACACAAGTGTCACAGCGTATACACTAAACGATGTGAAGATAGAACGGAAGACAGAAGAAAAAAGCAGCTCCAAGCTGAAACTAAAGTAAGAATAGGGAAAGGGGGAAAAAATGATGCGAAACTCCGTAAAAGTTCCAGCCTGTTCGGCTCGCCAGCCGGCTGTCACTCGGTCAAAAGTTTAATTGTGGCGACGTTGACACAGCTTCTTTTTTTAACCGTTCTAGAGGAAAGCGCAGTGGAAGTGTGGACAATAAGATAAAAGGAGAAAAACTTTTTACGAATACTCAAAAAAAAAAACAAAGCTTTAAGTAGTGGTTTGGATGCACAGCAGAAAACAAAGCTTGACTGAAAATAGTAACGGTGAAAACAAAGGAAAACGAAACAGCGTCAGAATGAAGAAAAGTTTGCGTTAACGCCGAGGTAGCGTCACAGGAAAAGCGGGTGGGTGGCTTTCGGTCCAATCACGGGCGAGGCTAATGAAGATTAATGAACGCAGCGCCGTCGTGGTCGTCGGTCGCTTTCGCTTCATTGTTGCCGCTGCGCTGTTGCTTCGGAATCTCGGCCACGGCTGCCGCTGCATCGGGTACACGGCATTATTTGTGCTGCACGCTGCATACTAAGCAGGCATTAATCACAAATGTGGCGCAACCAGGGGAACGCTTGAGAAAGGGATGGACCGGCAAGCATTTTTCTCCTTTTTAGATTCCTTCGTTCTTCAGCGACCTAAGCATTCATCTTGTTCCCTCGAGCTATTTTTTTCTTTCGTAACAACAAGTAGGACGCGTGTTTGGCTCACCTATTATTACAACACCCTATGGTCGCTCAGTGGCTTCGGCGCTTTGCTGCTGTTCCCAAGGGCGTGGGTTCGGCCTCTGCCGCTGAGTTCGTATTTCGCGGGAGATGAGATATACAGACGGCCGTATGTTTTGTGAGGTCAGCGCACGATAGAGAACCCCAGGTGGTGAAAATAAATCCGTATCCCTCCACTAAAGGGCTCACCATAGCACACCGATATGTGTCCCTTTGGGACGTTAAAAAACAACAGTGTTAAATTTTTGTAAAAAAATTTTAGGGGAAATTTTTATTTCTGAGAAAGCTGTATATCCATCATTTGTAGCCGTCTACAAAAAGAACGACATCTTTGGCTTGAGCCAGCCTTTTCAGAAGATGTTTCTGGAGCTGGCCTAACCATTTACTGCACCAATTATAAACTAATCCACTAGTTTCTAATTTTGTCTTCTCCCACGCAAAGCTAGAAAAAAAGCAACGGATTTTTCTGAGACCTCCACATGAACATGCTAAATATATTTACGCTTTATGTGATTTATTTTTTTTTCAGAGTCTAATCCATGCTGTTTACATCATAGATTTCAGCCTGCATAAGGCCGTCAACGCCCTGGAGAGGTGCCTGAATATATTATAAAGTATGTACGTGGTTCACGTTTTTTTTCCTCTTCAGGTAGAAATCCTTCTGCATTAAACATCACCGCCGTCGTTAAAAACAGTGCCGAACCTAATGCTGGGCACGGTTTGCTCATGTTCTATATTCAAGAGAATTTGACGCTCCCATGCAGCCGCTAGAGTTCTGAAGGACATGACAGGCATACAAATTCCCCCGCCGATCGTTCCTTGCGTTAGAGCCACTTATAATACGCGTGAAGTTTTGGCGATTCCTGTACAGCCGCGATAAGGCCAGCGCCGCCGCCGACCGAAACGCCCCCCAACGACTTCTCAAGAAGGCTCGCCCCTGGTTCGGCCCATCTTGAATTACAAATTGAGCAAACTTTGTTCTACCGCGGCCCGCTGTGAAATGGAGTATGTAAGGACAACGCAGAACCCTCTCTCTTGCTGATAGTCTACAGATTTCAACGTGTATGGGCGAAGAAGACGGCGCGCTACTCTCGTATTCCTGGAACAAAGCGTCCGTGTGCTTTATACAGCTTACTGACTTTCGATCCCATCAAACGCATAGCCGCTGTGGCCGGTCTTGTCCCGTAGAGAGAGGCCGACCAAGGCGAACTGACGAAGCAGGCAGTGAAGGATGAAGCTACGGAGGAGGGAAAATGCGTTGACGCAAGATGCACGCCATAAACTTGTGGGCTGTGCTCCACTTTGTTTCTTGCTCCTGCTGGGATCGCAGCGTAAACCACTCGCATTAGACCACTTTTGGGTATAGAGGTTGTGTTATGAACGACTTGAACTGCTGGCGGCTGCCAGATTTCACGCAGCTGGGGGACCCCTCGGTCAAAGCGGCTAGACGAGTTCTAAAAGTGCACTGCGCGCGAGCGGAACCAATCGGGAAGAAAATGAGTGAGAGGCATCTGAATAGCGAAGATGCTCCACAGGCTTGAGCCCCTTACAAGAGCTTCAGCGCTACGAAGTGGCTTTGCTTCCAAGGAAGCATTTGGCTAACGAGCAGTAACGTCTCATATAGAACAATTATCAACGACCTAAAGGCGACTTTACTGCAAAAAAAAAAAACACCTTGAGAAACGTAGTATCGGTCAAATGTTCAGGGGAATCCCCCAAGGTGGAGTATATTTGTAATAAGGCAGTAATTACTAACTGACATCCACCCGAACGCAGCCATACGGCTACAAAGGAAAGCTTTCCTTTGTAGCCGTATGGCTGCGCTCAGGTGGATGTCAATGAGTAATTACTCCCTTATTAGAAACTTGACATGCTTAAAAGTTCTAAAGAATGTTTGCCACATCCTAACCAGTGCGAAAGGACGAATTTTCGCGAAGTAGAAGATGATGACCGGGCACTGCCGCTGAAAGGGGCGCTCGCGCTGTACTAGCTGCGGACACGCAAGAGACGATTCAGCTCGGGTCAGAACCACCGACAAAGGCAAGGGTTAATCGGAGAGACATGAGAGAGGCCTTTGCCCTGCAGTGAGCGTAGTCTGGCTGGTGATGATGATGATGAGAAACACCGATTTTATGCCACGTAAAAGACGACGAAGAGTGGGCAGTTGCGGCGACGGAGGGCTCTTGCTAGACGAACAGAGAAGGGATAATTTTCCTCGGCGTTGGTAACCATCGGATTAGTTCTTAAGCACTAATAAAATAGCAATGCAACTTGAACTGCACGTCTCGCGCCGACGCACCAGGGATGTCTCTTGGTAATGTGCCAAACTGCCAGAAGGCGATGGCTGAAATATGAGTGGGCCATTTTCTTAATTTTGACCAGAATACCTGACTGCCTTCCCCAGATCTCCATATATATGCGGGATATGCCTGGGCGAAAATTTTTCACTGCAACGGCGATGCAGATAGCACCAGATAAAATCTGCGCAGCTATGACCAGAAAAGACAAAGTTTATATAATAGTACAACTCAAAAATGCGGAGATCAGGCGAAGAACACTTACAGAGGGAATGGACAGAACCTGCGCAACATTCCGTCCGCACCGCCACGCCAGCCAGCGAGGCAGCCCGACTCAAATACTTTAAACAATTATGGTGAGCTCCACCCCCCCCCCCCCCCCCCTTTACCACCTACACGTGTCTATGGCGATTAGTAACCTAGCCATCTCTCTTATCACTGCCATGCGGCCTTCTGGAAACAACATTTCGTCCACGCTTACCGATGTTTCAGCGCCGCGGCAGACAGGTGCCGATAACAAAAATGCCACGTGCCAAAGACAGTACCAACTTCCTGTCTGTGTGCAAAAGATAGTTGCAACTCGCTTTCGTACGTGGGAGACACTGCGATCTTTAGCTCTGATAAAACTGCTTTCGCTATAGAGCATACACTTCCCACAGACATAAATAAAGTTCACACTTGGTGCCCGTAAAACACAATATACATAGGTGCAGAGAAAAGGTGGCGAAAGAAAATTGATTTACATGGATAGTGCCTTGGCTGACATGGAGAAAGCGCCAGAGCAAAGCGGTTAAATTCATGTTACAATATGGCGAGCAGGACGGCCTCGTGTATGAAGTCCCACGGGGAGCAACGCTTTCTTTTGTCGCTAAAGCTAGACTAGCTGCGGCGCATTTCACCGTGAACTTCTGAATGACCTTGAAACGACCTTGCGACAAGTGTTGATTGCACAACTGCCTTACTTTGTATGGTCCACCTTGGCGCTGCACTACTTTACCTCTGACCTTGACACGTAACCTTGACGTTGCCCTTGGACTTTGACTTTTGGCCTTTCAAGTTGCCGGTAGAGGGCGGTAAGAAGCCACGTGGTAGTGGCTTCTTACCGATACAACTGATCAGGTGCTTACAATACAAGGCCACGAAATACCCAAAGTGGCCGAATACAAATACCTCGGGATATGGCTAAACGAAGGGCAGGTATACACGGAAAAGCATGAAAAGGCTCTTAGGGCAAAAGGACGAAGAGACGCCGGGATAATGAAACATAGGGCATTATGGGGGTACAACAAATATGAAGTACTAAGAGGTATTTGGAAAGGAATAATGGTGCCGGGACTTACTTTCGGCAATGCGGTTCTGTGCTTAAGGGCAGAAGTTCAGTCGAGATTAGACGTAAATCAGAGAGCTGTTGGAAGATTAGCACTAGGTGCCCACGGCAAAACCACAAACGAGGCAGTACAAGGGGATATGGGCTGGGCATCGTTCGAGGCACGGGAAGCTAAGAGTAAAATACTATATGAAGAACGCCTGAGGAAATTGGACGATAACAGATGGGCAGCTAAGGTATTTAAATATTTATACAGAAAGAACGTCGACTCAAAGTGGCGGAAAAGAACTAGAAAACTAACCAGTAAGTATGCCGGTCATGAGGACGTAGAAAGAAAGAGCATTAAACGACAGGTTAAAAACGCGGAAGTTAAAAATTGGATGAATTCAATGGAAAAGAAACATAGTGTAGAACTATATCGATTCTGGAAAAGGCAGATCAGGAAAGAATTTTTCTATGATAACTCAAGAGGCAGTGCCCTACTTTTTGAAGCTAGATCAGGGTGTCTTAGAACGCGCAGCTACAAAAAGAAATTTAACGAAGAAGATGACACATGTGCAGTGTGTGGTAGATCTGTGGAAACAATTGAACACCTCATAATCAAATGTGATGGTATCCATCCGGATGTCGATGCAGGCACAGTCACTCTTTCTGAGGCCCTAGGGTTTAAAGATAACAATGGTCATGTAAATAAATCTGCAGTGGAAGTCAGCAAAAAGCGATTGGAGGATTGGTGGCTGAAAAGCAGAGATGTGGCATAAGGTTAGAATAGTAGGAAACCGTAGGCAAAGGTGATGGAGAATCTTAATGAGAATTGCCAACACAGTAAACAAAAAAATAATAGAGAAAAGCTGAGCATGGTGGCAATTGCCACCACCCCGTTTCAAAGGGGGCGCTCCTATCCATCCATCCATCCATCCATCCGTAGTCGCTAGGTGTCCCATGATTCAATTCACAGTTGTGACGTCAGGGTATGAGGTATATAAACCGGAGCTGAGCGCTCTGCTTTCGCTATATGAAAACTCGGTTCAGCAGAGTTGAACCACACGCTTTTTTTTTTTGTTTTTTGTGGAACGCCTGGCCTTGCGGGGTACGTAACGCGGCTTCGCCGTGTCTCGTATTTCAGCTGCATTCATTCGGAAAGCAATCTATCGCTGCGGCAGGCAACACACAGTGCCCCTGTACCCCTTTAAAAAAGAAAATCAGTGACACGGACAAAGAATTTCTCTCCAGACTCACATTGAAAACCTTGAGAATAAAAGAAATGTCTGGAGTCTCGGCTCGTAAATAGGCACCGCTTCGTATTGCATTTCATAGTGCCATGCTTGCAGGCACGTGCCACCCTGTGCACTCGAGCTGCGGAAAGCTTGGTCGCCAGATGCGACCATTTCAATAAGACGCAATTTCGCTAATGTAGGCCTTCCGCCCTGCTGAAAGGAAGTGTATTGAAAAGCTGAAATTGGACGCTCTGCAGAGCGAGGTAAATGCGCACTGCGATTCTGTAGAAGAAATATGACGTCGGGCCCTCGCGCTACCTGTACTATCAGGAATAACTGAAACGTGAACGAGACAATTCAACACTGAACAGCAAAATAAGCTCTTAGCCGGGAGAAGCTCAATACTAGGTCAGGTTATTTTAACTACAGAGGTGCGCAGACTATTCTTCAGAACTGATAATCAACCTAGCTCGTATTTCCTTTCCAGGAACTAATATGCTGGTGTTTTTGTGTTGCCACCTCTGTTGTTCGCGTTTCATTCGCTGCAGATAGCACGTGGTTAAGCACCGATAATAATTACACATTTGCACACATCCGATGAACAACATTAATTTTCCACTTTGTCGTTCAATTCTCGTTAAACTCCAAACTACTCAGTGAGGGTTCATATTGTAACGGAGGACTTTGAGTCGGTGAGGTTTTTATGCTCAGCGTGGCAGACACGTTAAAATGTTTCCATAACTTTGAGGCAGGCTGTTTGGTGCATCGGCAAATGATTTCAATAATTACATCATGTGTTCAAACCAGTACTATTCTCGTCGTTCTGGGTTCATTCGGTCGAAGTAGAACATTTGGTCCCACGCAATGCAGAGCAACGTTCGAAGCCTCAATTTCCTTAAAAGCGAAATTGCTCGCCGGTCTCCAGCAAAGGGCAACCAAGTTCTAAAGGCTTAGGTGGCGGAGGAACAGAAAATTACATTTAATCATCATCGTCAACAACAACACATCAGTTAAGTTTAATGCGGAATAAAAGCATCTTCCAATAACCTCTCCAAACCGGTCCGAACCGGTCGAGGACAACCAATGATCCGATCGCTCTGACTGATTTTATGCTGCCTCTGACTATATTTTCATTTCATTAATATTAGGAGTACAAATCGATTACGGCATTACTTCTCCCTACGACATTGCACTCTTTATCGCATTTTAAATTATAATATCAACGGCTTCCTTTTGTTCTCTAATCCACTCCGCTCTCTTTATGGGCAGTCGTGGGCAAAAGTAAGAGACCCCCCCCCCCACACACACACACACACACTTCGTGTTCCGAAGCTTGCCGCTCTTATCATGGGGGCGCCACCTGACGAAGCCCTCCTGCTCTAACAGGGCTTCGAACGCAGGGGCTGGTCTCCACTGCATAAGTGTTTCGTCTGGCGGCGCTCCCATGCAGAGCGGCAAGCTTCAGTACACGAGGGGAACAGGGGGGAGTCTCTTACTTTTGCCCACGACTGTACCTTAGAGCAACGTCTATCACACCCATCAGAGAGAAACAACGAGGAAGATAGAGGGCAGGGAGGCTAATCGTTTTTGAGGCAACAACAACAACAACCAGAAGGCTGGTCTTGTTAGCGATCCTGCACTGCAGCGCAAGAATGAGGGATTGTAAAGGAAAATGGGGAAGAGGGAAGAAAGAGCACAGTCACAATCAGTTGCGCAAGCACGGTGCCCTCAGGTATCTAGCCACTGCCTTGTAGGCCTTGAAGTCTGTCGACTGCTGTGGCCATGGTCGTAGGATCACCGGGAATGATGACGCATGGATTTCATTTTTTGCCCTTTTTAAAAGCTCCATTTAATCTTTCTATAGAAAGCAACTTTTTTTCATTCCGACCTCGCTGTAAGGGAAAAAGTTAAATTCTGAGAATATTTAAGGAGCCTATTCAGTTTGAAACCCGTTCCCCGCCACCCTCGCTCGCTTTCTAACGCACTCGCAATCTCCCTCTAATCAGTGCTACCGAGGAAGCACAAACTGAAGCTTTTGAAATAATCACGCCTTCAGCAACTTTCGGCAACAGACCAATCACCCTTTCATCAATGGCCCTCGCATTAAAATGAACACCCAGTGATCAATTTGCAGCAGCCCTCTTTTTCCACCCATTTCTCTGTAACCCAAGCCCCAGACTACAAGGCCACCTACAAAAAGCCCGAAACGCGGACAGTATTCAAGTCCATCAGGTGCGGGCGAACAAAAGATGAGCCACGCTCGCAAAACACCAAAGAAAAGCGCTCTGCCTCGCCAGAGCACAGCCCGCGTACGTGCGCCGCCACTCCTCTTGTTGCCAAAGTCAACAGCGCAAGATTCTGTAATGTGGGTTGGTAAACAGCGGCGTCCGGTTTCGCTCTCCCACCACAGACCGCCGTCCTTTGTACGACAGTGGCTGCTGTCGTCAGTGTCGGTTTTCCGAGCTCCCTCTTCTTACTGCTTTCCCCGTCCTTTGTTTCTGAGCGTAGCGGAACGACCGGTTAGTGTTCCCTGCTTCGTATATTATAATGCTTTGCTCGGCAGCCGCAGCTCTCATTCAGCGTTGGTATACGCGTCTGGTGTTCCTATTGTCTGCGCCTGCCTTTCATCTGCGTGCAAAAGGGGGAATAAGTATCGATGCCAAACAAGGATCGTATTGCGGTGCTTTGGAGATTGCAACGCATTATGTCGACGGGCCCTATCGCATAATAAAAAATAGACATGCGATAGGTGGGTTCATTCGCCGATATGCGTAGCCTCAGACTTTCATTATGCTTTGCATGACACGAACCCATCAGCTGCGAGTAAACACTGTGTTCCCCCTCTCTGTCTGCGTTTGTAGGGCTTGTGTTATTCTGAACGAAACATCCCAAACATATATTCGCATCCAATTTTATCGCACGCTTAGTCTTCATTGCACTTTTCTACACTTGTCTCCTTTGGGGATTTAGTCTTCTATTCCGTGTCGCATCTCCAATATCCATCGATACTCGGTTCTGGAGGTGGCTCGTACACAACTACTTGAACAGAAGAACGGCACTCGGCAAGCGCACGCCGCTTCCCACTACCCCCCCCCCCCCCCTCCTCGGTTTGTTACCATGGCAACCACCGTCAGATTGTGCATTCCATTTCCCAGCTTTTTCACAGTCCAAACTTTATCATCTCTTAACTACGCATTCATCCAAAGCCACTTAAACTACGGTATTTCATCTTGGGGTAACGCCTATCATATTCATCTCTGGCCTTTAATAAAACTGCAAAAGCAAGCCATGCACATCATAACCTATACCCCTCGAATGTCACCCTCACGCATTTTGTTCATAGGTTTAAATGTTCTCCCTATATCGGCCCTTTATTTTTACAACATTGGTATCCTATTCTTTAGTTAAGATTCTTCATCAGCTCCTGCTATGCATATTTTCACCCGGCACGATCATAAACAACATCGTCACATGTTTTGCGCTGCGTAATAACTTTTTACTACCTAAAGTCAGGACTGACTACTGGAAACAATGCCTTCATTTTCATTATATCATTTAGGAACTTAGACATCAAACAAACTAATACGCTTTCTTTGTTCACGGTCAAATTAAAGGTTTTCTTTCTAAATGTGTGATTTTTTTGTTATTGATCCTATATATCGTAGAATCTGTGAGTGTGTTATTGTACATTCTCCTGCGTTATATTGTTTCTATTTAAATATTTCAGTAAGTCATAGTACACTATGTACCTATATTTATTCTCTGCGTCGCTAATTAATGTGTTGTGTATTTTCTATTTTGTTGCTTATTGAAATTTATTTTCATGGGAGTTCCCGCCCACGGTCTTGTACCATGGGTCCTCTCGCTGTCTACGCTTGTAACCTTGTTTAAATTTCTTAATAAACTTTCAACTTCAACTTTCAACTTCAACTCCTGCGCCCACGTCTCGAAACTCCTCTGCCGACGGTAGCCACACACTTGGTTCTTCCCGTGGCAGCCACTTTCTTGCCTCTCCCTCCGCTCTCCTACAAGTGGAGAGGACTTCTGCTTGTGTGTAACTTTTTTTCGTGTTGCAGCAATGTTTTAACCCTTCAAACCATTATTTTATATATATTTCCTAAACATTCTAGCCCTAACACTATCAGCTTTTTATTGAGCGTTCCGTGAGAATTATGCTGTAGAGAAATTACTACCAAGCGATATTAACTGAGATTCATATGAATCTTCGGCAAATGGCTCCCTGTTGACTCAAATGCGATTGAGACGCAATTGGCTTCCTCTTGGGTCGTATCAGTAAAAAGCGTATGCCATTTTAATGAAAGAGCTCAATGAAATTTGAGTTGATGTTGAACGTTTAAATCTTCTACAAAAGAATTTAAAAAGCAGCCAATGGAAACTCAACGTGCACTTTTGTAAGGGCAATTTTATGGGATACAGGGTCTCAGAAAAAGAATATTTTTACTTCTTGTTCACGCAAACTTGTCGATGTGAAGGTTGACATGTTTGCCTAAGTGTGAAATTTCCTTACAAGTGCTCGCTTCCGTTTTATTTTTTTTTTTCTTACCTCGCACGAAACAAGTCATCAGATTTCAGCCGTCATACACTTTGTTCGAAAAAAACCTCGTCTCCTCGGGGCTTTGTATCATGACGACGTGACGCACAATGCATTCCCGTCGGTTCCAAAGGAAAATCCTCTCTACGCCCCAGTTTTTCTGCGCGGGCACATCACCGCACTAAAGCCTATACAAAGTGTTTTTCGGCGGCATACCCTGCAACGCAATGCGCCGAGTTTCAGTCAGTATCAAAAAGAACCTGATACAGTCGTACACAGGCGGTGCGGGAAATAAGATGTTTTGTGGGAGAGACAGAGGAACAGAACTTGAACTAGCGAATGGTTGACGATGCAGAGTAAGAGCGAAAGCCGGCAATCCCATAAAGGCGCACGTGTTTGGAAGAAAACAGAGGAAACAGTGCCCAGTGCCTGCAAAGGCAGCGCAGAAGTACCGGGGTGAGATCAGCGCAACAGACACGCGAACAGGGAGCGAAGAAGCTTTTACGCTACGCCGGGGCTCGAGCAAGCACAGCGCCGTCGTCGTCGTCTCTTCTCGTCGAGGGATGAGCGCCTTTCAAAAAGCGCCTGCGCCCGAAGACAAGTGCAGCCCGTTTCAGCTTAAAAGCACCTCCACCTGCTCTCTGTCTTCCCTTTCCCTCCCACTTTTTACCTCAGCCGCAGTACGCGTGGTTGTCTTGTGTCGCTCTGAACGACGACGCTCTTGAGAGCGACGTGTAGCTGCGCTCGGGAAAACGCCTTTGTTTCTCCGCGAGTGTCAGACTATGTTAGCCTGCTCTCTCTATAAACCTTCACCAGAAAGGAAAGGAGTCCTTCAAGACAGGACTTCATCGTTCGTCGTCGAAATTGGGCTTTTTTGCCCCCTGAGTTCGGAACGCAGTGATACGTTGAGAGCGGGTCATCACAACCGGTCGACGTCCTCTTCAGGGGAGCGTAGTATGAGCTCTCGATCAGGCGGAGCTCCACGCCAGCAGTTTTTCCTCATCCTCGTTTTCTTCAATGCTGCTGCCATTCCTGCAGCGCAATTCGTTCAATATGGTTGACAGTGACAAATAAATGCTTGCTCAGCTTTGATGTTCCATGTCGTAACAAAACATTTTCTCACTTCTAGTCTTAATATCTTTGTATGGGCCATTTTGGCCTTGTAACAGCTTGTAAAAAACCTGCATATTTTCTCGGTTCTTTACTATATTTAGCATTTTTTAAATAATCCTTCTTATCGCGATTCATGAAAGCCTCCACTTAGATTGGCCAAGTGTTACCTACTGCGCATGTTTGTATTTGCTTTCCCGCAGTCCACCACTTACTTCAAATAATGGCAACCCGTTATAAAAGTCGTCCGTCATCAACACATAACGCAACGTGTCAAAGAAAAAAAAATAGATGTTAAGAATCAAGTTCTAAGAGCTGTTCAACTCGAGGCCAACCAACCAACCAACCAATCAATGAGGAGCGCTTTTGATGGAAGCAATAGAAACAAGCACGAAAGGGATTAACATGAACTTGTATGCGCGCCTATGAGTACCATATTAGATTTCCTCCCAAACTGTTCGATCAGTCGCACAGGCCGATATCCTAACTTCAAGTACTGGAAAAAAAGCTGAGGTTGGAATGTCTCTCATGAGCTTCCGTGGGCCAACCATTATGGCATTTCCAACGTCTTTTTGTCTTCTTTTCCCGAAGATAAGTAGTTGACCAACACAGCGTAATGACTGATATGCAAGTAAATTCTGTACCTATAAATAGCGTTTGATAAGATGTACCCAAAGTGCCAAGTTGTTCTACACATTCACAAAGAACAAAGGGAAGCAGACACGAAAAAATTCCTGCTTAAACATGTGTCGGTAGCGATCCCATAACTTTAAAACCTATCTGCCAATCCGAACAGTAGGGGCGCGAAGACGCGCCGAAGACGTTCCCGCAAGCTGTTCCCACAATGAACTAAATGCCAAGAACGCGAGGGGAGGCGAAACAGAACAGATAGCTTTCAAAAGCGCCATGTCAGTAGAAAGCGGTCGAAAAAGTACAAAAAAAAGGCAGACGAAGGTAGGAAAAGACACGGGACAAAGTGATGTAGCAGCAGGTGAAAATTTTCACGAAACCTTCGATCGTGAAGCCCAAAACGAGCACTACAGAGAAAAAAAAAATTGCCATCATCGAGTGGGCAAGACAAAGTGGCCAAGCATGCCATAAAGGTCCTCTCACATCTCTTGTCTTCCTTTAAGGCATACAGCGGAATGAAATAGCAACACGAAGAAATATAAAGAGATGATGAGATGTCAAAAGTATACAGGATACAATCGCATACACCTCATCAACAGGCAGAAATCAAAAGCAAAACAGAACGCCTGAAGCCGTGCAGTACATGTGCACGTGAAGCCACGAAGGCTCTCGACGATTCGTCGCTCAAAATAAAATATGGTCATCAAAGGAGCTCAGAAAGAGAGCAGCCCTTCTAGATTCCCCTCCCACCTCCATTTCCGCTGCAGCTCATAAAAACTGCGCATCCACAAACAGGTCAGCGGCACCAGTTTGCGCCTCTATAAATGGGCACGCCAAAAACAATCCCCGCTTCAACAGGAGCTGTCCGCCTTCCAACTTCCTTCTTACCGCTCTCCCGCGTCTCCCCATATCTCGCGTCTTCTTTCATCCATCAATCTCCACGCCACAAACTCGTTTTGCCTCAACCACCGCTGTCTTCAGCTTCTCGGCGTCCCTCATAGCCTTAGTCGCTTTGGGAATCTAAACCCTATAAGGCCAAACCTCCCGCTTCTCATTTTCTACGTTTCATTCTCTTCTTCGTTCCATATCTGTAACAGCCGCCCTTTGTACAGCGTTCTGTCTAGGCTCATCGCGATGCGTGATCTCGCATCCCTTTGTCTTTTCCCTCTCACCTCGAAATCATCCCTGCATTTCTCAGTCGTCCTGTGTTCTCTTCTCTTTCTGCATGTTCACTTTCACCGCTTCCACGCTTTCCCAAGAACGTCGACCGTTTTCGCTTCGTCTTGCATTCGTCTTACACTCGCCTCTTCCTCGTCTTCCTATTTCCTTCCCTCTTTATCCTGAGAACGAATCCGTCATGAAATCTCTTTCTCTGTTTCCTCGAGAACGCGACCAACAAAATTAAAAACTATCTTGCATTCCTGGTCGTATTTTGTTGTTGTTTTTTTTTTCTCTCCCCCACTTCTCCCTTCTGTTCTTGAAGCTCAGCCCGTTTCCCTTTGACCCTGAGTCCTGCCATTCAGTCGAATTCTCGCGTCGTACAGCCACGCGAGCACGTACTCTGGCCTCCCAACCACGTTTTCAACGCTACTGGAGTCGATTTGCAGCAGGGCGCTTTGCATCCCGCTCACGCACTGTGTTTCTTTTTCTATTATTATTTTTCGAGAACTTCGTTGCAGCAATCTTTCTGCGCTGCGTTACTAATCCAAACTTTTCATCGCATGTGGGAATCGCAAACAAAAGAATTCTGTTTTCTTTTTCTTTTACAAAACACCAGCTGGATCAAACTGACAAACTGAAGCCAACTTATGCTAGATGTATTTCGTAGATACTAAGAAGAAGGATCCTGGGAAATAAAAACTAATTTGTGCGAGCACCCGTGCAAAGGCGTAGACGGCGAAAAGTGCGAAGAAAGTAAAGACAAAGAAAGCATGAAGTAAAGCAAACTTCAGAACCGAAAAGGCAGTGAGAAAAACTAGGACATCGAGGACTGGAGTCCGGGTCGTCTTCCTGCGAGAGGTCACGGATGACTGTAGAAGCACTCTACGACTCTCGTTGAATAAGGGCGGGTCAGGAATGAATTCTGGTCACGTGAAAGGAGTGCAAGAGGGAACAGGCGAGGTGGTGATGCGCTGAGCGCCTCTCTTATAAAAATGGTCTATACACCGTCTATAGACTTCTTATAGACTCTATTGCATTCCTATAGATATTTCCCTTCCTCTCATAGTCTATAGACTGTCTATAAAGGAGTGTTCTAGAAGTGTGAGGTCATAAATCTTTAGATTGTCGTACACTGTCTATACGGTTTGTATTCCATATAGACTAGTCTATAGGATTTGTTTATAGAAGGTCTATGGACTTTCTAAAGACGTTTCTGTAAGAGCTCGGCTGCTGGCAAGGAGAAAGTGCTGCGACGTTTTTCATCCTAACAAATCGAATAAGGCAAGCGGGAATAAGGAAAGTGCGGACGATGGCAATGTTATGCGTAGGGTGTAGGAGCACAAAGCGCAGAACTGCGTGAGAAAAATAGTGGCGAAAGATGCGAACTTTGAAAGTATGTTCCCTTATATACAGAGCCGAATGATTCTGCCTCTTACAAATTTTTTTTAGACAGTCTATAGACTTCACATATATTTTTGTCTACAAAATGACTACCCTTTCTATAGACTAATCCTAAAGAAAAGTGCATAGGCAACACAAATGCTATAGACAGTATATATATATATAGACAATCTATAGATTTATGGACATGAACTTTTAGTTGACCTTTATTTATAGACTGTTTATAGATAGCGATAGGCAAAAAGAGATATCTTAGGAAGGCAATAAAGTCTGTAAGAAATCTATAGACTGACTATAGATTTTTATAAGGGGCACGGCCACGAAAGTAAAGCCGACACTTATGAAATGCCCGTCATAGAGTCATACGCAAACATGACGGACTCGGAAATGTAAAGGAACGAGGTATACTAACTATCAACTTCAAGAGGAAGAGTCAGCAGGTTGGGACAAGCTTGCTTCGAACGAACGAGCCCTGAACGGATCATTCAGTGGCGTGAAAGCAGTCGGAAAACAAAGCAGCATTCGCTGACAACGGCATTTGTGGGGTTATCGAATATTCAAACGAATCTCATTCTCATCCGAGACCAGAAAGAAATAAGTGGGGCCTGTTTTTCAGCGTAGCATGAACGACGAGAGAAGTTGAAGAAAAGCAGTCAACAGTCGGCAGAAATTCATCTCGTTCGACCACTCGCCAGTCGGAAGTCAACGGCTAGGAGGCGCTTTCAATCGCTGCTGGCCGCAATGACTCGCCTCGCGTACTTATAGTCGTCAAAATTTAACCAGATGCAGGTCAGCGGGAAAGAAATTTATTTTGCTCGGTCATGCAAGTGTGTTCACTGAAAAGCCTAAAAGCATGACGGGGCATGTAAACTTCGTCGCTGGAAAGAATCAGTGAAGAGACAACGCAGCAATTTGAAGCTTTCTCTGTAGCCACATTCCTTAAATTTTGCTTGTGGCTTTTCGTTTCACTTTCCCCTCGCCCTCTCTTTTTTTTTCATAGAGCAGCTGTTACTGGTTCGTTTGTGGTTTGCGCGCCGTAGATGGTTCTGTATAAAATAAATCACGTGAGCACCAGCCGACTACACAACTCATGCACCAGATGGTGTCATCTCTCACGTAAACAAAAAATAAAAGTATGTAAAATCTAACTAAATAAAAAAATAAAACGATGCATTGCGAAGAAATAAAAGTGTGAGACACTTGAGGTCCGCTTTTAAGGGTATGACTCGATAGCGTCAATTAATCCAGACACGAAAACTGTCATTTGTTCACAATGAAAAAAAATGATCACAACACAGTAACCACACTTCCGCAGGTTCCGCACTGAGAAATCAAACGAAGACTTTATACTGCACGCGCACGATCTGTCGGGGCAGCGGCATAGATCAGATAACCGGGGTTTTCCGGTGACCGCCGCATGCCGGCGCCACTATGACACGTCAAGCAAAAAAGTTTTTCGCTCACAGTGACGATGTTCGCTTTCTGCAACACGAGACCTTTACACTATCCCGTAAAAATGAATGATCGAAATGATGGAAAATTATGTCCAATATCAAACAGTGTTTCTCTCTATGGAATGTCTGCCTTTCTGTGTGTCTCTCTATGGGAATTAAACCACTACGTCATCAAGTCACACCCTTAAAGCGGAGCTTAAATTTCCCTTCCTATTTTTCGGTTTCAGAGCCTTTTCCCAGCTGTTACGTCACGATGAATTAACAACAACACCGTTCTGCCTTCATAGGAAAGAATGCCCTGCTGCCAAGAGTGCCATGGAAACGTGGTGCAGAGCACACCAGCCTAGAGCGCGGACCCCTACGCGTGAGGAGGGTCCTTCCTCTTGAACTGGTGTAGCCGTAGTGGTCAGAAACGCTGCAGCAAATTCGGCTCACTCCGAACGCAGCACACAAGACTCGCAACCTCGTGCGAGGAGCCTGACGCACTACTCCAGCTTAATCGGATGTCCGTTAAATAAATGAAAAGGCGGAAAGAAGCGGCTGGCTAAGCAGGCGAGCCAACGGAAGTAAGAGAGCAAGAAAGTGTGTCTAATATGCAACGAAGGGCGAGGCTTAGCGAGCACCGAGTCCGGTGCATACCCGAGTAGTGACATCGGCAGCAAAAACAACAGCTGTGACATAGCAACCCAGCGAGGGAAAGAAATGTGAATAGCGCCCCGCTAAGCGGGGTTAAGCGAGAGGAAAGTTGCTAGTCTGAACGTATGGGTGACCGGCTAGGAGGCGGATGTTTTGCATAAAGAACGATATCCAATGTGACGTGATACCGAACATCCGTTTTCCCGCCCGCTGCGCCCTCTCAGAGCGGAGCCCTGTTGTTTCCCTTATTTCCGTCTCGTGGCACGAACGCAACAAGCTCAGGCCCAAAGCGGGGAAAGCACTTTCTTTGCCCTCTTTTCTTTCGGGCTTACTCCATTCCCGCTTCCCCCCCCCCCCCCCCCCCCCCAACTTCTGCGCGTACAGATTGGCTGGTGCCTAGGAGACCGAGTACCTGCTTCTGCCGGACCCTAGTATGAGGGATAACTACTGACGTCAGCTAAAGTCTATCGAAGGCGTGTTCTCAGCAATAAACTTCTGGTAGCCCTGTCTCGCAACCCAATCACGCCAATATAATTTTTCTTCCTTCACATCAATTCTGTTCACTTCGCTTTACCGTCTTAACGACCCCTTTCTGCAGGTGTTACACACAGGCAATGCGTAAACGCTTTGTGGCGTCTGTAAGAACCTCGAGGTTCAGGAAGCCTAAATGTAAGCGCGCAGGAAAAAGTTGCTGCAACGAGCAGCGCCCTTTCAATTTCAGCCACGTCTCACACGCATTTCGCAAAAAATCGGATCAGGGACGGTAAGAACTTACATGCAGATTTTTGCGAAGGCTGCCATTTATTTCTTTAACTCTCGAGAACCAAGGAGGCTGTAGTGGGTTCCATAGCGAAAAGCTTATTTGCCGCTCTATAACGACGGCTTATAAAGACTACGCGCCAGCCTTTTACGGAAAAACACCTATTCGCTGCATTCCTATTACATTACCGGCCTCTTAACGCGGCGCTCAGAGGAATCGCTGCGGCGCGGTGTTTTCGCCCATTTCCTAGTGATTAATTGAAATATTTGCTTTAAATTTACCACTCGGCGCTAAAATGTCGAGTGTAGAAGTTTCCTCTACAATTCTTCTAATGCCTATTACATTGGAGTACAGTCGAACCTCGTTATAACGAAGCGTTTTATAACGAAAGGTTTATAACGAAGGAATGAGAATTCCCCAAGGAAGCTTGGCCAACACGTGTTATAACGAACCCGCAGCTACAACGAAGAAATCGCTGCTTCCTTTAAACTTCATTATAACGCGGTTCAACTGTACTTCGTTCTCTTTATTTCCGTAGCATAGTTTGGACAATAGGAACTCGTAATACCGTCAGGACCTAGCCCTATTGAAATATTATGACGATGAAACTCGTGAATGCGGGTGAAAAACGATGTACTAACAGTAGATATCTGAGTGATGAATGGAATGAAGGGTTCGAAACTTAACAATTTTAGACAGAACAACCTAAAAAGGGACAAAATAAGGCTACTTATTTCTTTACAAACAGAAGCTACAATGGACAAGGGGGATATCAGACAGCATGCTCCAGGTACTCTCTCAATAGAAACCTAAAGGGGCTGGAAAATTATTGCAAACATGCGATGTTTTGATGAGGGAAGCATTTTTAACACAGCTTATGCTTAATTCGCCAAATCGACTCTTCGAGTAAACCCAACATTGGAGCTAAGAGAATTCTATCTATCGGGATTCCATTTGATCCGTTTTCTCCAGCCCACGCTCGATTAGGCGAACACACATACAGAAGCACAAACAACGACGGTACATCCGAGCCGTTGGGAAACAATACGGGTAATGACGTCTGCATTTGCTTAGAGGAAAAGGTGCTCATATCAGCCCCACATTTGCGAGCGGATGCCCGTATGACTACGGGACAGCGCACGCAAAATTTCTGTTTCAGGCGAACGATTCGTCGGGCTACAGCACCTACGGAAACGCCGCTGAGCAAACGACGATGGCGTACAAGGCGAAACGAACGTAAATAGGTGGACCCGATTCCAGGAAAGGAGGCTACCAATTCCATGCGTAACACGCAGACCACAGTAACCACGATTGACACGGCCGTGAGAGTTGCAACGACTTCAGGAAATGGGCCCATATCCTAAGACCATACGCGAATTGCTGGCTCGATTTTCGCTCCGACTGTGCTCGCATAGCGGGCAATTCTGGGCATCTTTTGCGTCCTACTATCTTCTTCGCAGTGATCGGATTCTGGTAGGCGAAACTGTGCTCGTACGCGGCGAAAAGGGAAAGAGAGAGAAGGGGTGTATCGGTGACAGGGCATAATGGCGATACGATTACGCATGCTTTGTCTGCTGTGTTTTTCGAAAACCACTCAGAAGATTACATGCTTATTCCAAACTCCGGTTAAGTTTTCGACAAGTTTTTTTTTTTATCCCATATTTTCTTTCATTGTTCTGACGATTGCCACAGTGTCGCTGCAGGCGGAAATGTGACCAGAAAGCTCGGGCTCCGTACATCGGATGGAAATTTGGAATACGTCGGATGGAACCTTCATTTGTTTTTGTATAACCACCTATATGACTATTAGCACGGCTTTTGAATAAGTCGTTCCGTTGGAACTAATTTTGTTAGTTTTTTTAGTAGCCTTGCTCCCTCGGTCTCTTGCCGTGAACAGGCTCAAGCTGTTTATTTTGACTACAGCAGGGTCTTCGGTGTAGTTGATCGCGGCATTCTTCCTGAAAAACTGTAGAACTAAGGCCTTTGTAAGCCCTACTGCAGCTGGCTTTCTGGCTACCTATAAGGTTCATAAATCGGCGCGTGCAGCGGTGAACATGTCTCGCCCCTTCAGTGTGACATCTGG
This sequence comes from Amblyomma mixtum, assembly GCF_055824585.1. Lineage (NCBI taxonomy): Eukaryota > Metazoa > Arthropoda > Arachnida > Ixodida > Ixodidae > Amblyomma > Amblyomma mixtum. Next base: position 46,968,620 of record NC_143019.1, read on the forward strand.
GATTCCAACTTGGGTCTCTTCTATTCAATCCCGTATTTGCAAGCTCCTCACGAAACCTTTGTCCTTTTTTTTTTTATCAGCTGTCTTGGAACCAGCGCTCTTTCAAGCTTTCTTCTGCGAACCTGTTCCTATTGCCACAGAGTGTGGGAAGGAGGAGCCCACATGAGGGTTGCGCGAGTCTGTAGAGCCGTTTAAGGAGCTGTCCCTTCGAAGCACCGGGTGTTTCGGATTTTCTTTCTCGCGGTGACGTCGAATGCCTGAGAGGATGCACCCCGAACCAAACCGGCTCAACTCCAACACTGGATAATATACAGAAGTGTGTATCGTTACTGTAGCATGAAAGAGCCCGAACAGTTGAAAATACGTCCGTGTATCGAAATCAGACTTTGACACTGGCTGTTCTGCTAACGCCAATTCTCCATACTGAAATGCCTTCCCAAGCGTTACCGTACAGTAGCTGCAGATCATCAGTTTGGCAGTCAAGAGGCACTAATTCACAGGAACACAAGGCGCTCATTTTCAATGCTATGGTTGATGCTCAGTACCCAGGAAGAGGTTCTAGCCGTTTCGAGATGGAGGCAGTTTCGGGGAATCAAGCATCAAGCCGGGAGGCGCCCCCGTTCAATCAATCAATCAATCAATCAATCAATCAATCAATCAATCAATCAATCAATCAATCAAATCTTTATTCAATCCCAACGCAGACACGCTCATAAGAACAGAGGCATGTTGTAGGCACCGCTACAGAATGTGCCTTTACAATCGCACTAAGAACACAAATAACCCACTTGCGTATGTACCGTAATTATCAACAATGCAGATTCGACTCACTGCAGGGCAAAATGTCTCTAAGATTTCAGCTCCGTTCTGCATTGCACAGTCCCGCTAAAACTTTGTTGGAGAAAGCGTCATCTTTCTATACTGATCTTTTTGGACTGCTGGCTGAATGTACCTCCATACTTGCGCGGGAATCATACCGTGGACGATGCAAGCAATGGGCGCGTAATGCGCACTGCGTGTAAGGCGCCGGACGTGCCAGCCAGGCCGCACAGCATCAACGGGTGCCTCACTGACAGCATATCTCTTTACTAGAATCCTTCGACGTCGTTTGTGATATCATGCGCTCATTCCGAAGAGGATTTTGCAATCGCCGAGGCGTAATGCCACTCGCAGCGCCAACGGCGACTACTTGGGAAATCGAGCGGCCGCCGTTTTTCATGCACCGCTTCCCTTCGCATACGGTGATTACACGGGCAGCGAGCGAACCATCTCGCGTGCAGTACGAGATCGAAAACTCCCCGATATTTCGTAATCGTGGCACCGAGCACACGCTAAATTGACTCGGCCGATAAAGTGTCGCCGCCGCGGCGCTCATAACTACATGTCACGCGTGGACGCCGTCCGCACTCCTGGCGCCAATTTCTCGCCTCGCAGCGACATCGAATAACTTCCCGACCGCCGTGCTCCTGCTGGTACTATGTGACTGGCCAGGACCGCCTCGGTGTGAATAGCAGTATTGCTTGACTCGCAGCGCAGGTGGAAGTCCCCATGGCACGTTAAGTATTGCAGGTATTACGAATAATCTAATTTGCGCTAATCTTACATTCAGCGCAAAGACATCCGCAATGACAGGAACCTCAAAGGTTTTAAAAGGACGCGCATAGAGAGCGGCTTCAAATTAATGCCATTATCAGGAGTATGTGGTATTTAGCCCACCTCGTAATGGTCGTGTGTTTTCACTCATGGTAACTGGTCGTATCCTCAAAGTGCACGATCGAGGTCATAGTGTACATCAAAGGCAAAGGAACTCTAGCATAAGCGCACCTTTTCTCTTCAGAGCACACTGTTTGGAAGAGTATCCAGAAACCTAAATGCCTTATGCCAGCAATCGATAGCCCTTCGCTAAAACTGGACCAAAGCCAGTAACAAGTACCTGTACTTTCCCGTTCTTTCTGCAGTTACCGCAGTCGAGCGCTTCAGATTGCATTTTGTGTCTCGTCTACACGTTAATATTGCGCTCAAATCGATCTATCCGTAGCTTTAAAAGCCTTTAGCAATCACTTCGTCGTCCACGTCATTCACAATGCTGTGGTGCCCCTCTGGCCTCATTAGTCCATGCTGCAAGCAACCGCTAGCCTCATAAGGTTAGGTCCATGTGTAGCAACTGGTAAGTACAGACTTTGCCAAAAGTAATCAGGCTACATGGTTTGCTTCTCACTCGCATAGCAGAGCCCTTACGGCTTCCCTTCAGAACAAAAAGTTCTTTGAAGTTGAGGACAGGGGTTCTCCTTACCATACTGAGATTTAGAGCTTGAGGGCTGACGTAATGGCTTTAATATACGACTCAGAAGTAAACCGTGAAGCCTGCATGGTTACTTTTGGCAAAGACTATACGTTGTAGAGTCTCCTTAAACGCGTTACTAGTGGGACCTGAGAGTGACTGGAGGAAGCGTCCTCATTTTTCAATGATGACGAATGCAGCCAGGTCACGTAGTTCATTCAGTACAGTGAAAAAGTTCAAACCGGCTTCAGATCGTGTAAAGAAATGCCCGTGAGCGAACCTATTGATCGATTTGATTTGTGAAACAACACTCACGGCTATGATGCAGGCCAAAGTGGAGACCTTAGGATCGATTCTGACCAGCTTGGTACACACCGAAGCCTCATTTGCCATGGATTCTTACCATTTTTCCCAATTAAAATTCAGCCATCACCGCCGGTATCGAACCCTCCACCTTGGGCTTAGCTATTGGACACGATAGCCACTGAACTCCCCGGTGGGTGAGTAAAGATACAGAAGTAACCAAACACCACATTATCAGAAAGTCGATCTGAAAACGTAAAGGAATAGCACAAAGAAGGCATGCAAGTTAGCGATAACTAGCCGAAGGTTACATATGCCGTCATTAGCGGCAGCGACAGCAGAGCTAAGCCAACTACATGAGGAATGTTTTCTACAGCTGTCATCAAATATCCCTTTCTTGCGTTCGCCGCGGCCATTCCATTGCATAAAATTTCAGAAGTTCACAAAGTTGTAAACTTCAAAAATTTTCTTCCACCGTTCATTACGTTTCCACTCTCTCAGGTTCTATTCGATCACTCCAAAAGTCCAGTAGTCATCAGTCATCTTTTCAGTTGCGCGTACAGAATACCACTAACTCAATTTTATTCTTCAATCCAAGCGTTTTTATTTCATTACAAACCGTGAAGTGAGGGGAAAGGAAGTAAATAGGAAGCGCCGCACATTGAGGGCACCAATGTTTTGTCGAAGTTTTCGGACGGAGGAGGAGGAGGAGGAAAACTTTTATGGTAGCGGGGTGCGTAGGCTCAGGGATGCACGCGCACAGCTTGAGATTATTCTCGGCTAGTGAAAGCGTGCCGCAAAACGTGCATCCGCAGGCAGCCGCTAAAAAGCCGGGCCTGAATTATTCATGAATAACACGTCCGCCTTCTACCGGGCTTCGCACCAAGCTTTGTTTCCCGCCCTCTCTCTTGTTACCGCTTTTCGCGAACGTCATTTGAAGAAAAGAGGCCACAAGTTCACGGGAGAAGCATTCTTGCTTCGGTTGTTATCGTTTCTTTTTGATCTTTATCTGTTATTCGCTTTTTTTTTGTTAGTTGTTCTCACCGAGTGAAAAGGAAGGGCTGACAGTGACCTAAAAAATGAAGAATAGAAAAGAAGCTCTAGAGAAGGATTGAAACACCGAACTCTGGCAGGCTCCGCCATGCGGACAGCAACAAATTGTTTTTAAGCCAGAGAAAGAACCTCAACTTCTCACCCACACGGACCCAAAATAAAGAGGGAGCTTATAATGCGAAGAAGGGAAGGGAAGGGACGAAGCAGAACTGTAAAGAAAGAGACGTGAGGGAGGACTTCCTCAAATCAATAACAATGAGACCGACAAAGCAGTATGAAGACGAAGGACAGCAAAAACAGGGCACTCACGAAAAGTAAGCAGGGATTGACAAAAATACAGACCTGAAATGCGTGAACAATCGACAGCGCCTAACTTATACGCGCATAAAGGAGAAATAAAACACGCATTGTGCACCTTTAGTCGACAACGTGAGCACAACTATGAGCACATCGCCCGTTCCGTCTACGTTACGCTATGTTAGTAACATGCCCCAAGTAGCCCAACAATGTGCTTTATTTAACCACTGGTCTAAGTATCGCTTAGTGTGTGAGCCCACAAACCAGTTCGTAACACTACTGCGGCCTGCACGCTCGCGAAGTCCAAAGTAACGCGCTTGGCTCGCGTGGGTGGAATGCTCACAAAAGACTGGCGCATGTAAACATTCACTGCGTACAGGAGTTGAGTATTTAATAACTGACAGGTATCTGCGTTCGCAAACAGCCTTCTTAAAGAAACTCAGTTCATAACATTTGCACTAAATACTACTGACATCCTCTTTGTGAAAAAGCGCAAGCTCTAATACGACGCATGTTTAAAGATATTGCACATCTTCAAGCGCAACGTTCAGTGATGTTATGTACAGATTTAGTACTGAAGAGGCAGCTCTGTATTCAAATACGGAAAACTACCTTCTTTTTAAGTTTTATGTCTTTCAGCGTCGAGATGATATGTCCTGGCCAGTTGGCTTACTTAAAAATGCTCGCTCACTTTTGAAGCGCATTCGAAGATGGCAGCACTGGTGACGCAACAGTAATCGAGTTTTTCTGCATTGCATGGTGTTTGATGCATGGTTCGATTCGTGGTCGCCACACCTGCATTTCTATGAAGTTCCAAAGAAGAAACGCTTGCCTTCTGTGACTTTAATAGGCATTCAACCAATTCAAAGTTGCTCGCAGCCTCGTCCGGATCCCTGCAGGGTTGGATTCTTCTCTGCCTTGTCGCTATTTTTACGCGTCAAATTATGTTACATCTCTGTGTGAAAGTTACGTTGACGGGGGAAAGGAAATAAGTTGGAGGTAGATGCCGTTACTTCATAGCGTGGCGCTGCAGTTGCCCATCACTTCTGAATCAGTCGCTGTGAGAATTGAATAAATATTTATAGTTAAGACCAGAATAATACGGAGCACGTTTCGGTGTTCTAACACTTACCGCTTGTCTGCGTCGACAAAACAGGAATATTTTATGCGTTTATGCGCATGCGCGGAAGCGGCACACACTTGTTTAAATATCAAGCACCACTCCATTGTCGCTGGGTAACGCATGAGGGAAGAATGGCTGCCTATGCGTATTCCTTGTTTTTCTGCCAGGTGCTGTACATGTAAATCCACATGAGAGTGCAATCATGTCAATGTCACGCCGATATGTAGATATGTTTATTTATTTCAAAAACCCCGCGTTCCGTTCGAACTTTCAGCCGACACGCGCTGCATTCATAAGAAACAAACTTGTTCTCTTGTTAGTTTCGACAGTGTCAAACCTGAAATTGAGACATTCGACTCCACGACACTTCTAGAGCAGGATGGGCGCCGTGACATGCACTCCTCCGCATTGGCACTTGTTCCCGCTGGAACACCTCGATACAAAGCTCCATCCCCCCCCCCCCTCCCTGTCCCACCTCCCCCGCACTACATATCGCCTCGTCGAACAGCGTATAACACGAGCGCTCCAATACATGCGCGACAGATTGCCTTGACAGGCGATAGCGCATATTGGCAACAAACCTGCAGCTCGCTTGATCGAGAGTCGGCTGTACAAAGAATGTACGCCAACTCGTAGCCACCCTTTCAACTCCTGCTGGCGAAACCACGCACTCGAAGTCGTCAGACAGATCGAATGCATCGCGCCTAAAGTAACAAGAGACTTTCAGTCCAGCTTCAGTTTTTCTTGCGGAAAGTGGAAACAACTTTCTTCCTTTGTCACACGTTAGTTTTCCACGTCAGAGGTGTACGAGTTGCACAGACACAGCCTAGCAGCAACAACGAAGAGATTCGATGTTGTGCAAGTGAGCTTCAAGTGCATGGGACAGCGAAGTACGTGTTGCCGGTTCATCTCCGAGTCACGCGTTGTCGTTGACGAAAGCGGGTCGCACTCGGCGTTCGAAAGACGCAATCTCGTTGGCATTCGACTTCAACATCGTCGCCATTGAGCATGTCGCAGCCAGAATGTCAATTTCTGCTTCTGTGTCTCGACTGTCGACTCCAAAAAGCCCGCGTTACAGTTAGGGCGATGCGTCTGTCATTTACACGCAGCTTCAAGAAGCTCCGGGAACGAGAAATGACAGTTCGCGCACGTGTGTCTCCTGACAGGTTAACTTTATTTCACGAACTTGTGCTTGCTACAAGCATAGCAAACGACCGAGTTGAAACGAACACAATGAAATGAAGACAATAAGCTAAATAAACAAGGTGGAAAGAAACCACTAGTTTCTTAAACTTCATTTAATATTCAAAACAGATATACCAATAGCTGGTATTTACATTGACAGAGCAGACAAAACGTCATTGAAACTGGGCTTCCATAAGGTAATTCATGATTGAAACATCAATCCAATTATGCCGCTTATTTCTCAAAAAATGAACTGGTAATTGGTTTGTCATAATAACGTAGCGTTCTCTACGAAATCGGCATATGTCCTCAAGCCTCTACATTCCTACACAAACTTTTTCTTACACTTTCCATTCATAATGAGACGGCGACGGCACCCTCGCTTACCGCTCCACATGTGTTCACTTGGAACACTTGCCCATGAAACACTGTTCACGATTATGTGTTAGGAAAACATTAATTTAGCAATGTGGCTCGTATTATTTATAATAAAGGGAAATAAATGACGCTGTCACTGTAATGTTTTCAGCCCGCCAAGCGCTTTCTCTTGGCTGACCGATTTCACTTCAAGACCGAAAAAATTTTTTTAATAAAACGAAATGCAGCGAAGAAACTGTTTTGTACGCATTATTTTTGCTTTAAGAAAACGCTCTACCCTACCTTTTGAAAAGCGAGTACTGTCCAAAAAGAAATGTTACGTTCATGCTACGTATAAAGTTTCGTGAGAAACACCAAAAATAACAAAAAATATAAAGAAAGGTGGGAAGTGTTGATTTTCAAAAAAGGCGGGCTGTAGGTACGAAAACAAATAATTAATTAAATCATAATGCAGCGGATTACGATAGTTCAATGCAGTGCGGATACAAAAGGTCTGCTTTCATGCGCCGTTCGTTCAGCAGAAGTACAGAAATTAAAGTCTCGATAGTGTCAAATCAAGCGCGGAGAAGAAAAGAAAGAATAAATGCACAAAGAAAGGTTAATGCAGAGTATTTACGTTCGTTTGCATCATATGTCCTAGCTGGCTTTTTTTTATTTCTATATCATTCTATTGAGCATGCGGATAAAAATGTCATTTCATGAAATTCAGTTCTCAGCCTTACTGCCTACGAACAGCTCACTGGTAGTAAGGCTTACATCTGGGAGCCTGCAATTGGCTCTCACAAGCACGTTGCGCACTTATTCAGTCGCGCAGTCAGCCATTCACTGCGCAAGAACTTATTCGCTTAATCGCGTTAATTGATCTCAGAGAAGCGCTTTTCTAGAACGGCAAAAAGAAAGAAAGAGCGGTAAGGTTAGCGTTGGACACTCCCTAAGTCGCAATCTTTTCGGCGACAGTGATGCATGTGCGTTTCTATCGCAGTAACGAAGGCTTTATAGGAAATTGGCGGTTTTCTGTAGCGATAACAGAAGTGCGGCTTCCGAGCTGTCAGTCTAGAATGGATAAAGGCCAACTAATTAAATGTTCAGGTTCGTGTTTTGTATCTGATCGTTCGAAAATTTTTAACTTGCTCCCTCTTATCTCCACTTTGTTGTAGATAAAATGTTCAAAACTAACATGTCTCTGTCAACTGCTCTGGTTCGCTAGCATTTCGTCGCTCTAGATACATGCTGTATGTGTCACTTCTGCCAACGCTTCGTCGTACCAGCAGCTGGCTGGACGCATAAAAATTTGTGTGCTCAGTGCTTGTTTCCAGAGATGTCAGCTGTGCACAATTTTACTGAAGCACTAACGAAAGTCGATGGGCGATATCATCGAGGCGGCTGAAATAGCAAAAATTCACAACCACTGCATAAGCATTGCGTCAGTTGCTCTCATCCAAAAAGAGGTATCATTTTTGAGCGGAGGCTTAGTCAGGGCCTCGTCTTTGAAAGACAAACACAGCCATGACTAGACTACTTTCGCTTCTTGTGTCTTTGACAACATACCAAACAATTTTTGACAAACGAAATTTTGAATGAGAAACCGTTTATGAAGGCAGTTTTTTTAAATATAATACAAGGTTTCCCTAATCCAATCAATATATCTGCAGATTACCCAACGGCAGTCTTGTCATTTTTTTCTATTAACGTTTTTGCTTGTAAAGAGTGTTCAGCGTTTGTTCTCTATGATAGTCTTAACTGTTCGATGCGATTGATAGAAACACTTTCTTCTTTCTACATATCAAAAGAATGGACCGTTACCTTCAATATTACTATAACAGTGTCTTACAATTTTCTAATTTTCAAATTTTTTCTCTAAGCAGGTTGGACATGGCTAACCGGCATATACAAAGGTGGGGTCTTTTCGATAAAAATTCTCTTTAAGGTCAGCGTCCCCTAGTGGTATATGTGCCTCTATAACTTTCTTCCTGCTTCTTGGGCGGTGTTTCTTTCATATTTAAAGGCGAAGGGAACCATCTGGACGAACAGGTTAAGAGCTGTTCGAATAATCAAAACTTTTCAACAAACAAAATAGTTCAATACGACTAAAAACTTAAATAAAAGGAAGACATGCTTTTGTTTTCCTGCAGAAAGAACGTCCTTTCTGAAAAAGGTGTCGGATCAACTATGTCGTTTTAAGAGGTATTAGTGTTTGCAAAAAAAAGATACTTGGGCTGCTCCATGACATGCATAACCGTAGAATTTCCAAAGAGCGAAAAGCATGCTGTAAGGATCCCTGAGAAAGCCTGCTCCAGTGAATTCTGTCTGGTATTAAATCTAGCAATGTGAACGGCAATGTGAACAATATTAGCGTGTAAAATTTTCCTGAGAAAAGTTAACTTCGTGCTAGCTCCTCGTGGGTCGAAAATCATAGGCACTCAAAAGAATTTTCAGGAAGTTGATTAAAAAGTTTCCGGATGCATTAACAAAAAAAGATACAAAAAACAGACGCAGTAAAGAAACACTAAAATTAAGAAAAAAAGAACACATTTTAAATAGTGGCAAGGTAGGCGAGTAGGCAAACACAACGATTTGAGGTAAAGCTGTTTTGTGAATTACTAGATACCAGTTTAGTGCCTGAGCTAAAGCATCGAAAGGGAGGATTTATTCACAGCTTCGTATATTTATACAGTTAACCTGGAGTAATGAATACAACGTGAAAACAAGACTGAGTTACACAAGGACTGCGGTATTTCAGAAAGTTGCCACTAAGTTTATAGTGCCACGCCAAACTACTGTCTGTGTAGAAAACTTTTAAGCGAACAAAGTCGCCCTCAGAAGCACTGCGAGCACTGCGTTTAGTGCACAGACGCAATATTGCAGTGATACATTGAGGTTACTTCGGGTGAACTGTTTCTCTTGTGTATATTGGACATTTTAGATAAATATTTCGCAATCAGTAAGCTCTGAAATAGAAATCATTCACGTTTGTGCCAAGTAGCTGCAAAACTTGAACGGCAGAGAAGGGTTAACAACGTGGCACATAAGACAACATGAGCGTAAAGCCACCGCTTGTATTGTAAAGGAGTGTTTTAAGGTTTCGGCAACACCGCGCAAAATCCTGACTTGAGAAAAGATTTACTTGTGAAGTTTGATACTACCGTAACTTTTGGCCTTGATTGCATTTGGTTTGCTGGCCATTCACGAGAAGCGCCGAACTGACAGCAGCCAGTGGTAACTCCCGGCTGTGTGCTTGTGGTTCGGCTTCTTATCGCACTTACTTACAATGTGGGTGGCACGCTTTACAGGCGTCGTGAGTAAACCTCACGCCCCAGAAAACGCCTTGCTTGTGTTCTCTCCTGCGATCCCATGTTCATGAATTGAGTGAGAAAAGTGTGTTCCCGCCATATTTAATGACACGCATGATCGGCGAACAAGTGCATACTAGCATTGAGACGTACGCGCCAAACCGAGGGCACCAGGAAGGGCAACGCTCAACTTAAGAACACGCTTTTGGCCCCCGCTTAAAAATTACTGAGATCCTATCCCGGCCGCGGCGGTTGAATTTCGATGAAGGCGAAATTCTAGACGCCCGTGTGCTGTACGATGTCAGTGCACGTTAACGAACCCCAGGTGGTCGAAATTTCCGGAGCCCTTAACTACGGCGTCTCTCACAGCCTGAGTCGCTTCGGGACGTTAAACCCCAATAAACCAAACCAAACCTTCTTAGCTCTGGCATCATTACTCGCAATTGTTGCCAGCTCTGTCGTAGTTCTTGGTCAGTTGCTTGCCCTCAAAAAGAGTCAACGCACGATATGTAGCTTATGCACGTAAAATTGTCTTGAACCATCGTCGTGGCTTAGTGGATTTGCTGTTCGAATGCTGAACCTGAAGTGTCGGCATCGAATCCCAACCAGTGGAGCAACAATTTCAAAAAAGCGAAGCGCAGAAATGCCTGTGTGTGGTATCTTGTCAGCTAGGTTTAAAAATGCTACGTGACCGAAAATAATATAGAGCTCTGCATTACAGCACCCCTCTTAGCCCAGGCGCAGATTCTGGACGTTAATCCACAAGGACGTACGACTATGTAACACCAATTGCTCACTACTTGCCGCAGGAGTTGTTATGAGGAGATATTATTTTATTTCAACCTGGTCAGCGGGAACTCGAGTGAGCCAATCATCTTCCACATGCTGGCTTACACCTTGGGAGTGCATTTCTCTCTTCATATTCAAATCTACCTTACATAAAACTGTCGCGATTCCCAAACAAGCTTCAGACTAGCGTAGAAAGAAGTATTTTTTCGGAGGAGTAGCGGTTAACACCACTACGCAAAAACCCAGATCTTCTGGGGAATTCACTCTCGTCGTTACGCCTAAGGTGCGCGCGAAATGAAAGAAAGAAATCACGTCGTAAAGACGATAGATGGGAGGAACCTTGACTGCAGAATATAAAAGGCGGTGTACTTTTCAAGGACAATGTATCAATAAAGATCAAATCACGAACAGAGCAAGGGCCACAAGAAACGAAAGCATCAGGATGAAAAGACTGCTTGAAAACATCAAACAGCCCCCCCCCCCCCCCCCCCTTTTTTTTTTCTCAAGCGAAAAAGATAGAGGTAAACAAAGGCACCGCAGTAAAGAAGACTTCCTTTCTCAGTAGTGTTTACGCTGTGGGTTTTCCATGATGGTGGTCTCGGTTCCCGGAAACTTTGAGTATTCCCTGCAGAAAACCGGAGGTACCGGGATCCTACCATTCGCGATAGAACGACAAGAGGGGTAGGAGCCGTATGTTACGTCCTGTAATATGTGTCTGTGTGCCAGAAAAACTGTAATGTTTGAATATTTGCGTATTTTGGTCAGTAGCTTCTGCATCGAGAAAAGTGGAACTTCTTGTCTCTTTAAATCTTCTCAAAAACAATCTAATAAACAAATTTAAGACCCATTGGCAAAGGAACTAAACGCGTCATCTCTTTTGAACGGTTGAATTATTTCAAACACCTCTCGGTTTTTCTATTCCAAACAAAACAGAACAGAAATTCGGCTTGAACACCCTGCGTAATCCTCAAGAAAAAGTTCTGTAACGCCGAAAACCAGCTTCTGGATATGTTTCTGCTAACTTACATTTTATTCTTTACTAAGTGCAGAGCACAGCATGTGATCATAACTGTGCGATGCTAGTCGGCATTTTAATTTTTTTATGTGTAGAAATCTATTCATCTATGTCTCGACTGCTGTGGCTGAAATCTGGTTGCATGGGGCAGCTGGAAGCGCCGAATCTTTACGCTACCATTTACCGGAATACACAATTTGTCCGCTGTTAGTACGCGTTACGCCACACGCAACCGAAACGGTAACACAGCCTGTAACACGTGAGAAAAGACGGCAAAAAAATGTCCCGCCCCTAACACTCCAGCCAATCTCCCTACTTCTTGCTCAGAACTATCGCAGTGAGTGCTCGAGGACACGAGAAATGGCGATTATTTATCCGGGTAGATAAAGGCCGCAGAGAGGATAGGAAAAAGAGTAAATAAGCGTAACAAAACACATTAAAGAAAAACACTCGCAGGCAGCGGGCTAGGTTTGCGGCAAGCCGACAGAACGCGTTCCCATTTATGGCACCTCTCCGTTCTTGGAGACAAGTGTCCCTGCCTCGGCGAAGAAGAGCGCCCTACAAATGGCCGCGACTTCCGGAGAATGGAACGCCCAGCCGTAACGGTTGCGTTGCAGGCTTAGATACTGCGCTCCCGGCCCGTGTCAGAGAGCAGTTTCCCCACCGACTCGCCTCTTCGGTCCGAAAAACAAACTGCGCCGTTGGTTGCCTCATATTAACGACTTTCTCGGCTACGACGATGCAATAGCGCGATACCGGTAGAGTGCGGGGGAAAAAAACCACTGAAGCAGAACTTTCGATCCCTCGGCTTTGTAAATTGGGCTGCCAGGGCTGTGTACACAACATCGTTGCCGATGCGCTAAGGGACGATATTCGGGCAACAAAAATCTTTGTTCATCTTTTTGGGCTCTTGCAGTATTTGGCCCTCATGCCGGAGTAAGCCAGTACCATTTTGTATTTGGAGCGCTAGTTGCACACTTTTTATGTTTAGCGTTCCCTAAAGCTCACGGATAAAGAGCATTTCTTGCTTCGCAGATCTCTGATTTCGTCTTTCGTTGTCCTGTTTCAAAATGGAAGACTGGCTTAGTCGCGCAAATTAAGCATGGAAGGTGTTCTTTCTTATGTGGGCCTTTCAGGCCTCAGAAAGAAGGTTTACTCTACCTGCATAACGCTAGCAGTACCATCGTCGGGCTTTTATTGCTAACGTCAAATGTTTTCTCGTTGAGGAATCACCTTCAGTGGGTACTTGAAACGGACCTGCATACGAATGCGAATTTAGGTCAGCAAGTGTGAGGTGTGATGCATAGCGTTTCCGGCGTTTAAACTTCTCGGCTTTAAGAGTTTCGACTTAAACTCTGCCACTTCAAAGTAAAATAAAAACGTCAATCTCCTAGGCCGTACTTCATGCCATCACCATTCGAAATGTCGTTATAAGTGCTGGCTGTTAATGGGAGGAAGTTATGATCCGCAGCTTTGACATACAAGGTCTGTTAGAAAAGTATCGACCTTTGGCCGAAGAAAAAAAACTGGCATAACTGGAGCGTTGGAAACCTAATCACCTTCAAAGTAGTCTCCTTGGGACTCCACACACTTGTCCGAGCGGTGCTGCCATTGTTGAAAGTATTCCGAAAAGGCCCTTTTCGGAATGGAGTTCAGCTGAGCTGTCGTTGCAGCCATAATGTCCTCTCTTGTCTGAATTCGCGCTCCTTTCAATGTCCTCTTGACTTTGGGAAACAGCCAGATGTCGCAGGGGTCCATATCAGGAGAGTAAGGAGTCCGCTGAACTACAGGAGTCTGGTTTTTTGCCAAAAAAAGTCTGAGTAAAGTGCGAGGAATGTGCAGGAGCATTGTCGTGATGGATGCGCCAATTTCCTGTTGACCTCAACTCCGGTCTCTTGAGCCGCATAGCACCATGTAGGCGACGGAGGACGTCCCTATAGTACTCTTTGGTCACTGTTTGACCCTGTAGGGTGCTTACTCGTGGTGTGCCACACAGAGGGAGTCAAAGAAAGCTGTCAGCATCACTTTGACATTGCTGCGCACTTGGCGGGCCTTCTTTCGTCTGGGTGACATGAAATGCTTCCACTGTGACGACTGGGATTTGATTTCCGGGTCGTACCCGTACAGCCAAGACTCGTCACCAGTGATTATGGTGTTTATCAAGTCGGGGTCACTGTTTGTGGAGTCTAGCATGTCCTGCGAAACTTCAACACGCAACTGCTTTTGCTCCGCCGTGAGCAGCTTCGGCACGAATTTCGCCGCAACTCTCTCTATGGCCAAATCTTCGGGGATAATGGAATGTGCACAAAAATTGCTGATGTCCACCTCTCCCACAATTTCTCGGATAGTCACACGACGGTCCCGCATCCCCACAGCGTTCACTTCGGCAATGGCCTGGTCATTTCGGCATGTTGATGGCCGACCGGAGCGTGGCTCGATCTCCGCCGATGTGCGGTCATGATTAAACCAGTTGTACCAATGCTTAATCTGTGTGCTGCTCATACCATCTTCACCGAAAGCCGCACTGAATATTGCGAACAGTTTCCACTTGGTTGTCATCCCGTTTGTGGCAAAATTTGATGCAGTAGTGCTGCTGCTGTGGCTCTGCCATTTCCCTCGTAATAAAAAACCGACGAGAGCACTCGCACTGCCTCACTCAAACGCTGCGTCCCAGTGACTGACGATATCGGCAGGCCGGAAAATATTCGTACATGCGCACGAAGGTTCAAGGTCGGCTGGTGCAAGCGCGCTTGTTTCATATCCATCAGGTGTTCGCAAAAAAAAAAATAAAGTCGGATACTTTTCTAACAGACCTCGTATAGGCGCGCGCTCAGAGAAGGTCTTGAGAAGAAGTAGGAGAGGATGGGGGCGAGAAATATGAGGACGTAAGGAGAAGGAAACAGCAGGTTCGACTCAGCAGAGGTGGGAGCACCGCACCACATGGCCACAATCTGGAGCACCATGCTAAGCTAACAACTGGTACGACTTCTCCTGTATTCATTAAAGTATCTCCCTTCCTCCTCCTCATATGGCCGCAAGAGCGAGCGGAAAACACTGCGCTATGTAGGGGCACCACAGAGGGCAAGGAATTTAGAAGCTGCAGCGTGGTGCAGCAGGAGAGTGAGAGAGACCATTTATTGTTTGAAATCGGAAAAGAAGGTTGCGCAATGCGTTCTACAGTCTCTGTCTAGACTGCATTAAACTATGGAAGGGGAAGGGGGATTCAAAGAAAGAGCGATGATGACGGTTATCGGGGCGAAAGAAAGACGGCAAGGGGCACGAATCTGAACAAGCATGCATGACAAGACAGTGCTGAGCGAGACGCGAAAACCACTGTAGGACGAGCGCTCTTACGTTTGCTTAATTTAGTGGCTTTCGGGGTGATCGCCCTCAGGAGGAGAAGAAAGGAGGCCATAGTAGAGCGTACCTATGTTTCCCACATTGATTACAGCACTAGAGCGTGATGTGCATTGCACAAGGTGTGCCAAGAACCGTTCCGAAAAAGTAGGTCCTCCACTGTTGAAGAATGAAGCCCGAGCCATCAGTTGCATAGACAGAGAGAAACACGAACATTAGAGAGGAGTGGGCACGAGCTCAAAAAAGGTTCTGTAGCTTCGACCCCCCCCCCCCCCCTTTCCAGAAAAAAAAACTGCTCTGGCCATTGTCATCGCCGTGAAGGTGGAGGCGACGTTCTGTGGTCCGAGCACATCCAATGCACAGTAGTGGGAGGAGATTTGGCGAAGAGCGGCCGAACTTAAGGACAGTTATCAAACGAAGAGGCTTTCTTTCCACCTAGTGCGTAAAAGTCCGGATGTCGCAGAGGTAGACTGCTGCGATTTGTGAATCCGGCAATGTACTAAGCGGTCACCGCTTTTCTAACAGGCACGGAAGGGTTGTGTGGGTGCTCGGCTGGGCTGTCGGCTGCCTCGTTGCCGAAGAACCCGCAGTGAGAGGAGAGCTACTGGGTGGCTATATCACGTATGCGAACGCAAATGGTGCGTAGCCTGCTATAAAGTCGCTGTACGACATGTGTGTCACCATCGGTGTTTAAAAGCGGTGCGAGGGCTGATTTCAAGTCACAGAAAATAACTTTAGAGATGCGAAAGACTTCCTCCAGAAGACGGCTGCAACTTGTAAACCAGCGAGTGCCGCTGTCGTTAGCGACGCAATGTAGCGTAGGTGGCAAACCCATCACCAGCTGCTTATCTACGTGTCGAAGATGAGAGGGGAAACGGAGCCGCAGCGCTGAAGGTAAGGATTGGCAGCTACAAAGCAGAACAATCGGGATAAGGCGCCTCGACAGGGCGCAGGAAGGCACTGCACTGGTGGCGCAGTTGGCGCAGTGTGGCTCCAGATGGCGCCTGTCACCACCCATTTTGAAAGGGGACGGTCTTGACATCAAGCCATTCATCCGTTTCGAAAGAAGGAGTGGGGTATTTTGCACAACGTAAAAGCTATCCCGGCAATACCAAAAAATAAGAACTTCCCTCCAGCCACAATTGCGACTTGGTCTAATCGCGGTGTCTCAGCTTCGACTCATTAACCAGACAATGAGTCATCACTAGGTTGGGTCCAGCAATATTCCTCTTCGGCTTGTTTTTTTGAACCATGAGAACTGCATCTGCTTTCTGCTCGCTTGTTTGTGTATAGGTAATTCTGGACTGCAGCTTAGTCCGTTTCACTCCAGCGGAACAGTAGGAAAAAAGAAAGCGGTTGCAATGTGTTCGTCTTGCTTCCATAGAAGATGCAGCCCGACGTTCCGTGAAAGGAGACCGGCAGAGAATGAAACAAGGTCCGCGCAGCGACAAACAGTGTTGCGAGTGCCGTCCGCCCTGCACTCGGTCGGCGGAAAACGTCAGTTTAAGACTCGGGGTGTCCCGCATTAATGGATGTGAACAGTTCGAAAGAAAAGCAAGCGAAGTAAAAAAAAAACAAAGCTTGGAAACTTTTACCACAAAACAGTGTAGACGTCGGGGCAGCTGTACTGGTTGAAATGGTCGACAACGATTGAGCAGAAAGCGTGGGATTGGGAAACTCGCTGACTAAATGTTAGCTTCCAGTCTACTCCTTTCTGTACCCTGATGCCTCCTTATACTCCTAAAAGAAAAAATAAACGCGTGCTTTCTTCCAGGAGCACTTGGGGCGCTGTCAACACGTCTATATCCATTGGAGAAGTAGCTTAGCACTGCTTAGACGTGTCTGCAAGGTCTTAAGCGCTGCACTTTAAACCGTGAGATATTTGAGCCACTTACCTCTGAGACTACCTGTCGCACAGCATAAAGTAAGGCCTTTTTCGTTTGCATAATACGTACTACCTATAAAAAAAAATACGGCGGAAAGGGACTCAAGGCAAATGAAATGTTTTGCGGTTCTTATTGTTCGCAAGCCTCGAATCCTGAACAGAACTCAATATTTCTTACAGTCGTAAGAGAAGACAATTGTGTTTCTTCCTAAAGCATCCATTTTTGTATATTTCCTATAGGTATCGTTTGACAATGACTGGCATATATTCCAGTTACGTCGCTGTTATGCAATGTTATCAGCGCAATGATGCAATGGTTCTAGAAGCAATGATGCTCTAATGCATTACGTACAGTGACACATAGGAAAATATCTTGTGCGTGACATGAATCTGCTTGTCCTGAAATACCGCAGAAGCCTGACGGAAACCACGGCTGATGGCAAGCAGAGAGCAAGATTATTAGATGCTTCATGCCTGACCCGTATCTGCTATTTTCTGCTAGAAGTCTTTCATAGACACGCATTCCGCTGCAGATCCCTCAGCCGTGGACACGCCGTTTAGTGTCTGCTTCGACATGTTAATGCTACAGCGACTATAACAAGATAAATACTCTTAATCCTGCGCTCACTCTCTGATATTCAAGAGGTTATTTTTCCGTACGACTCAGCGCGGTGGTTTGGGGGCTTTGGGTTTCGACTGCTGGCACCAAGGTAGTGGGTTCGATACATGCCGCAACCAGCGCATTTTGATGAAGACGAAATGAAGAAAGGCTTGAACGCCTCGTGAGGTCAGCGCACATTAACCACACGTGGTCTAATTGATCCCGAGCCCACCACTATGGCCTCCACAACTGACCACGCGTTGCTTAGGGACGTTAAAACCCATACGATAACAATAATTAACTTTTAGTATGAGAAATACCAAGAAATTAGCTTGATCAGTCGGTTTTTTTCTTTCATCCTGCCCTGTATATTCTTATCGGGAGCCGCACCTTTGCTTTTAACATCTCTTATGCGGCCGGAGAAAAAACACGTGGAGCCGGTATTTCATGTAAGTAATCCGAGTGTGCTAATCGCGGGGAAATCAAATCAGAGGCAGGAATAATTAGGTAAATTCTACGTCTGATCGCCTGGAATTCAGAGTTTCTTGTTGTTTTCCGAAAGTTTTGTATTGATTTCTTACAATGCTCCACTCATCAAGGGATGAGACGTTCTTTTGCCGAAGATTAGGCCATACTTAATACACCTAACCGCGGAAGCAATATTTAAACCAAAATATCTACATGGTTTCTTAAACTGAGCAGTTAACTCAGAATGTGCTTGTTTTCGCATATATCCGTCTCATTGAAACAATGACCGTTCCGGACGGGTATCGAATCCGCGTCTTCCCGCTTAGCAGCAGACGCCTACACTGCAGTTATACTCAGTTTCATGGCAGGTATTACTTCTGAGCTTACAAGGCCTCTCTCAGCGTTGAAGGAACTGCGAGGTCAAGGCATTCTTTGAAAGCCGACAAGTTTGTTCCTTTGAGCAGTCTATCTGTCGCTGCAAGGCGGTTGACACAGTGGTACGCAGTGATTGGCTATGTTGAACACCGTCGGTATTTTTTTCTGCTCTTTCATAATGGTTTCGCTGTTTCATCAGGATCACGGTTGTAAACATATGGCCCCACAGCTGGAGTATATCCTCCAAACCTTTGTAATCTGCCCCGCATAGCCTAAGTCGGTTAAGGATGTTAAACTGCATAAAGCGAAACCATCTTTTTAATTTTAGTTCACTTATTAGTCTCCCAGAGGCCCGGAAAAATAACACGGGGTGGGGAGACGTTTCGGAAAGTCAGAATGATGGCAGCGCGAAAGGAATAAGTAGAAACAAATCGTGTAAAATTTCATACAAACTCATGCAAAAAATATTCGTGTACAATAAAGTGTCTGTATATATTTATATACAACAACTATTTTGCTATCTCTCCCATGGAGGGCTCTGATCCACCATAGCTATGCACTCGAACGCCGAGTGCCATAGCGACAAAACACAGAACCAAAAGTAGACAGAAGCAGAGACGCGAGAAAAGGGAGACGTCATCTCATCCCGGAATGCAGTCGCGGACAACACACACAGAGGCCCGTCGGGCGCAGATTCCGATCCTTCTCGCTCTGCGTGCCTTCGGGGACATCTCTTGCCGCGCTTTTCCCCTGCGCTAATATTTAGACATCATGGTCGCTGTCGACCCCACTTCGCCTCAGCCACCTAATCAGTGCACCGAGACCACCTCTCGTGGTGGTGGTGGTGAAAACTTTTATATTGTAAAAAAGAGTTTGGGAGCCACAGAGTGACCCCGCTACATGGTCGGCGTCCCTAGTCCGGGACACCGCACGACGAGGCCCCGTCTCTCGCCCGTTTCACCAGAGCCCTTTGGGACTCAAGCGAGGAGCAGTTGAGGAGGGCAGTCTCCCATGCCTCTCTGGAAGGGGTAGGGGAAGGGGGGAGGTGGGGATTTTGAGTACATGCCCACACCATGTGGAAGATATCACAGGTCTCCCCACAGTGTGGGCATCGCCCATCCGTGTTAGGATCGTAATGTTTTATTATTGCAGGACAGAGTAGAGTACCTGTCTGCAGGCGCCTTAAAGTTCGCTCCTCCGTCTTACTCAGCCCTTTTGCAGGGGCCGGGAAAAGGCGGTGGTTGTCGCTATAATGTGTTAATATTTCCCTGAATCGCAGCAGCGGCTGGTTAGTCTCCGAGCCAGAAGAGCTGGGATGAGGAGCCCGGTGAGTAAGCGCTCGGGCAGCCGCGTCAGCGGCCTCATTACCTCGTAAGCCCTGGTGGCCAGGAGCCCAAATGATTCGTTTGGGTGTTGGATCAGTGGCAGTCCGTCGTAGAATACAAGCAGCTAAGGGGGAGATCTCCCCTGCCAAGTAATGTTCACATGCTTTTCGGGAGTCCGTGATGATTATTCTCGAATTGGCGTGGGCGGCAGCAAGCGCTATCGCTACTTCCTCGGCCCGCATTGAATTCGGGGCTCGAAAGGAGAGTCCATCAACGTGCATTTCCTGGTGAACGACAGCGGCCGAGTAAAATCCCGTGGGCGATGGCCCTGCTACGTCTACATAATATACACCGGGTCGGGAGCCGTGTTGTCTCTCAAGAGCCCGAGCCCGCGCTTGTCGTCTGTTTTCATGCATGTCGGTGTCCATGTTACGGGGGAGCGGGGAGACCCAGAGCATATGGCGCCATAGTACTGGGATACGCTCCGCCTCCTCTGGAGTGCAGTCGTGTTGGATGTGTAAGCGGTTTAGCAGGCGGCGCCCAGGAGCCGTCTGCGTGAGCCGCGTGTATTGGTTCACGAGGTGGGCCTCCCGCAGCTCCTGGTAGGAGTTTAGCACCCCCAATGCCTTGAGTTTGGCATTAGAGGTAGCCACCGGGAGATCCAGGGCTCGCTTAGTTGCCTTGCGGATGATGGCGTCTATTCGCGCCTCGTCTTGCTTAGTAGTGCGGAGATATGGCACGGCGTAGAGGATCCGGCTAGTCACGAAGGCATAGACGAGCCGAAGCGCGTCCCTGCCCCGCAGACCACCCCGCTTGTTGGAAACGCGGCGGATCATGCGCCCTACCTGTTCGCCTACTCTCTTGAGTTTCGCAATAGTGGAGTCCGGTCTGAGTCTCTGGTGAATGAAAAGGCCCAGGATACGGAGCTCCTCCACCTCTCTAATAGGACCTCCTGACAGAGAGATGTGTATTGCTGTCCTATCCTTTGGGTTCGCTCTGACATGCAGAAGCTCTGATTTCGCTGGAGCACATTGGAGCCCACAGTCATTAGCATACGCATCGACTATGGAAGCAGCCTGCTGAAGGCGGTCCTCCATGTCTCCAAGGCTCCCCTGAGTGGTCCAAATTGTAATATCATCTGCATATAACGCGTGTTGAATGCCTTCCACCCGGGCCAATTGGCTTGGGAGGCGCATCATAGCAATGTTGAACAGGAGCGGTGATAACACTGCTCCCTGAGGGGTACCCCGTGTTCCCATCATGTAAGGGCCGTATTCCTCGCCCTCAATCCGAAGAAAGGCCTGGCGATTAGACAAGAAATCTCTTACATACGCGTAGGTCCTAGCCCCACAATCGGTAGAACTCAAGTTGGCCAGGATGCTTCCGTGTTTCACATTGTCGAAAGCCCCTTTCAGATCAAGGGCGAGGATGGCTTTGTCATTGTGTTGCATAGTTGTAGGTCGTATTACATCCCTGTGCAGCTGGAGAAGGACATCCTGTGCAGACATGTGGGGGCGAAACCCGAACATGGTAACTGCAAAGAAGCCCTTACTCTCCAGGTATGGAGAGAGGCGATCCCGAACCATCGTCTCCATAAGCTTGCCCGCACATGAGGTCAGTGATATGGGCCTCAGGTTGTCCGTATTCACGGAATTACCTGTCTTAGGGATAAACGTCACAAGTGACGTTTTCCACTCGGGAGGGAGTGGACGCCCGTCCCAGATCTGGTTGATGTATTCTAATAAATGGAGGTAGGCTGAGTCCGGTAGGTTCGCCAACAGGTTCACTGTTATGTGATCCCGTCCCGGAGCCGTACCCCGGCGCATTTTTGCTAAGGCCGCCTTAAGGTCGTGCAACTCAAAAGGGGCTCTCGTGGACGCATATACGTGCGCACGTACGCACTCATAGGCGCAGTGCGGGGAGAGCGCACATGAGGCGAGCGGCACTTCGTGCGCGCCATTTTATTTTTCCCCGCTTCTTTCCGTCCGACCCCGTCCGCCCGACTGCTGTCCGTCTCACCGACAGGGTGGCTGCCGTTGGCACCCAACCACGTTCTTCTGAGTGGAAGGGGGGAGGGGGGGGGGGGGACTGATTGCTGTGAGATTCGCGGACACTAGGCGCGCTCTAAGGGA
Source organism: Amblyomma mixtum (assembly GCF_055824585.1). NCBI lineage: Eukaryota > Metazoa > Arthropoda > Arachnida > Ixodida > Ixodidae > Amblyomma > Amblyomma mixtum. The sequence goes on from NC_143019.1 coordinate 46,990,477, forward strand.
AAAGAGGCAGCGTCGAACCCACACTACGCAGAGAGCGCGTATGGCACGAAATAAAGGGAAGAAGTTACGTGTGAAGCAAAAGCGAGGATTAGGAAGAGGCTTTACTTTGTATCAACCCTCTAAAGGAGAGCCTGGGCCATAAACTGCACGAGTGAGTTCTTCGTAGGTTCAGGCCCATTTGTTTCAGCGTGAACATTCGGGGCAAAGAAATGCCACTAACCAGCAGGTTGGGATAAATTTACAGTAAATAAATGTTAACAGAGAGTGTATGCCTAAAATGGATGCATCAAGTATCTTTCGGTACGTGCAAAATTTGTCCGCAGTGTTTGCATATAGTAAATACGACAGAACTGCGCGCACGTTGCATACCGAGAACCATGTGGCCTCAGGGAATCGATTGCAATTGATTTTATATTGACTGATTAAAATGGGACTAAACGTAACCAAGTGATGAGTGCAAATGGTTACATTAGGCGCGATGCCAGAAAATTTGTTTTGGTCGGGACCCATTGTAATTTCTTGTACACTCGCCGTCAAAAGTAAATGGAAAGCGACTTTGTCAAACATTTATTTTCATTAAATCTAAAGCATTATGGTTCATGTTTGTTGGTGCACAGTGCAATTCGCACAATCACAACTAGGCTCCACATAAATATACAAGAATGCATGAATTTGGGGGCAATGATTAAATTTTTTCATTAATATTGCCTTCCATTTACTTTTTACGGCGAGTATACATTGCCAAGAGAAAGGGGTTTGACTTTGATTCCGAAAGCAGGGAGTTGTTAAGGGACCAGGCCCTCTCGGACCCCTGCCCCCCTCTCCTTGGATACGTGCCTGGCTTGCATGCTGAATAATGATGAATGTAAACGGTTACAATGAAAGCGACGATGAGGTGGTGGTGGCGATAACTTTCTTTGTACAGATATTTTAGATGACCGAGCGTGAGTGATGTCCTCTGTCCAAGACTTCAGTGAAGGCTGCTGCAGGTCGGGTCCGATGACCAGGTTGATATGGTTCTCGACTCCCGAGCTCGACAGCACTTCCTCCCACTGCTCATGTTTCGGGTGTGGTATTTTCGGTACCACTATGTTTTTATAACATGCCCAAACTCTGTGATATAAGCTTGGGTATGCTCCGCAGTACGAACATGCGTTCTGATACATTCTCGTATGTACATTGTGCACCAAACTAAAGTGACACTATGTGTTTGTCTGCAAGCGTATGACGGTGATGGTGCGTGATCCTCAAACGGAAAAAAAGGCACGAACAGGTGGCACTGGAAAATGGAAAGCGATGGCAGAACGGCCCTAGCAGTGCGAGTTGGCCTAATACCGGAGCAAAGCATACCTTAATAAATGGAAAATCTATTAACATTGTTTGACTGTGGGGCCATACTAGGCCACAGCGCACTCTCATTACCTCGCTGAATCGATTCCGTTCCCTACTACCGCCTACTACCGCCCTCCCGCAACATCTGCGTTCTGACCTCGTGGAGGACACAGGGCAGAACGTGATTAACATGACGTGATGCCATCTTTGCTGCCCGATCACCCTACTTCTAGAGCCTGCGACTTAATTCATACGCAGTGCGGGTGGTGACCGGCCCGTGGCAGGCTATAGCATTTCGACGCCTAAACGATCGAGTGCATTCAGTTAATCAGACTTGAGCAACGTGGTACAAAAGCCTGCGAAGCGTTCGGGAAGCGGCCTCCGTTTGTTTGGTCATGCTCGGAGGAACAATTTATCGTCAACATGTTGTCCTCCGTGAAGATGGCTCTGTGAGTTCAAAATGCTCTCTCTTTACCGAGGTCGCTAAGCACTTGACACAAAAGAGGGGGAATGCCGCAACGACAGCCTAGCTTATATCGTGAATGACGTCGCATCTGCAAGTATGAACAGAGGTTTCTTCTCGTAGGAGTCCACGAAGTTTGCTTTGGTAAGCGCCACCTTCAGCAACTAGTGAAACGCGTAAAATATTTCGTTGCAAGTTCGTGAAGATTTTCTTATTCATTGCGATGCGTGGTTGGTATAGAAGGCAGTTGTGCTTTGAGAGCAGATAAATAGGGTTTCAACACAAAGTATGTTAGTTCAAGCCACCTACATTCTGCTTCTTGTTTTCTCTTTAACATCGTCGCCAGGAGTCACTGCCTGGTTCTTCGCGATCCTTCAGCGGCACCAACCGACATCTTCTCCACAGCACGGCTGGCAGCTGAGTTGCACCCACGTGTCCTCCTTACGTGCAAAGGTTCTTAATTTTCCTTTCCCTGGTAAAGAGGCGCGCGGAGCGGGGGAGCTAGCATCTCACGGTCCATTTTCTAGATTGCTGCCAGCCCTCTGACTGTGAAAGTACATCCAAGCAGGACCTCTGCAGTTAACTCTTTTTCTGGGAAAGTAGTGATCACAGAAGAAAACTAAATAAAATAAAACCAATATCTGAGGAGATGCAACTTCGAGGTGAATGGATGTCGTCTTGCTCCTTGCACTCTTCAAACTCCTTCCATAATCTTTCTTTTGTCATGGCGCACTCTAGTTCCTTTCAGCCGGTTTCTTTCGTCATGCCCCTAACTTGTTTTGTCTTCTCCATTGTGCACCGCTTCTGGACCTTTTGATAGCGTTTTTTAGAAACGTGTTATCTTCTTGGAGCCCTGTACCTAAGGAGAAGCTCTGCCTGAAAATCTCTTCCTTCGCATCCGCTGAAGTTGTGGAAGCTTTTCACCACTGCCGACAATGTCACGTGGTCTATAGCCACTCGCTTCAGATGGCCATTGTTGTCACTCACTTTGTGTCCTTTTCACTGCACTGACACAATGAACCAGCCGGTTTTGGCAGTCGCTTCACAATGTAACACAACCCCGAAAACGACAAAACTTCAGGCGCTTGTATACGCTTCAGTGTCGGACCTTGCTAGGCGACGACAGCGAGCTAGCTTAAGAAAGAAAAAATTTGTGTGATGAAGAGATCGTGAGTACAGTTTAAGCCGTATCAAGCCGAAAAGCGCTAGTAGTGGAAGATAGTGTGTTATTCCGCAGTATGCGTTAAGTGGCAAGTGAAGTTTAAAATTCCGAAGTGGCCCACGGGCTATGAGGACGCCGAGGTGGTGGGCTCTGTATGAATGCTGTGCTGTGGGCAGTGTAAGTGCAGTGACTTACACAGCACACGGCAGTCTTTTGTATATAGCCTATATCGAAATGTGGCCGCCGTCACTGTCGTGGTCGATAGTCATATTTAGATCGAAGTAAGCATCTTTTGAGTTGTGAGTTTTCTGAAATAAATTTTTGTGCTTGGAATTACAGAGGCACCGTTTCGGATCGAAAATAAAGTATAAGGTAATCGTGGCTGGAAATGAGGACTTGTAGTGTCATTGTCAACGTCCCTATTCATCATCTGTTTTCAGCCTAGACAACCCTCGGGATTTCTACGCTTCTTCATAAGCAACGAAGAAATCGCTTCGGATAACATTAGAAATAACTGCAAACTTCCCAGTCAAATTTGCCGCATGGCGTGGCACTAGGCCAGGCGCCATTCACCCAAAAACCCTGCAAAACCCAGGCATCGAAAACGTTGGAAAAATTTTGAGCTTCTAGGATATCATCACTGATTATTCGGTCATTGCAGAAATGCGAAAAGCTAGAAGATATGTTAAGATAGCGGTAAATACAGCATAAATAAAAATTATCTAATCTTGACGATTTCTGAATTTCTAAGGACGATAAAACCTGGCGTAAGTACGCAGGTGCGTACAGCAAAGCAACAGAAAAATTCACAACTGCTCCTTACTCTGTCTGGCAATGAAGCATTACGACCGCCTAAATTAAAGGCTCTCCCGCCGTTAGGGTTCGCGTTTGTGATTCATCTTTCACCAGGCCTCCTGCATCGTTGGCAGATGACTACTTGGAATTACTTCGGTAAATAAGTTGTACAACACTTTTTTTGAAACATGTTAGCCATTCACGTAGTTCTCAAAGCACAAGTGAAAGTTATTTACATTTTTACACTCTGTATCAGAAGCGATATGATGGGCCTTAAAGGCTGAAAGTGATAGAGCTGCGCTGCATGATTTTGTTTTCTTCATTATTTCCTTGATTTCTATGGGCGACTTCATTGGTGGGTGCTCTCACTAGCAATTAGTAAGGGTGCGAGGTCATAAAAGTGTTGTAGAGCTGCCGAACCAATGGCAATTATTGAAATCACCTTCTCTAATCAAAAGCATCATAGTTGACGCGAATAAATGTACCGATGGAGTTCCGAGCAGCGGGAGGCAGTCACACAAGCGGCAGTGTATGAATAACGAGATGCTCAAATTTCGCAAGAATGCTTCCAGCAGCTTCTTCAGAGTGCAATCCTTCAGAGAAGGCAGTTACAGTTAAGTACTTTCCTCTAAATGTCATTACTAGGCAAAAGAGCTCTGCAGGAGTACGCACAGCAGGCCAAAGCCTGCACGTTGTTGGTTAACGAAGCACTGGATACGAAGTACCCTCTTCCTCTCCAGCTCTCCGCACCACTACCTCTCCAATCCCAGCTGCCTCTTATCGCATCTTTTTACCGCTCTCACCTAGAAAACCCTCTAGGTTTTAGCAAAGCAAGTTCGTTGCGCCTGCCTAAAACCGAAGCACGCAATAACCGCCAGCTCTCATCAGCGGAACCAGAATAAAATCTCGCTCGTCTAACTACCATAAAACAGGCCGCCATTATCGAAACCTTTTCACTACGCAAGACCTCGCGCGGCGGCTTTTCATACCTCCTCCCTCAAGCCCAAGCCCTCTCCACGTCCTGAATCCACTTTTACGTTCCAAACACCCAGTTCCGAATACACGTTTCGCTTTCCCCTCTCCCTAGCTTAAGAGATGGGAAGGAGTATCTCCCGTATACATGAGATCCGTCCTCCCCTTTCGGGAAACACGTGCGCGCGCCTCACGCTGGGAGATGAAGCCAGCCTCTGCTCCCCTCTTCTCCTAAACCTCACGCCATCCCTTTTATCCCAAATCACCTTAATAGCACCGACCCCGCTTCGTCCTGCACTCCACGCCTTTTCTATAAGCAGCGTTGTTTGGCAACGCCAATAGTAGCTTAAACCAATGGCTAAAATGCTTTCTGCGGCGCCGGCCTTAGCAGAAGGAAGACGGGGAGGCAGAGAGGATGCGCTTCCTTTCATCCTTCTAGATGTGCCGTGGGCAGGCCAGCTAAAGCGAGAGCGCGCGGAAACCCCAGCGCCGTCCACACCTTAGCCAATATGACATCGATTCCCACCAGCCAACAGAGTTCTTGGGTACTGGCCGCGGTGGTAATCGGCCGTGAGGGCCTGCCAGGACCTCCTGCGGTTCTTAAGAGTGTCGGGCCTGCTCGACAGGTGGTGACTTTGCCGATGCCTTTTCGCCTTCTGCTTTTTCTCATCTCTCCCTTTTATCCCTCACCTTTATATCCCCTCATCCCTTTCCCCCAGTGCAAGGTAGCAAACTGGGTTTATTTATCGGTTAACCTTTCTACCTTTCCTCCTTCTCGTCCTCCTCCTTGATGGCGCGCCGAAGCGCAGGAGTGCGGTTTTCGTCAGCGAAGGATCAATATTCAATGGCCTCAGCTCTAAAGCCTGAACGCCGCTTCCTGTCCCGAAGTAGCACCCGTTATCACTAGGACAGCCTGTTATTGCTTTTCCTTCTTTGCTTACCTTCTTGCTTTTGCAGTGAAGTTGCAGTGAAGATAATCGCTGGGACTGCACTTGTGAAATCAGGGGTCGTTCTCTATGTGGTCGACGCTGTCGCTGGTCGACGCTGTCGATTGCGACAGGAAATGGCACTTTTCCTTTTTACCTCACCCTTCCACAGGGCGGAGACATCGCGTGATTAAAAGCGCGCCCACACACTCGAGATTACTGAAGAACCTGCATGGAAGGCACAGAGGCGGCGTGCGAGTTGCTGGCCTGCTCTGAGCTGATGCAGGCCTCAGGCTGAAAGGATGTCAGAGTGACGGCGAAGAAGGTCATTACATTCTTCGCACGCTATCTTGAATACTGAGTGCTTCGCGAGCGTTCTAAGGATGACTAAATGTGTACGAGCTAACTGTAATTTGAGAAATGTTATTTTATCTCTTTTACCTAGTTTTCTGAATGTGCTGCAATAAACTCGGCAGAACAAGATAACGCAGAGGAGCTTCAGCCATCCGTGGCCAGCTGTATAGTGTCTGTAAGTACGAATAATTACTTTCAATACGCATGCAAGTCTTTAATTTACGGCATTTACTGTTTCTGAAGAAAGTCCCTGCCATCAAATTAGCACTTTCAACTCTTACCAAGCTTTTATTGGAGTTTGACATGATTCCCTTCTTTTTAGCACATATGCAGCTCTATCGTCGAAATTCGACATTCCAGACACCGAGCAGTGCATTGCATATTTCATCAGCGCGATATTTTTTAAGAATGAGTATGGCACTGCAGTGTCATCAGAACTGGCTTATATCATTTGAATATATTTTTGATTCATCAATACCTCTTATGTGTGTTTGAAAAAGCTTGTTTCCCTTAAGCATTTTATCATCGCAGAACGTATTACTATCAGTTGGATTTTGGTAAATCGTGTTCCAGTAATTACGACTAAGAAAGAAAAACTGAAGAGGTTTTTTGCTTTTCATACATAGCTGCGTAGCTTGGACGCGAGTTATATTTATGCGAGAACATAGAATGCTTGTAAAAGAAAAAAAGGTCACCGCTTGTCGAGCTAAGTCAGTCAGCATGCCGTAAGAAGAACTCCGCTCCATATGTTTTAGCAAAGCGTAGTAGCGAAAGCAAGGCTTATTTAATGAAAGGTGCAACACGCATCTCTACACCAAAGCATGGCTTTGTCATTTGATGAAAAGAGCTAAAGAGAGAAATCATGCTTCAGCACGTGTGGTTAATGTATTCGGTGTTTTGTTATTTATTGCAGCATTCGTACAATTATCGCCATTCATAGGGTTTTAATAGGCATTGACTGTCGATGCAGGTACTTTTGCAAAGATTGTTCCTCAATGCCGATCATTTGTATGCTTGAATATTAGATATTTCCATGGTGCCCACAGCTCGATCAGGAAGATTTGTTAGCCTGTAGAACTGGGCTCGAGTGTTTTTTGTTTTTTTTTAACCCGAGGGACCAAATACTAATCCAAATTGATATGATGGATCAGGGACTGCCAACGAATTTTTTTTTTTTAATCCGACAGATCAAATTCTAATTCCAGTCAGTTTAATGTATCAGCGACGGCCAAATGAAAGCGAAAGGAAAAGAAAATGCCTACCCAAACTGTGCTAGTTTGCACGGAACTCATGCGAAGATGAAAAACACAGCAAAAAGGTGTTTCTCTCCCCGACCGCCATTGCACCCTTCCATTCCGCTTCCCCCGCACACTCAGAGCACACGTCAACCAACGAAACGAGCGCGTGTGACGTCAACTCACCGGTGCAGAGCATCCATTACTTTTATTGCGACCGGCGGGCCCTCCCCCTGTTCTCAGCTACACGATTATTACGAGGCCCAGTCACGGGGATGGCACACGGCTAGCAGCGTGAGCCAGCTCCGGTAAAGCCACCTTGTGCGCAATCAAAACGGCACGTGTCTCATCCAACGCCTGCTCGCATACTCAGAAGAGACAAGAGCAGAACGAGCGTTGCTAGGCACCGGGAGAGTTCTATGGATGTGGAGAAAGAGGGAGCTCCATTCTGATGAAATCATACCTCGATATAGGATAATTTTGACATCATTTGGTTTATATTAGTTCGCATAAAGCCGCGCGTAAACAGGTCACAGTCACTAGAAAAGTTTTTCTTTAATCTGTGCAGAGCATATTTATGCCAGGCGTTTCAGCGAATATGTTCAAAAATTCCTAAGAGGCAATTCACAACAGAAAGTAATTTTTTCCAGGAATAAACTGTCAGCTGTGGTGGACCTCACTTACTGAAAAAAGGAATAGCAGTCAGCTAACTTATTAGGTGAATTTGCTGATTAGAGTTTTAATTAGCACAGCCTGTTGGCTTGTACCAACCGGAGGCCCAAATGAAAAGAAAACTAAGCGTCGCGAAATAAAAGAGGTGAGAAAGAGAGGTATGTCACCACCTTTCTCAAACATTTTTTAAATTTTGACCATTAAATTTTTATTTCACATTTACCTTATAAAGCACCGTTTTATATGATATTCAAAAGCAAAAAAAGAGTGAAAAAAGCCATGCTGGTATTTATTATTCACAAAAAATTGCCCAAACTTGGCTGTTATGCAAACATTCATAACTAGCGAATGGAGAGCAGGGATTGTAAACTTTTTGGAACAGAGTTGCAACAATTGGGAAAAAAGTTATAGCAAAAATGCCAAAGAAAACAAAAAATTGTGTCATTTTTGCCTGCATTCCTTCACATAAAACATGATTATAGCAAAACTCTCCATTCGATTTCATTTATCCCAGTTCATTGCACAGACTAGTCACAAAGATACGAGCGTGCAAAGTTTCATTGAAAAATATTTATTCGTTTCGAAGTTATCACTGTTTGCGCAACACAAAAGTGCAAGAAATAAAGTTTTGTGAAAAACAATATTAAAGTTTTTCAATCCTTGTAGAAACCAGATCATCATGCCCTAGGAAGTTAAAGTTCCCCAGGTTCATAGATAGGTTTATATCGTTATATCATTTATAGCTTTATATCGTCATTTCTTATGTTCGTCTGCATGTGCGAGAGAAACGAGGGGTAAGGTACTGCTAGGTTATCATGACTTGTTAATTTTTATAAGTTACCAATAGTATGCAAGTTGTTTAAAATGATTCTTGCTGTCCCAAACAGCGCGGTTCTCAGTTCTACTGACATTACAGCAAAGTACGAACCACATTCCATGAGAGTGCCTCTGATGGCACCTTGCTCTTAGCGTGTATGAGTACAACCACTCGCAGCTTTGCTTCTAGGCCTGAGAACGCTGAACATAGATGTCCAGCAAAGAGTCCGAGGTCGGACAGCGGAGGATGAAACGTCAGGACCGCCGGGTGGAGCTCTGACGACGTGACTCCTGGGACGACAAAAGAGAAACACGATCGCTCCCAGGTGCGTAAGGAGAAGAAACGGGCACATAACGGACAGCATATACACATCTCACACAACCCCAAGATTATGCTTCTCCTCGTAACAGCGCAGCTAAGAGGTGCAGGGGTTTATAGCGGCAACGCGGAAACAAGAGACCCTGTACGACGATCCGAGTGGGTGTGGATGACGAGGTTCCTATACTGTAGTAAGGTCGGCAAAAGCACTGCAGCGTCTGACGAAAGAAAATCAAAATGAGGCACAAGGCCCGCGAGAATCATGTCCTCTCAGTCTACCCCGGTCCATTTTCCGGGGATCAGCGAGCCGAGGCCGAGCTCAGGGTGGCTCAAAGGAGGGAGCCTCCTAAGTACGAGACACGCGGAGGGATTCAATACGGATGGGGCACATGCTACACCGACCGAACACACGAAGAGTAATGGAAAGACGGAAAGAACGCAAGCTACGAACAGCGGAGATAGGGGCAAGGGGATGATAGCAACAACAATCCGGGAATAAACACACTCTGTACGGGGTGCGCACGCGAACATCCCAGGAGGGAAAAAAAGGTACGGGCAAGCGCCGCATGTGGACAGTAGGGGCACGCAACGCAGGCGTCTGGAGAACCGACCCGAAATTGGAGCAGAGGAGGAGGAAGACAGAAATGCAAGGTGCAGGCAATCAAGCTCCATCTTTCCGCGGATCAGGAACGATTGGCATTGCGCCACAAGCTCCGCATGCAGCCAAGCATAGAGGGCTTCCAAGGGCGATAAGAGCGCGGAACACTTCCTCGGCGGCTGCAGCGTCCTATATGGCCCCGCTAGTCTCACTTCTCCCGGCTAGTTACCGACGCTGCAGGCGCGCCAAAATATACAAAGATGTTAGTACGTCGCGTCAGCCGTTGGGTGGCAAGGCCATTTCTCTGCAGTAAGCCTCTCGTTCTCCCATATACCGCAACTTCTTCCGTGTTATCGGCGCCAGCTGGGGCTATTCTCCGCTAGCTCCCCCTGCACTCTTCGCCATGTTCCATTGAAGATGGTCCGTGCTCATTGGCTTCTTCATTCCTGCGGGAATTTCTGCACAGAAAGTCTCGATGTTTTTTGTTTTTTTTCACTGCTCTCGGGGGTCAGGGCGCGGAATTGCTGCATGGGCAGAGTGAAGTTCCCGCTACGGAAGTTTCCCTCGACTGACGACCACCTTCTGCGAGCTTGACTTTTCTCTGTAATTACCCATTTACCACGGTCTCTCTCATCTTTTTTTTTTTGTGCTTGTGTGTTTGTGCCTTCATTCATAATCTTTTGGTCATGGCTGCTTCGCTCCTTTGCCATCTCCGAGAGGCGGCGACAGACCATTTCGCTTCAAGTACAGTCGGAGACAAATGTCTGTGAACCATGTGCTCCGCGAATGGAGCCGATAGCTATGTTATTAGCCGGCGGCTAGAGGCGCACTTGCGCAGATGAAAGCCATGTCAAAATCCTGTTCATTCAACTCCAGAAGTTGGGTCCACAGCCGGCGGGTAGTAATCGAGCTATGGCCTGCACTAGCCGAGCATGCTGTCCAAAAACTTTTTTCCCGGTTGTACCTTTTTTTAATTCGTCGTTTGCAGGGAAAATTTTGTACCCATTTCTTCACCGGTAGCAACTCTGTGGCACTGGGGATCGAACATCGCACCTCCCGCATCAATTCAGCGCTTCTTATCGGGACCGCGAAAAGAGGAAGAAAGTGTAAAACCCTCCCTTTCACTTTTTATAACAGAAGTATTAAACGAAATTGGCAGGAAGAGCATGAAACCTGATGCGAGAAAGCTACGACAGCAGTTGGTTTGACCTTCGATGATTACTTCTATGGTTTTGCTCTAATAAATGTTTCTATGGGGTGGGTGGACTGAGGGTGGCTCTGGGTGGCGGTGTATAGGGTGCAGGGTGGAATGTGGAGGTGGCTCGTGTGTGGAATCATAGCCTAAATAATGTTCTATAGGGTCGCGGAATTTTGTACCCCGTTGAAAATATCAGAAAGTGCTCATAAACGCTTAATAACGAGTGCTGTTTTCTTGTGGACATTTTTTTTACTGATAGTAATTACCTCGACATTCACGGTATCAAATTACACGCAAATATCGCAGTTTTTGAAATAAGAGCAAGCAGCCAGAGGAAGCTAAAAAGCATGGCAGTTCTTGATTCTCCTTCTTAGCATGCACCACAGGAGCAAAAAAAAAAAAAAAGAGTACCACCCGCTATGGTAGCTGCTATTTACGGCGGTCACGGCGCAAGCTATAACGAAAACGCCAAATGGCAGCACACGAAGTGTTTACGCTATATCGGCATAAGGCCTTCACTTGGACTTTATCTTTTATCACATGCAAATGACGCCTTCACCCCAAACAGAAAAGTCAAAATGGAGGAGCGAAGTGACGTCGTTGTCAGCACCCTTGAAAGCGCGATGTTCGCTCATCGCACAAATGTCTAGCATTCACACCAGACAAACTGGGATCATCACGTGCACTTACTGAATTCCATCGCACGTCTATACAGCGGTACAAAAGAGAGAAGATGCTGTCAGGAGGAAGGCACGTACTCGTACATTGAGCGGAAGAGGAAGACTGTGGAGCAGAAGAGGCGCCTATCAGAGACGCTGTCCAAATTGATCGCGAAAGTGCCCCAAACGAACAAGAAGACTTATAGGGGGAACAATGGATCGCACGGCGAGGGCCCCTAAGAGATATGCGCGCCATGACGAACAAGGTTTCGGAATGTAAGCGACGCCTCATATAAAAAGGGGGGGGGGGGGGGGGTTCCAGGCCTTCTTCCTTTCATTCGAAGTCTGCGGAGATTGAATTAGATCTACCCGCCGTCGCCTTCACCGTCGGAAAAGACAAAATAGGCGCTAAACTCGTCTGGAAAGAAGGGGCTTTCACGTGTTTTAAAGCGAAGACGCCATCTATCGAGGGTGCCGTACCTTCACTCGACTTGACTGCTACACAGTGATAAGCTGGAAGAAGCGCACGCTGCTTTCATCCTGTGTCTGCGCGGTTTCCTTCTATGTCATGTTACACCAACTAGCCCTCAACAACGCCCACATAAGCTGTAGCCGTCCAGTCTTCATCCGCCGTCTTCATCTGCAGGTTTTGTTTAATTCGCCTCGACGTGAATGTCAGGTGCTTTTGGGCGGAAGCGATGCTAGGGATGAGGCAAAAAGTGCGGAATAACTGATTCTCAGAGACAAGCTGCGCGGACAGGCGGACTCGTAGAGCCAAGAAGAGCAATAAACGGGAATAGTGGAGCACAGCGGAAGGATCTATCTCCTGGGATTGTTTTAGGGGTAGCGACGATACATTCTTAAGGCACCCTCAGTAACGCATTCTTTTAGCTCATGAAGAGGTTTCTGAGCTATGATCGGTGATCAGCGAATCGCGTGCCTACCGATTTGGTCTCACCGCAAAAAAAATTCTGTGCGGTAATCAAAAAGACCGCTTTGACGGGTGCTTCTGTCACGACACCGAGGTTTCTGTGGCCAGCTCTATAGTCGGCCCCGATGTAGATTGTTTCGTGACGCATGGAGATTCGCGCAAAGGGGAAAGCTGTTGCCTAGTGGAAATACGGACGAGTTTGGTTTATTAAAGTGCAGCACAGCCCCGCAGCCAATGATCAGGTGCAGCATTATCATTGCTGTAGTGATCCGAAGCCACAGAGCAACATAGAAAGGTATTCCATAAAAATCCTAATAGAAATTCTCGCACTGCAACATGAGCAATGCACATAGTTAATTCAGAGGAGCCACAGATGACGTCGGTGTGGTGTCAGCTTGCTTATTCATCCCAAGAAGCGATATTGCCGTACCGAAGTGGTCGTTTATAATATTGCACACCATGTGAAGTCATTTCTCAGGTGACCATACACATGAATGGGGCAAAAATGTCAACTTCGAGACAATCTATTTCATGTGCCAGCTACTTCCCGCTAGAATGTCGGGCTAGAAACGTTGCGTGACCCTGAAACGCATTCCATGGCTTTTTTAATGGGAAATATTCTCCAACACTTCGGATATGCTCCAAAATAGCTGCCTCGACTTCATAAGTTCACTCCGGGTAAAACATGCGCTCCAGTGATGCAGAGTACAAGAAAAATGAAAAGAAAACACGCTTACTTGATTTCCCTAGGTCTTCAGCACGACGAAGACAAACCTCGGTGTTACAAAGTCCGTTTAAAGTGACCCTCAGCCAGGGTTCTTCGTGGTAAACAAGGAACAGCCACTAGGAGCCTCCATGTTGGACTTGGTCCATAGAGCGCCCAGTTAAGTCTCACTCCGCCACAACAAATCGGCGACTGCCAGGAGGCAATTGTCAAGTTGCCATTGCGACGAATGAACAAGCAGATGACGCAACAGAATGCATGGGGCACGCCGTTCATTAGGAAGGGGGAAAGGCATTGATGCATAATGAATGAGCTCCGGCGCCTCATCTACACATACTAAGTACACCGCGCTCTGATATATTGAGGGCGGCCCTCAGTTATCGTGAATAAGTGATCTCATTTCTTTATGGCAGAGCACAACGAAAGTGAGCCCCGATGAAAGCTGTGTCAAATGCCACACTTCTATCTTTGGCTGACTTCCCTGATCCTTCGAACCATTAAACCACCAACATGAATTTCTGTAACGAGGCGGTGAGAGCGCGGATTTCCAAGAAAAGTGCCCCAACACAACATCCTGTTCGGATCGTTCTCAACAAGCAACCCGGCGACAAGCAACCGGTTAAATATATCACACCAATGGTGACCTCGATATACGCGGTACTGCGCTGGTGTTATAAACCCTGAGAACTCGTGCAAACTTTGTATCAAGCGCCATAATATAAACAAAGCCTCTAGTTCTCTACAGGCGGCAAGGGCCACTTTTCTTGAAATCAATGCGAAACAGAGCTCGCTTGCAGTTTTTACCACCACTTTACTTGCAAAGGGCTCAATGGCTCAAAGGGCTCAAAGGGCTGCATTGATTAGTTGGACCTCTACGCTGCACCGCATGAGAACTCTTCCTATACTTTCACAGTAGTATAGCTTTTTGAGGCATGCCAAAAAAGAAATTCATTGCAGCTGACGTTTCCCACATCCGATAGGGTTTAAAATGGGTACACAAGCGCGGCATTACAACGCACCTTTGGGCACCAACTTAACAACGAGACTGATGTGCGGTGTCCAAGCAAAAGATCGCAACGTTGTTGAAGGCGTGAATTATTTCGCTGGAAATAAATCAAAAACGCCTAGATTCACGCCGTTTATATCACAGTCAAGTGAAATGCGTTGTGGACTACCCCTACGCGGCGCCGGAGAACGCGATTGATGTTTTGTGCTTAATAAAATAAACATAAAAAAGGCGCACTAAACCAGGGTACGGATCAGTTAAAAGATTCTGAAAGAACCGTGACTGGTCGCAGTTCTCACGCGAAGACGACAGCTGCTTAGCTCTGCTCTTCCTGTACGCACACTGCTTCGCGGCTTTACCTCGCTCTAGATGAGAGTTCGAGGTCTCTTGCCTGCGGTGAAGAAGCCATGGTCTGTCTGTACACATGTGTATGTGTGTGCGCCTGTGTGTGCATGTGCGTTTGTGTGCGCGCATGCGTGCGTGCGTGCGTGCGTGTGTGTGTGTGGGGGGGGGGGGGGGGGGGGGGGCGTGCGTGAGACCGTATGTTGCCCACCTGGGCCACCCTACACCGGCCGATCTTTCGCTCACAACACCGACGACAACGCCGGATTACCTGCAAAACGGGAGCCTTAACGTTGTCCCGTTAAAAGTAAACCATGCGCTCACCTTCTCCACCCTTTGTCAATTATAAAAGTAAATTCAGGATCTTTCACTGTTGTTCACAGGTACCGAGCAACGCACTTTTATTGTTTCCTTATTTAAGCCATTTCCAAGTTACATTACTGACATCACCTCAAAACTTGCTCACCAAACCTGTGTGAATGTGCTTACAGATTTGTCAGCACACAAGGCTAGCTTTAATTAGAAGAATGCGCCCTCCGAACCGTCTTTTAACTAACAAGCGCGATCGGACATGTCACATGCAGCAAAAGCTATGCCATGACCAACTACAAACAATTATTACCCGCGAGCTGCCCTCTGAGGAACTGCTCAATTTCTTTTTCCTGATTTTTGTTTGTGTCCTCTCTTGCCACAAACGCCAGTCGTGCTCCCAGTAGGTACCATGTTCCTCTCGTCATACTGCAGAACTGCGATACCGGGAACCCAGATATAAGAAAGACATTAAGTGAGCCTCAAATGCGAGGCTGACGCGGGCAAATGGCTTCTGCATAATGCACTCTCGGCTCAGCAGGCCGCCTATAATAATGGCGGCGTATAGAAAAAGCGCGCGACTATGCAACGTGCGGTGTATCCATGCGGGAGACCTCGGCTACAGCTCTTTCTACATAAAGGAAACGGGGAGCATCAGTGGACGTGAGGTCGGTGCCGTAATGCAGAGAAATCGACGTGCTTCTCGGAAGCGCGGCAGTAATTCGCCCCGCCTGCAGTCTTATCGTGGCGCCCGCACCTTGCCTGCCCTTCGGCACGCGCAGCCGGCAGTCTCGGAGGCAAGAGGAAGTTACCGGGCGCACACTTTCTCAGGGGCGCCGTCCATAATAACCCCGTACACGCCTCACGCTCCTTCCGTGGCCCGCCAGACAGCGCGAAGTACATGCACGCGCCGTTGCATGCATAAAGAACGGCGACCCGCTTACGATGCACGCCAGCTTTTTCACGACTCCGTGTTGCAGTTTTAGAAGCCGCTTCTTGTACTTAAGTGTGGAGATATAGGGGTAAGGAAGAAAAGGGTGGATAGGGATGGATGGTCAAACATCGAGAAAATTGCCAGTAAGCCTCTAGAAGTATCGGCCCATACATTTCTTCCTTCTTGGAGACTTTAGAATAAATGCACTCCAGATCCTACGAAGAGAGCTGTACTTCGGCGGCAAGCTAATGGTTCAAGGCGGCACAAGCAAAGGGGAAGTCGGCTGGAGGAATAAAACTGGGACCTTTGCACGAATTTTAGAATGCGTGGTACGGCATGCGGCTACTGTCCTTGCCAAGCCTGATTTTAATGTGAAAGCGCCCACGCACGTTCGCCCATTATGATCGAAAGCGTGTAGCTGTCTTGCGGCTGTCCCTCGGGCAAGGCGCATCGGAGACGAAGGTATAGGAGGGGCTCGCGTGCCAAAGAAAACACCACGCGGTGTAAAGAACGTTTATGCACCCTTTTCTTTATCTTGAAGCGTCGCTGTCTTCTTGGAGTGGATACGAAACTGCAGCTAGACAATAAAGATGCCCCAATGGCCCCTTCGATTTCAGGAAATTTTACTGCAAAGTGTTTTTTAGTAAGATGAGAAAATGACGCCTAGAACTGAGTTACTTTCATCATACAACTAATATTTATATTATGACCCTTTGATAGAAGCCTGCATGCGTGACGGTTTGTTTCTGTAAAATGACCTTTTGCATACAAAATTCGACTAGGAATTTATCTTCAGAAAACTAGAGCACTCGCTATAGCAACGCTGCAGAAAGGCTAATGATAAGAGTTTCTGTCAAGAAGCAGAGCGATTGCTCACAGTAAACCAGTTGATGAGAGGCTACTTGAGATATTCTGCCACTTGGGGCTGCGTGACAAGAATCCCGACACGGAAAAAATGCACGTATCTAAATACGAAAATATTGTACTAGCGTGAAAGACGAGGACCTAAAAAAGCAGGCCACAGGACGATAGTTGGTCATCGATCAGGCTGTGTGCGTCTCTCCTGCAGCGTTTAAAAAATCTAATCACCAACTACACCAGCCTTAACTAGTGTACATCGCTGAACCGTAGCACTGTCCTAAAGTAGCAACTTGTTTGAACTGGCGCCTAGCAGCATACCGCCTAAAGCGTCGAGCTCCCGGGCAGGAGGAGTAAGGATGCAAACCTAGTAGAGTGGGAAATTAATATATCGCTTTTCAACCCCTGTCCACGACACCAGTCCCCGTGCTCCTAAGTGTACAGCGGTATATAGGCAGGGCTGTTCGTGCCCCAGAATTACTAATTCCTGATGAGTGCGCAGTCCTGCTAGGCTTCCACATCGAGGACCCCTTCCCCTTTATTTGCAAACGATTATATAACCTCATAGCTGTGCATACGAAGATTTATTTGATATCAGCAGACACAAAACAAACAAAACCCAAAATATGAGTTCGACCTGCTTCCTATTCCTGGAGGTTCGCAGACGGCTGGTCCGTTAGAAAAATAATATAATATAAAAAGTAATCGGGGCTTGCAAACAAAGGAGCAACAGCGGAAAACCTGCTTCAATAACCAGCTTCACAGGTGGTTGTCCCCACATTTGGCAGCAGCGGACAGCGTCGACTAGGTTGCAAGCATTCTTAATATTAAAATATGATGTTATAACAAAAACTTGGATGACGCTTAACCTACCTTTAAGAATAGAATGCGACAAAATTAGAGATACCTCCCGCGCAAATATTCCTTCTCTTTCATAGATTCACGGATCGCTAGGAGTCCTCATACCACTACTGACCAGTGTTGCAGCTTTTATGCGATTCGTCACTGCCCCATCCGGTGGCTACAGTTTCAACTGCATCTCTCTTTTTTTTTAATTTTTTGTTTTAAGGCGGAAGCCTTTAATGTCTCATCGTTGTAAGCAAGAGCTGTCGACAGAAATGTCACGCTTTTCAGTTGGTCGAAACGGTCGTGACATCACAGTGCGCGAATTTCAAACGGGGCCAATTGTACTTTGGCCACTAACAATGCAACCAATCAAAGGGATCGTATAGTGATGCTCCAAGTAAGTTTGAGTTTAGTTAATTGCTTACTTAGCCAATTAGTACAATTAACCTTTCTAGTCAGACCAGATAAATAAATAAAACCGAGTAAGAAATTGGCCGAGTTTGGGAATCGAACCCCGGTCTCCGGAGTGCGAGTCGAGCACGCTACCACCCCGCCATGCCTGCTCGATGGTTTGGAATGAACAAAGGTGCCTCTAGTGAATACGGTGTCTTCGTTTACTTCCATCTTCCTCCCTTCCCGTTACGGCGATGGTGGTGGTGATTTCTTTTATTCTCCCAAAACAGGGGACCAGTCCAAGGACCGGTTGCGCTGGCTTAGAGGAGGTCGGCGGGGATCCCTTGGGATGTCGCGGCCTCCACCGCGCGCTGGATAAGCCGGCGTTGGTCTGCCGGCTCGGAAGTACGCAGGAGAGACTCCCACGTCTCTGGGGTGTTTGGGTTGTTTGTGTTGTGATGTGTACAAGTCCACACCATGTGTATGAGAGTGGCTGGAGTTGAGCAGTGTTTGCACATGGGGTCTATCTGTTGCGGAAAGATCTTGCTGTATAAGAGGGGGTATGGAAAACTGCCAGTTTGTAGTTTGCGCCATTGGACGGCCTCGCGTCTTGTTAGATCACAGTGTGCGGAAGGATAGAGACATCTTTCGAGCCGGTAGTGCTGTAGTATGTCCGTGTAAGTGGTGAGTAGAGAAGCGCGTGAGATATTAGTGTCAGAGGAAGCAGGGAGGCCGATCACACACTCTGCTCGGCAGCTGAGATCTCGGGCGAGTGTGTGCGCCTGTGCGTTTCCGCTGAGCGACTCGTGGGCTGGGGCCCAAAGAAGTAAGCGAGAGTTGGAAGAGGGTGCAGTAGAAAGGAGAATGTGTGACGCCTGGCAAGAGATACGGCCAGCATCGTAGTTGCGGATAGCCTGTTGAGAATCACTGATGACGACTTTGGTATTAGGGTCAGCTAGCGCTAGCGCAATGGCAACCTCCTCTGCTGCGGTGACTGTTTCTGCATTGCGAATGCTGCAGGCTGTGTACCAGCTGCGGTGAGGGGCGAGAGCTACCGCCACCGTCGCTGGCTTCGAGGGATGGTAAGAGGCGTCCGTATACGTGACGTCCGGACGTCCGTTGAAGCGTTTCTCGAATTGACGTGCACGGTCGGCCCGTCTCTCGGCATGGTGTTCCGGGTGCATCCGTTTGGGAATGGGAGGGATGCGGAGATTTTGGCGATATTCCGGGGTAAGTTCAGCCTAACTTGGGGCCGCTCTCGGCGGGGAGATCCCAACTTGCTGCAGTACCGCTCGGCCAGCGTGTGTGAGTGAGAGCCGCTCGTATTGGGCAGTGAGGGTTGCTTCAATAAGTTCGCTCACGGTATTGGAGATTCCGAGAGCCATGAGCTTATGCGTAGCTGTGGACATGGGAAGGCCCAAGGCCGTCTTGTACGCTTTTCGGAGTGACGCCTCTAGCCGTTCGCTTTCTGCACGAGTGAGACGTAGGTAGGGTGCAGAGTAGGTGATGCGGGAGCAGATGAAGGCTTGAACGAGGCGCAGGAGGTTGGACTCTTGCATACCATGATGCTTATTGGAAACTCGCTTAAGGAGGCGTCCGATCTGTACCACCGACTGGTCGATGCGTTGGAGCGTGGTGTTGTTGCTACCGTTGGCCTGTAGGTGTAAGCCCAAGATCCTGATGTGATCTGTACGAGGGATCGGGTTACCTTGCACCTGGAGGTTGATCTCAGGATGTATGTTTGGAGGGCGTCGTCCCGGGGACGGGATGATTATATACTCTGACTTTGTCGCCGAGCAGGTGAGGCCAATTGTAATGAGGTAATCTCCGATCCGTTTGATTGCGGTCTGGAGAGTCTCCTCTATCTGGCCATCACTGCCGTGCGTGATCCAAAGTGTGAGGTCGTCAGCATAAATGCTGTGGTGCAGGTGAGGGATGTCGGCGAGTAGCTTGGGAAGGCCTATTAGTGCAACGTTAAAAAGCATCGGCGAAAGCACGGAGCCCTGGGGCGTGCCGCGGTTTCCCGGAGAGATGATGGAAGGATCTGCCGTGCCGGTGTTTAGTTGTACTGTGCGGTCGGAGAGGAAATCTCGGACGTACGCATACGTGCGATGTCCGACACCGAGAGCCTGAAGTTGTTGAAGGATCGCTTCATGAAGGACGTTGTCGAATGCCTTGGCAACATCGAGGCCGACGATGACTTTCGTGTCTAGTGTACGTTTCATGACCACCTGATGATGGAGAAGAAGCATAATGTCCGTGGCCGCTAAATGAGGGCGGAAGCCGAACATTGTGTCTGGTAGTAGATGGTTGTCTTCGAGGTATCTCAAGAGTCTGGTGTGGATAACGTGTTCCATCAGCTTCCCAACGCAGGACGTGAGAGAGATGGGGCGGAGGTTGGCCAAGGTTGGTGGTTTTCCCGGCTTGGGGATGATTAGATTCGCGTATTTCCACTCCTGAGGGATGGTACCGCTGGCCCAACATTCTTGAAGATAGTCGGTAAGAGCATGAATGGATGCGTCGTCCAGGTTCCTAAGCATTTTATTTGAAATGTGGTCGGGACCGGCCGCTGAAGTCGTCTTGAGGCGATTTAGTTCTGCTCGGACCTCCGCAAGAGTGATTGGAGCGTCTAGGCCGGGATTGTCAGCGCCCTGATAGAAGGGGAGGTTGGTTGCTGGTTCGGGGCGGATGTAAGTATTTATAAGCTCTTGTTTGAGCTCGTCTGGCGTGCCAGGATACTGGTGGAAGATTCGCTCGAGCTGTTGGCGTGTTTGGAGTTTGCCTCCAGCTGGGTCGAGTAAATGTCGAAGGAGGTTCCACGTGTTACGAGTGTTTGGAGTCTTGTTCATCTGGTCACAAATGTTGTGCCAGCTCTGTCGAGTGAGTTCGATTGCATAGTTCTCGATATTCGTGTGTGCGCGCGCCAGTCTACGTCGGATATCGCGGTCCCATTTCCGAGTGGCAAGTAGAGCTTCGAGCGACTTCTTGCGCTCCCATAGATGGGCGTAGTAGCGGTCGCAGTGGGGAACTGTGTCCTCTAACTCGACGGTTTTTGTGGCGTCGGCCACTTGTTTGACAATTTCGGTTGTCCACGCCTTGATGTTAGTAATAGTGGGATGTTTGTCATGCTGTTCCCTGTGCATCCGGAAAGAGTCCCAGTTAATCACCTGAGCCTCCCGTGTACATTGCCTGGTGGGCTCATGTATGACAATCTCGAGCACAAAGTGATCACTCCCGAAATTTTCGTGAGTGTGGCACCAAGTAGCTTTAACTGCGGAGGTCGTAAAGGCAAGATCCGGAGTTGTATCTCGGTGTAGGCCCGTACCTTGTCTAGTGGGGTAGGAGACGTCCGTGATGAGGGTCAGCTGATGCGTATGCCAGTCATTCCAAAGGCGTCGGCCTTTAGCCGAGTCGTAGTGGTAGCCCCAAGCACGGTGATGCGCGTTGAAGTCACCGAGGATGAGGAGGGGTTGTCCCTGCGCTAGCTGCTGGGCTTTGAGGAAAGAGGACCGAAAATATCCCTACGGGCTCGAGGAGGACTATAGACATTAATTACAAACAGACTGGTGCGACGCTTGCGCGAGGGCCGAGGTAATATTTCTAAGAAGACGTGTTCGGGGAAAGTTGGATTTAAATTGTGTTGGAGGACAGTGAGATTACGTTTGACGAGAGTGGCTAATCGACGCTTTACTCGTTCCGATAGGTATGTAGTGTAACCGGCAAGTTGCGTGTTCTTGTCGCATTCCTGTAGGACTATTAGTTCGGGGCGATCACTCGCGGTGAGGAACTGCTCGAGGACCGGACGCTTACGCGCGAACCCGCGACAGTTTCACTGCCAGATGGTGGTGTTACCCGAGCTGTTCGCCATGATTAGGCTGGGAAAGCTGTGGGGTTGGAGCGGGTGTTGGCGCAGGGGCCACGGGTACCACAGCAGCGAGAAGTTTGCCCTGTGCTTCTATAGTTTTGCTCAGAATCTCAAATTGTCATGTGACTTGTGAGCCGATTGTGTGGAGTGAGCGTTCAATGTGTGCTTCTAAAGCTGTGATGCGAGTTTGACTGAGGGCGCAGCTTTCCTCGATTTTGACAAAACGCGCCTGCCGTGGGGGAGTCAGTGTCGGGCGTTGCTTTGCGTTTTTGTGCGGATCGGTTGGGGGCAGCGATATCCATAGGTACTGTTTCAGGTGATCCCTGCGGATACGGGGGAGTGATTGTGGCCGTTGGCTTTTCGAGAGCCTCTACTCTGAGTATTAGTTGTTGGATGACTGCTGTCAGTTCCATAATTGCTTTGTGTGTGTCCGGAGTAGTGGGAGTCCCTCCCTGCGTACTCACCGGTTCATGACGTTGTCGTAGATCGGGTAGTGATGGTGGTAGCCCAGGTGGCTGTTGCAGAGGCTGAGAAGAGGCCCGTGTCTGCTGGACGACTGCAGGTGGCCCGGGCCTGGTCCGAGAGGTATGCTGAGACCCCATCCGTGGAGCGGGAGACTTGAGTGGCGGAAAAGAACTCGAGCGGTCTCGGGGCTGCCGTTGCTGGCTATCTGAGCGTTGCCGGTCCCATCGGCTGATGTGCTGGAGCGTGACCCGCTTGGCGGTCTCTTGGGACTTGAGTTTATCTGCCTCAGCTTTTTGGATTTTCTCCCACTTCCTGCGCTTGACTTCGTAAGGAGTCCTGAAGATTTCCCTGCAGCGACTATCGCGCGTGAGATGTTCCTTGCCACACAGGCGGCAGATTGGTTTGCACGTGTGGTCTTTGGTAGGATTGGATAGTCCGCAACCTCTACATTTAGTAGTTGGGCTTGCGCAAACGTCGGCTCGATGACCGAGCTCACCTCAGCGATAGCACACCTCGTATTTCTTCTTGAATAAGTTGCACCTATGGCGAATATTGCAGAAGTAGACCCAGGTAGGCACTTGGGGCTCAGCGAACGTGATGAGTACAGCGGTGGTGTTCCCGAGCCGCCGAAAATCCACAATGGGTGGGTTACGGTTGTCTTGTAACTCTGTTTGAATTGTATTTCGATCCAGTCGGAGATCGACGCCACGAATCACACCGCGGCTCGAACTATCATCTGGAGCGCAGTAGACGGATATCTCATACGCCTTGTTGTCGACGGTGATCTCTTTGAGTTGCATGACCCGTTCAGCTCTTTCGACGACTGGGGTGCAGTACGCGAAAGTATTCTGAATCAGGTTAGCTTGTATTAGGTCTTCGTGACGAACAGCGTCCCTGGTTAAGTGAGCAGCCGTGCAGATCGCTTCCAGTAGTTGGTAGGTTGTAATCTTGGAGAGTAGCAGTCCGCCGCGTGGGCGCACAATCAGCTTGAGAGCGTTGCTGGGTAAGCGAGGCTGGTTCGAAGCTACAGATTTCTTGGCTAGTAGGCATCCTCGCTGCCGAGGATTGAGTTCAGCTGTCATCTTGTTCACACGCAGCCCATTGGTGATTTGGGACGCTTGGCTCGGTCCCGCTTTGTCTCCAGGGAAATCGGGCACGGATGGCCTTGATGTTGTTCGCGCTTCCCGGAGCTTGTTAACTTTAGTCAACCAATCACTGGCTGCTAATTCTTCTTGACAAATTGGGATGCCTTCTACGGTGACCTTCATGACGAACCACGGCGCGCGGGCACGGTCCACGGCGCGGCCCAGCTGGCGAACGCTGCTGCGATGCAGGTGGCGAACGCCACTGCGACGCGGAGCTCCGTGTTCTTCGGCGCTGCGCGGTAGGCCTAGTGAGGCATCTGGCTTGGTCGCAGGGAAAAGATGACCTAAAATGGTCAAAATTTGTCGTACGTACTTCTGGTTGGTGTCCCTGGATTCCTCTCCTCTTCAGGAAACCGGTGATATCGATGAAATCATACCAGGATCTCACTGTTTAGGGTGAAGACACGAAATCAGCGGAGCTCATCTGGAGTGCGTCCGTTGTCACTCGCGCTCCCTGTCTGACCTCCCGTTACGGCGAGGTTTAGGTGTCCCCCGAGATATGATAGACAGATACATTTCCTTTCCTCAAAAACCAATTCACCGACGAGCAAGGCGTATTTGTCCGCGTTTCAGATTGGTCCAAATTGTCGTGACGTCACCACGCGCGAATTTTGACGGGTATCCACCGAAATATTGAGACAGTTTAAAAGCGTACGTTGTTGGGCTAGTCGGTCAATCATGGTGAATACAAGGGGGGTACTGCGCACAAAAAGACAAGGACAAGAAGATAACACAACAAGCGCAGACTCGCGACTAACTTTATTTGAAAACACGACACTCCTTTTATAGTTTCAAAACTGTCACATCACACACATGATGAAACCAAAAACCTGTCTTCATTGTGATACAGTTTGATAGAAGGGTCACTTACGCAATCTTTATCCTTCTGTTTGATGCAAAACGCCTCCGCCAACTCACGCGCCACCTGGTCACGGCTCCTCCTCAAAACTTTTGTATCTGTCAGCAAAGGCAGGCAAGGGTTATTGCGCGTAGCATCCGGGCATGCGACACAATGCAGGGGTAAATTCGACCCTGTCCCTGATTTCATGGAAAGCTGGTGTTCTCTTAAGCGCTCATTCAGACATCGGCCTGTCTGACCGATGTATACCCTGCCACAGGTGAGGGGAATCTGGTAAACGACACCAGTCTGGCACCTGACAAAACGAGTGGCATGACGCTTCTCGCAGTCCGCTCTCCTCTTCCCTCCGGACATGACCTGAGGGCACAATGAGGCCAACTTGCATGGGGCGGTAAAAACTACCGGCACGCCGTACCGTTTCGCCACGTTCTTCAAGTTGTGGGAAATTCTGTGAATATACGGTAGAACCGCTGGCCTCATTTCCTTAGAATGGCCACTATCCCGGCACGTCCTATTTTTCAGTTTGCGCAGAAGCTTCTCTGCCATTGCAACAATGATTGAAGCAGGAAAACCAGCCTTCGTCATCCTAATTACCTGATTATTGAGGCTCTCGTGCACCAGGTGAGCGCAAGACTTAGACAAGGCGCCCTGCAGGCAATTGCGTAAGTGACCCTTCTATCAAACTGTATCACAATGAAGACAGGTTTTTGGTTTCATCATGTGTGTGATGTGACAGTTTTGAAACTATAAAAGGAGTGTCGTGTTTTCAAATAAAGTTAGTCGCGAGTCTGCGCTTGTTGTGTTATCTTCTTGTCCTTGTCTTTTTGTGCGCAGTACCCCCCTTGTATTCACCATTGAGACAGTTACTGCGCAACTTCCTTTCCTCACATACAATTTTCGACTAGTGTCTACTGAGATATGTGAGACAGTTAATGCGTAATTTCCTTTCCTCAAATACAATTTTCATTTTCTTCACTACGGCCCTTCTTTCTTCTTTCACTCACACTTCCTCCCTTCCTGTACCGTGCGGCTCAGGTGTCCACCGAGAGGGCAGAAAATTACAGCCCCATTCCCTTTCCTTAAAAAGCATTGCGTTCAAAGGGCAACGCATCGCGCCGAACGGGTGGCGGCGTTCCGTGGACTCCCTGGCAGCGCTACAACACGCTGTCGCGTTCCACTCCTAAAGGCGAAGCTTAAGCGTCATTAATTGGCAGTTAATTAATGCACCAACAAAATGTGAAGTGAACAATCGCGTAGCAGAATGCAGCACTCAGGCTTTCGCCTTTCACCACTTTAGCTGGTAAAGTTCCTCCTAATTTTTCTATTTCCTGACATGTCCGCAGTGGAGGGCATGGTGCCCGTAAACGAGCGTGCGTGTTAAGAGGAAGCATGAGAAGCGTATGAATGGCAAAGCACACTTGCGAGAGGCTCCTCGACGGTC
Source organism: Amblyomma mixtum (assembly GCF_055824585.1). Classification (NCBI taxonomy): domain Eukaryota; kingdom Metazoa; phylum Arthropoda; class Arachnida; order Ixodida; family Ixodidae; genus Amblyomma; species Amblyomma mixtum. The sequence goes on from NC_143019.1 coordinate 47,016,096, forward strand.
TCTGCCGCGCACGAAATGATGGTGCCAGCGTCGAGCTTGCGACGGAACTCGTTGTTGCAGTACCGTTAGAATGTAGTCAGCCGTCCGATGTCTACAAACGTCATTACGAAGCACTTATGCAAATGAGGGCCGTTAGTCGTCGTGCTTTCCCTCCCCGTCATGCTTGGGAGGGGTAGGAAATAAATTATACGACAGAAACTATGACATCGAAAGAAGGCTGCTACGTCGCGTTAGAGAGCAGGAAATGGTTAAGGAGAATGAAGAAGATGAATAGTTCATTACATGGCGGAGGTATTTTGAGAGACATTATGTGCTGGGTCTCTGTTATGCGATTTTTAGGCATGGTATAGAGCAATGGCTGTTTTGATTGCTTAACTAAAATTGCCCCGTCTGCTTAACCTCTGGTCTGTGCTACAGTCAGCAACAAAAATCCCAAAACTAACTAGATATCACCTCTTCATGATTTAGGTAAGGAACTTTTCCGCTTGTTGGCAATGTGATGAAATATTTAGTGAAGAGAACAGCTCATTGCACAATTGCCTTGTACGTTGTGGGCTCTGTAGCGATTTACGCATTGCGCGGTGTTTGAGCGACATGAGGAAGGCTCTCGTTTATGCCTGACGGAGTAGTGATCATAGTTCTCTGATGAGGCATTTGTGTAGGAACATGAATGTTCAGTTTAGAGCCCTGCCAGTATAGGAAACCGTTGAGAAATGGTTATAGCACGACGCGCTTGGAGGAAGACGGTGAAGTACTACAAGACACAAAGAGATCGGTGCATGAACACGGTACATCAGTATAGTTAGAGGAGTTGTTCGTTGTGTAAGAACAAACGACTGACCAACTAGTCAAAGCGGAAGTCATACTGCTGATTGCGAATGATGCGGGTACGCGAAGACTAGTGTGCATACGCTGCAGCGTTCGAGGGCGTGTGTTCTGTGCACCCGTACAAACGAGACAGCTGTGCAAGATAGAAATGCTGGAAAAAACTGCCCCCCTATGCACCTCAAGGCAGCCATACTTTTTTTTTCGTCAAACGGTGGTTACGCATTCCTGTTGAAGTATTAATGACAGTAAATTATGTATAAAATCCACAATTTTAAGAGCCTGAATAAATTTTTATTCATGTACAGCTGAATCTTCTAGAAGACTTGCCCTCCTTGCTAATAGAACAACGTTACAGTAACCAGTCTGTTCTGGCATGCTAACGCAGGTTAGTTGGTATTCTTCAAGTGGCTTTGTCATGTGCTATGCAACAACAGAAAACTGGTGTGCTAATATTTTTGCTTCAGACGCTAAAAATCAAGAAAGCGAAAAGATCTCACTGTCGTCAATACAGAACATTTTCTTCGGAGACTGAACGTCTCGGAAAATAAAAAAAAAAATGTCGCAAAATGGAAAGGAAGATTGAGAGAACAAATGTAGCACACAAGGATCAAAGTATGAATTCATCCTGTATGTCCATGCCAAACCAAGCGAACCATTCCAAAGATCAAACGCTCAGAAGTTCCATGCGATAATCATACGGGATTCAGCTAGCAGGAATCTTAAGAAATAAAGGCGCGAAATGTTTGGGAAAAGTGCGGTGCAGTGGAGGCGCTGCTGTCAGTGAACAGAAGCATATTTAATAACTTATGCAGATGTCGGAAGAGCATCCTACATTCACTATCCGCTAAAGTTCACGTTCCCTGTTCAACACCCGCAAGCTTTTTTAATCATCATCATGCAGGGTAAGGCGGCAGTTTCTCAGCGTATAATGCATGGTCTTAAAGAAGGCCTGTTTGCGATCCAGAACTCTGCTTTCTGTACGAACGGCCGCTTTGTCTTTCGCCGACCGGAAAAAGTTGCTTCTTCTTATCTGCCCTTCCATCGCCTCTGACATTCGGTGAAAAAACAATGCCTTCTGACGCACATATGTGGAATTAGATCAGCACAGCCAGAGGGCGCAGTGAGCGCATCATCTTGAAACACTGCCGACGGCGCGTATATGCACGCCGATTCACCGTCCTACTTCTCACAGTTCTGTTGTCATTGTTATTACTGTCATTGTTATGGACGCCACCACCGAAAAATGACACTAGCTTCCCACCACCTGCTTCAGAGTACGTAACGAAGCACCAAAATATATACAGACGAAGGACATATATAGGATTGTCTGAAGTGGCGGTGCTCGGCTTGCTATGGGCGTCATAGAGCCGCTTGAAGGCGTCTTGTGCATGCAAACAGGGAAAACCTCGAAAATAAATTTTGAAGTATAATCATGGCCTCGCCTTTTCACATGTGGGTACGGTTTCGTGGCACACACACACCATTTCCAAAGCTTTGTGTTATCACAGTGGAATCTAAATCAAATGCCGTGGCAGCCAAACTTTAAACAGTGGTACAACGTACAATTTTTCGGCCGTTTTTTAGTGAACGCACGATACGTGCCGCACAGAATTTGTTCTGCATTGCAGTTGCGTTGTTATTTTATGCGCGCTGCAAACTTGGTTTCACCTGATTTGTTGGCATTGCCGGTTTATTTTCTTTTACCGCTTTTGTAATGCTGCTCTAGAGGTTTGACACAATTGCTAAGCGATGGTAAAATGTTTAGCAGAATCCACCAAGGTGGAGTAGATTTGTAATAAGGGAGTAATAACTCACTGGCATCCACCCAAGCGCAGCCATGCGGCTACAAAGAAAAGCTACCCAGCTTTCTCAGAAACTGCGCAGTTAAAGAAAAATTTGTCCTGGAGCGGGCTTCGAACCCGGGCCACCGCTTTACCAGAGCAGTCGCTCTACCAATGACCTAACCGGGACAACAAGCTTATGGTAGGGCGAGGGCGAACAACGAAACAGATCGGGAGCAGTGAGGGTGAAGTGTGCGCTTTTTGGAACCGCAGTCTGCTTTCCGCCAGCTCGAGATTGCCTAAACTTGCTAAAAAGCGCGGGAGAGGCTGGCTGTGTCTCCATGCCTCAAGAAAGCGCGAAACATATATAATGACGAGGACTAGCGCACCAGTGCGATGTTGTCAGCCTGGTGTTCGAAAAGAAGAACCCCACTTTTTCTGCCAAAGTTCGGGGCGACTGACGGCGGGACAATCTCCAATAATCGACCCGAGGGTAGAAAGGACTGAGGAAGCTAGCAGCGCTTCCGTGTCTCCATGAATGGCGTTCAACGCGACGGCAATATAGCCTGGCAACATTGGGCTTCCCCATCTGAAGCCCTGCCACAGACGGCACCTCACACGGTCGTAATTACACGCACCGAGTCTGGGTCGAGAGTAATGACTCTCTGTCACATTTCGCCTGGCTCAGGAGCATTTATTTGTCTGCCTCAAGGACACCTGGCACATTTAGGATGAATGGGAAAAGACCTGCGAGGCGTCTGGGGAAGGTCGATTATTCGTAGAAGGCAGTAATTAAAGCTCTCGACACTATTCTTCTTTTTATATTTTTTTTCTCCTAATGTCATTTATAAACATATATCTTACTGTGACCCTATGCTTCAGTAGGGTCACAGTTTAAACTTTAACTCAGTAGTTAAAGTTTAAGATTTTCGAATATATGACCGAGAAAAATTCGTTTTCCCTCGCGCCAACGCACTTCGCTAGAGCCCCCTAGGGCAAAGCGCCAACTTCAGCATACACAGAATCCATCCCACCCAATGCAAAAAGCACCTGCCTTTGGTGCAATGCATCTCACACGCTTTCGTATATCATGGGAATGCCAGGATAATTCCGCAACATTTAAAGACACCGGACACGTCACCCCTGCAGTGGGAGGCGCAACTTACTAGCGTCACCTTGTGAGAGCCGACGAGCGCTCACCCAAGTGGTGTGCTCATCGGCCAAGGCCACCAGGGTCCGGAACTTAGGTCTCCAACCACCAGCTCAGTGAGCACCGATTTTGGTCCTCAGACGCTTTCCCTCCTCCTCTTCAGATGTGGAAGTGCGTGCATGCGAATTTGTACGCACTGCCGCTAAGAAGAAATTAACTAGTGCAACGCAGTTCTTCCAAATCAGGGTCAATAGTTTTTTGCTTTAGTTGTGTATCTGTTTATTTCCTCTGGAAACAGGAAGTATAGTGCGAAACTTACTCTCTGTAAAAAATGCAGGCTGCGCCAAAATAAAATTCAGAAGAGTCCACGGGTCAGTGTTACGTATTTCATTATTGTTGAATACGAAGGGAAGCATGAATTTACTTATTCTAGTTCTATAGAGAATGAAACTATTGTCGAGATAGTATTTATCTAGATAAAAGTAATGCGCATTAACGCTGCACTTCGCTTTCTTTTCGTCCATTTCAGCACCATAATGGTATAGAATACTGAGGAGTATATAGAGCAACAAAAGATTAGCACAGTCTGAACAAGGACGCTTCAGAAGAGTACAGACTGTACCGAAGAATCCATTATTGGCACTTTCATGACCTCCGCAGGATTGCACATAGCTTTGAGCTTTCTTCTTTTCCCCTCCTATATATACCTTGTAAATTTGGCACTAAGTTACGCACTAATGGCTTTCGTTCGCTGACCTAAGACACCGTCCTTAATTATACATGTGTAACTGTAAAAGCGGTAAATCTACGTCGGCACATGACTCCGCGAACAGATTCAGTTAGAAACCAGGTTCCTCGCACTACTGCTTGCGTCATTTATCTTCTATGATATTTTATTAATGGCTAAATGCACGCTTACAAAGAAAGGCAGAATCCATTACCCAGAGATAGTAAAACATTAGTGATTAACTATCTTTACTCATTCTACAATTAAGAAGGTATAGTAAAAAGATTGTAACAAGCAATCAGAGTTAAAAATCTTTTATAAGTACAATTTATGTATTTCGGATTGTTTCCCTTGTTTATGAACCCCTTTTCTTGCATAGCGTAAGAAATATTTGACATCACGTCACAAAGTTAAAATATCTCTAACTATTTACTGCACTGAAAATTGATAGAAGTATCCTCGCCAAGCTGCTACTCGACATTTTCTAGTTCAAATAGTAATTGTTACTACCTGAATTATATTGCTTAGTAATGACCTCTCTTATTGCCTAAGCCAGAATCTAATAGTGAGCTACTAACTTTAAAAGAGTGGTAATAAAGACTACTCTTTCCAGCCTTTTTATGAGTAGCACTTTCGTCTTTCGAGAGTGTATCGGCGGGAAATGACAAGTCGATGGGTACGTCTGCGTCATCGAGTGCCACGCGTTCAGCTAGAATCATGAATATAAGCTGTGTTAAACTGCTTCTGAGCTCTCAGCGGCAGTTAGGCGCCAGTCGTGGAGCTAGGCCCAGCTGGTCAGCCGTTGAGGTCAGCTGTTGTGCGGACAACGTCCCTGGTTGTGGCAGTCTTACGCAGTAATGAATTCACGCTGCAGATAACGAGAGAGGCTAGCTACCAAACGAGAAAAGCCTGTCCCACTCTCAAACCAACAGAAAACTACATGCAAGTGGAGACAGAAAGTTATAGAAAGGGAAAATAGAAGTTGAGGGCCAGTTTTCCTTCATTTCGCATGTACAGTCTTTGTCAAAAGTAACCAGGCCGCATGGTTTGATTCTTGCTTGTATAGTGGAGCCCTTGTGGCTTTCCTAAAACTCAAAAGGTGTTGGAAGGTAAGAAGACCCCCAGTCCTTACCTTTAACGACCATTTCAGCTTCAGGGAAGCTGTAAGGGCTCCACTGTACGAGCTAGAAGCAAACCATGCAGCCTGGTTACTTTTGACAAAGACTGTACCTCTCTACAAGACGGAGAACCCTCCGTGCTCTTCCACGGCTATATCTCTACGCACAGGCTCCTACAGCAAGAGCCTCTCTCCACTGGACTCGGAAGGGGTTCGTCCTCTACACTTCACCTTGCCCTACATTTATTCATGCTTCAACTCTACCTGCAGCTGTCGCGTTCTCTGAGTCTTCGATCTTTATTAACGGCAAGGACCTCCGGAATTATTAATGCGAGAGCATTATATGGCTCTGTCGCGTCAGCAAAAAGTGCCCGCAATTTTTTTTTCCATGATTACGTCGTTCTCTGAAGATAAATGTGCGAAAGTGTGATTCTGACAGATAGTGTGTGGTAAAGTGTTGGCGTGCGAAAAATTTAGTTGATGGGGTGTAATTAGTTAATTAAACACGAAAAAGCAACAGAATACACTTAGACGCAAAAATAAGCATGAACGTCGATTTAGTACATGGGCACCACAACATCCACAGACGTCGATGTAGTATGTGGACGTTTTGTGTTGTTGTGTTGTGTGTTGAGTTTTATGGCACATAGGCGACTGAGGCCTTCATGCACCAAGCACAAGGTATGTATCAAATATTTCTGCGCTGAATTGTATAGAAATGTGAAAAATCATGGTGCTGTAGGGGGCCTAAGACGTTAGTACTACCTAGTGCTCACATAGAAAAGAAAATTTTTAAATGGTTACTATAGTAAAAGCTTAAAAGAGAGTTGCGTAACCTCAGCAGCTATCCTTGGCTGCGCAAGGATGTCGAGTCTCCCAACGACCCAAATAAAAAGCTCAGCCTTCCTCTCAAAAATGAGAAAGTGGCTGAGGTCTACCAAAATACCAGAATAGGAGCTGGTCAGAATTTAGAGATTCTCTAGAAATCCTGCTTCTCTTAGAAAGCTAAAAACGCAAGACATGTCAACGATTGCATTATCCCCTAAAGGCAGAGTTGGATGAAAAAGAATATGTTCGTTATAAAATTGAATGAAGTACTTTTTCACATTGCTCCGATTCGGGTAACCGTTGTGATCTCAAAGTTTTATTGTGGTTGGCCACCCATCTCTAAACTTGGCTCGCAGTTGTGCCTCTTTAAATCTGAAGGGCAAACCCTGCCTGCCTTTGTTTTGCGGAGTCCCCTGCGGGCCGTGTGAGGAAGTTAGCAAACACATTCACGGTAAGGGGTAGGGAAGAAAGGAAGAAGTAATTTCATCCATAGTGAACGAGCGCTTCGCTTCCCTAATACCTTCCCGACGTGTCCTTTACAATACTTTACTACCTTTCGCCCTTCTCTCTCCTCATCTTGCTCCACCGAACACGTGCGCTTCCTCTTCGATATTGACGCGTCGTAGCAAGAATGTATCTCACATTCCGCTCCTTCCAAGTAGCTTCATTGCTCCCCGATGACCCCTAGCGCAGGGTCAGCAGCAGCACCTGAACCCAAGAAAGCAAGTCTACTGCCTCTAAAAGTTTGAACACGTGGAAGACAGGATGCTCCTGCAGACAGAATCTTACTGTCTTCTATAGCCCTGTGTTCCCGAGTGTGCACGTCTGTGCGCTGTGGCTATTTTTCTTCATCATGTCCCGGCCAACTTGATACGGCCGCAAGGTTGTTGCGCAACGATGTCGTTAGCCCGCAAGTTTAATGCCCGGACACGGCTTTGTTTCGTCTCGGTGGTAGGGAACAGATTGTAAGCATCGCTTCGCTCCAATTTCGCAATACCGCGAAAGCTTGTGCTTCTTTCATACGTGCCGCTTGATGGCGTTGATTTTTCTTTTACCGGCGTGACCTCTGGCTACATTATTCAGGAAATAGGCGCAGCGTCATCGTTAGTGTCCCAATTTATTTTCTCTAATTCTCTCCAGTGCCGCCGGGTACCCACCGGGGAAACAACGGCTACAAGCTTTCCCCTGACTAGTGCTCAGCTTCTTTTGGGGTGAAATGCTTAGAAAATGGATCGCTGACCCCCCCCCCCCCCCCCTCTCTCTCTCTCTTGACCAGAAGAAACAACCAACCTTGTTCCATGACGCTCTTCGGCCACAAGATGCCCTTGCGCCATAAAACTTCATCATCATCATCATCATCATTTTCTGTCATTTTCTGTGCATCTTAAATGAACCGTCTGAAGTGCCCAGATGACGCGTTCAGACGGAGTGCTCAATATCGAAATAAGCAACCTGAAGGCGTTGCATGTTAATTCTCTTCCCCACTTTTGTAAGGCCATCTTTTGAGAGAGCGCTACGATAACTAAATTTTATGGGCGTGCGTAAGTGTACCGCAATGACTCATGCAAAAATAATTTCAATGCTCTAGCAGATTGTCGCCTCGCAAAAAATTACCGACTTCTCCAACACTAAATTTTCTGATTGCCTGAAGTGGCGGTGCGCGGCTCGCTGTGTGCGTCATACGGCCTCTTGTTGACGTCACCCTATTTCTCTTGCCATCGCTGGCATTTTCTGTACCATCTGCCAGTACACACACACACGTCGCAACTTTTTTCTTAATGTGAGAAGTAATGCTTTCACATTAAAAAAAAAAGAAAAAAAAAGATCGAGTCTCGCTTTCTTTTCAACTGGTTGTCAAGGTAAAGTCGCGCTTCCAGCTCATCATTAAACATCGGAACAAATCCCATCTAAGAAACCTCATCCCCCGATACTGCAGGACCACTCGAATAGAAAACTAAAATCACATTCGTGCTAGCATGGCCGAGAGCGGCTACTAATATTTCCATGAGTAAATAATAGCGTATGCATATTTACCGGCTGTAACCTTCAACATAAGCCTTGTAAAACTGCTTGCGAAAACAGGAATGTGTAGACGAGAGCCACAAACCCGTAGGATCCCCCCCCCCCCCCCCCCCCCCCCGAGCAATTCCTGGGAGAATATTAGCAAAGCGGCGTTCAACTGAGCCAGCTCATCTAATGGGCGAAGTGCGCGGACCATCGAGGTGGACGGCGGGCTTCTGAGTAACCGCTTCGGATGAAACAAGGCTCCCACCCGGCGGACAATCTCAGCGTCATAATGCCCGACACCGAAGTACCTCGGAGGGCGGCTGCTCGGGAAGAGAGCGCGGAGGAGAGGAAAGGCCCCGGTGAACGTGAGCGCTTTGAGAAATCGCATCGAAGCGGCCAAGGGCAAACGCAAGGCATGTCGGGAAGTAAGTGCGCACAAGTGCTGAATCCCCAGCTCGTAAGAATCGCATGTTTGCCAGGCCCTCCACCGGTGGCGTCCGTGGAAGCTTCCGAGGGGCCCACAAGGGCTCGCCAGGGCCATTCGTATTCAGTGCACAGAGTGCTTTCGTCACAACTTCGCTCATCGCTCTCTGTTAGTCGGCGCTCGGGCCAATCTGCGTTCCTGATTTCTAGAGTGCAGAAAAGGTGCAACTTGGTCTCTGACGAAACTCATTCCAAATCAGAGATTTGAAAACAAAAGCTCTCATCTATTAACTCAAACAAAATCATCGGATATCTTTTCAGAAAGCGTAATTGTACCACCGTATCCTTATTCCCTGTAATGTGCCGATAATTTGATATGATGGCGGGAAAAATTCGCTGTGGCTTAGCTTGGTTAAGCCTGGTAATTGCGAAAGCAATATCCGTACCTACGCCATGGTTCAGCTCGTAGTGTAGCTGGTGGTGGTGCTTGTCGTTAGACTTGTGGTGATGCATCGGTTATACAATCCAATTCAATCCAATGTAATGTAATGTAATCTAATATCATGTAATCTAATCTAATCTAATCCACTCCAATTTAATCCAATCTAATCTAATCTAACCTAATGTAATGTAATCTAATCTAATCCAATCTAATCTAAGGCCTCCGGTGGTGGCACCGCCACCACTCGCAGACGGCGCGAGATGGTCGCCCAGCTCTTCGGCGTGACGTCACACAGAGGTCATGCGAAAGGTCATTTCATGTGCACCGCCGTCGCACGGCAAAGGCTTGAAAGTGCAAGTAGTAAAGCTTTCACTTTAAAAGAAAACGCCTTGAAATTCCTGCAGCCATGGCCTGCATGCGCGGTTGGCCCCCAGTACCATCATACTACAGTTTGTCACATGGTAATATTATGGGACCATAGATTGAATCTCTTCACTGATAGCAGCAGATATAATTCGCCCTGCAAGACCTCTGCCCTCCAGGATTTTATGGCATTTTATGCAAATTCAGACCTCTGCCAACCTGTATTTGATGGCATTTTATGCAAATTCAACCAAGATTTCATAAGTTGTGTATGTTTGCAGTTGGCGTTGCGCACGCGCTTGTATAAGCTGTCGAGATAAATAGCGTGATGTTTTATACTACAGAATCCACAGAGACGGGTGGGTGATAAAAAAATAGAGATAGTACCGCACACTAAAATAAAATGCAGTGGCCCGGCATGCATATATTTTCCTCAGACCTATTTACGGTGCAATTTAACGCTGAATATACGGCGAAAAGCTCTTTTTTCGTGTTTGAAACTTTATTTATGAGAATATTTACTTTTTCTGTGATTCTAAACACTGTTACAGCCTCCTGCGTTTGCTACAGTGACACTATAAGCTATGAATTTTTTTAAAGACATCTTAGCTGTCGAACGCAAAGGCTGGGTTATTTTGGAATAGATGACCCTGCCGCAAAAATGTTCATGAGGCGATCAAGTATGAAGCGTAAGTCGTGCTTTCAGCAGAGGTCTGAGCAAGTTTATACAAAAGCGAATGCCTGCAATAGCGATACTGATTTTTATTGAAAAAAGTTCGAATAAAATGACATAAAGTACGATATTTTGTCTTTGTCTTGTGCGATGTCTGTGGACGTTACAGAACCCAAAGGGATTGAAAGCAATACAGATCCCCTCATTGCGGTCTCCCTCGAAGCCCATGTGCTGCTTTGGTTCGTTAAATTTTATGCAGTAAGAGAAAAATTATACACTCTAAACACCAATAAGTCTGTATGGGAGTAAGAAGGGTGTAAACTGTCTTTAAAAGGAAGTTCGCTAGAGGACAGCTTACTCCCTTTTTACACCTTTCTGTGTAGAGTGCAACAGTGGAAACATACTCGGTCGGTCAGTGCAGTCGCAATATTCCTCTTGATTTCATTTAAAACGAATAAGGGGGGGGCAGCAAACATCGAAAAATGTTGCTTACTCGTTGCAGTCAGCATAAAAACGAACGAGGGGGGCCCTTTTCTTACCCAAGCTCTACCCTCAAACTTTCCTCTTGCAGGCTCTGCCACAGATAGGGGATCAGTTATGGGTATTACCGGAAATGTGATTTCATCGTAAAATGCTGTAGGGTCAAGTGGAATACTACGCACGCACAGTGTAGGCCCGCAAACAACGAAGCGGGCGAGGAAAATTTCCGTCAACCTCTCTGTGCTCCCGGCTCTGACCTAAAAGCTGCTCGTTCATTGCAGTTGGATCGAACCTTATTTAGTTAAATCCACGGAACCAAGATGGGGCGGGCGGCCAAACTCGGTTACTTTTATGGCCCAGGCTCAGGCACACGCAATAGCAGCCCTTTCAGCAACACCGTGATCAATTACCACGAACCTAAGGAAAGTTCAAATCAAGGCGCTTTTTACAAGCTTCTTTTCCTACTCCTGGAAAGCACTATTAGAAAATAAAAATTCTGCCAAATTTTTGTATTTTTTTATCATTTCCCGCCTCGTATCTGTGCCGGAAAACGCAAATCAATAAAAGAGCTTGCACGGCGCCTTCTGTGGTGGAACCGAGAGAGTTTGGCAGAAATACATGTGCATTACAAGCACGAACAGAAGTGTCGATCAGCAGTGGAAAAGCTTTTTTTTTATTATTACCGATACATCCGATATGCCCAAAGCTCTGCCGCACAACATTGTAAACAGGCTGAAGAACGTATTCAAAGCTGCTGCTTCAACGCATGGAAAGTCTGGGCCAGCAGAACGCAGTGAATTCAAGCCAGTAGACAAAACTCAAGCGGAAACGATAGCTCTGTCGATACTTGAGCCCGACCATAAAGGTGCAAGTGTCGAGAAGAATAAAAGAAATGTGCCACAATAAAAGCACCACCACGTGACCAGAAACTCCAGGCGGTGCGCTCTCTAAAGACCCTACCGAAGCACATTTACTCACCCGTTCCCAGCCCCCTATCGCTGACGGAAGTGCCGTTAGAATAATTTTTTTCTCTCCTAAGCGAATTTTTTTTCCCACTTCTTGACCCAGTCAGATCACATAAGAACCAAAAAGATTTTCAGCTGAAGAATACGTGGATGGAAACTCCGAGAAGAACGCACGGTTCCTTCTCCTCGTCCCCGCAGTCTTGAACGTGAGCTCGCATCGATCCACCGCAACTACCACCAACAGAAGCGACCTTCAACTCAGGAGGGCAGGAGGTTAATTGCGCTCGCTCAGTGCTTAGCGGTATGAGCGTCCTCTCTCCCTCTCTCTCTCTAATCCTGACTCCTTTCCTCCTCGCCTCCACTTCCACGATCGGCTGTTCCCAGGTCTGCGACAGACCACACGGAGCCGCAAAAGATGGAAGGCGCAGAAAAGGCAACACGCAGTTTGGAACGATCGGGCCTGCTACTCTGAGGAAACTTATTATAGGATACCCTGCGCCTTCCTGCCCTCTGGCTTCTCTAACCGCGCACACACTGGAAGGAAGCAATCAACAAAAATAGAGAGGATGCGTGAGGCAAGAACGTCGACGGTCGACGCTAGGTCACTGGATATATATACAAACGTGCGCGACTCAATCACGAGGGGCAGTTTCTCTTTGCGGTCCCCCGTACCGTGTTTTACGACTCCCCACGCAAACGGAAATCAGTACGGGTACGCACAACCGTTCGCTTTGATATCCCGGGACTTCTGCTTCTATGTGCGTTCTCATTCTAAACCTCTTCCCCATTTAGGAGCTTGACTGCAAACTAGTACCACGTTCTGAAGTAATCCGGGAGGCAGCCCACGGTTCCAGGATGCTAACTACTCGCACATACCCTTGTTTTGAAGGCTGTCTTGAATTTTAGACGTATCCCCTCCCTGTAACAAATAAAACAAACCATTACCTGCATGTATACCTAATTATTCATTCAAGGTAGGTTCATATGAAATGGAGTGCATTTGACAGGAACGGTCATCATACGACACGGGTGCTGCGCTGTCAGCTCTGTGCTTAACAGCTTATGTTTCGTAGCGAGAGCTATATTGGACGTATTCTCGCCGTTTCGCTGTGGCCGGCGGCCACACCACGAGCTTAGCCGTTGCCTACCAACCGCCGCAGCTGGCAGCGTCGCTCGCCCAACACAGGAGGAGCCGGCGTTGCATCGTATATATAGAAGGGGCGGATCGGTGGGCGGCAGACATGGAAAGTGAGTCAGAGAGACTCAAAGAAGCCAGGCTTCGTCATCAGAACGAAATAAAAACGAGGCAACGAGCTAGGAAACGGAGGAAGAACGAGCCGCATGTCTCGAGAAGCGTCGTAAGTACGAAGCGCCAGGTGAGTGGATTCAGATGAGGATGGTTCGTCGTCTATAGTACGACATGTCGTGCCAGGGCCGACGCCATTACTGTGTATATGGTGGATAGAGGTGGAACGCACTGGTACTGGCCCTGGTTTCGTACCAGTACTGAGACGTACCATGCTAAACGATAAAGATGTAACCGTACAGATAACCGAGCTAAATAATAAGTTTAACCGTACCTCTCGCTACGCACATCCAGGCATAACTGAATTAAGCCACATCTAATTTTTATTGAATATAGCGCTCAAAGTTACTGAAGGCACGACTCTTGCTGCTTATCAGATTTCGTTAGGGCAATTACAAAAGACGACTCCAGTAAAATCAGCGTTGCTCGGGCTTTGAGTTTGCTTCATCAAGCTGCAAAAAAAAAAAAAATCAAAACTTGTGCGGTCTCTTGTATACAATTGTTCCGTCGCAGGTTCAGGCGTAAGCAGCCAGTGGCGTATGTCACCAACGAAATACGCGTCTACTTTATAAAAAATAAAAAAAGAAAGGAGAGAGAGAGAGTGAAATGTTTGAAACAGGCACAGAAATACTCGTCTCCTTTGCCCCTATTCTCTTTTGAGCGAAATCGACGACTGCCATCGCTCTTTAAATCCGCTATAAGAACACCTGAATAAATAAGAAGCCCACAAGGGGATCGATGCGTGCACATGCATACACACCAACGTACAGCGCATACTGCATATTTAATTGGCAGCGTGGCTATAAGGCTGATCTATCCATTTTATCAAGGTGCGTTGAGAGCGGGAGAGCAGTAGGCGAAGATGAGTGTCTCGAAAAATGCATGGACTAGAAGACCTCCCGGGTGAGAGGACAATAAAAAAGCACATCCTACATACTGCACAAAGAACTGCATTTAGTGCAGAAGGTAGTCGAGGCGTGTAAGGTTTTGCATTAGGTTCCAGATAGCGGTGGTTGCAAGTCGGCGATTCGAAGCAGGTGTTTAATGTTGTGAACTCATTTCTACATAGGGCCACTGTGTGCCCTTGTACAGCACCAGAAACATGTAAGCCTAAACTGGAATTGCGTGTTTATGGCAGGCAGCGGGGTCAATAACCCAGAGCTGCCGATGGTTAGTGCATGCCCAGGTTGGTCTGCCAAAGGTGGGCCGTGGAATCTCGATGTGGTGGCAATGGACGCCTTCCAATGGGTGAAGGAGCGGGGAGGGATGTCCGTTGAAGGTGCCGGAAGTTTGAGCGGCACCTGAGGTCTGTTCTGCCTCTTGACGCACTGTACTTGGCCTTCGGGTTGGAGTGCAGGCCTTAGGAGGCCTGATGTGCTGTCGGACGACGCCGGAACTTTAGAGTGTCGGGCTCGTTCAGACGGCGCAGGTGAACGGAGCAGACTTCCGTCGGGTCCCCACGGCACATCCCCACTCCGGTCGGAGCGGGAAGATCCTTCCTTCCCAGGCGCACGCCGCTGAGTGGCCAGTTCTGACTGGGAGTGGCGGAGTAGACCTTGCGAGGTGGTGGACCCTGGGTTCGACGCATTGCCAAGCCTAATTACCTAACTTTTGGTTTATTTATTTTTTATTTTTAAAAGCTGCTAAAAATTCTAACGCAGTGATTTTTCTTTGCCGCCTCTATGATCACATTGTTTGCGCGCTGTTTCAGATCGTATAAGACCAATCACTGAGACTCTTACAGTCAGTCTAACAATGTCACGTCCACCGATGCCGGAATTGGTATTATTTTCCTATTAATGCTTGACCTGTGTTTTTGACCGAATTTTGATATCTGTTGTTAGGACCATAAAATTTTGACACTCTTGCAGTCTTGGACATTTTAGTAATATTTTTGAAAACGAAAAGGCCTGAACATGAATTCTGCTTGCATCAATCACTAGACAGTTTGATATTTTTCATAAACGCACCAAAATTTATTGAACATGTCAACCAATCGGTAACTACTAAACATTTCTATGTTTATTAGTTTTATTATTTTATTTAGTTCATACTGCAGATCATCTTACAGATCCAAGCAGATATAAGAAAAACCGAAGCCAAAGCTTCTTTTTCAAAGAATTTTCCGGCAGCATCTCAAGCATTTGGACTTCATGCATCTACTGTGTAATTATGTTTCTTTAAAACAGTGGGCACAGTTTTTTTAGCGGCTGTCAGCCGACGAAAATTATTTCACAACGTCTTTTTGACCTTTGGTGCAATAACATTTGTGGTAAATTTCGCTAATGCGCAGTATGCGCGACATAACAAGACCGGTTTTTAGCTGATGTGTGTTTGTATGGGAGTAATCAAGAAAAAAAAATGCCATGAAATAGAGGGCCGAAAGTAGCGGCCGCTCTAAAAGCGACTTTTTCTCAAACACTTAGTTAATAAGCAAGAAGCTAACCAGCTCTCATGACACTCGAAGGAGCGACAAGCTCGGCACAGCTCTCCGACGGCAACGCATTGGGTCACCTCACCCGCTACATAAATGGGGCCTAGATTATTGTAGCGAGAGCTACATTAGCCGTATTCTGTGGCCGGTGGCCGCACCGCGAGCTGAGTCGTTGCCTACAGCAACCACCGCAGCTGGCAGCTGGCAGCGCCGCTCGCCGCGTCATCTGGCATGCCGTCAGAGGAGGAGCCGGTGAAACCGCGTTGCAACAACAGTGGAGGAGCCGGCGTTGCTTCGTATATGTAGAAGGCGCGGATCCGTGGGATTCATCGGCAGATAGGAAAAGTGAGTCGGAGAGACTGAAAGAAGCCAGGCTTCGTCGACTGGTCCCCTGGGGCAGTGGGCACCTCATTCGTGCTTTAAGCTACGAAAACGATGAAGAGCGGCAGCTTCGCAAACAAAGGCGCATAACTGGCCCCTTGTGACAGCGGACACCTTAGTCGCGCTTTAAGCTACGTGGCGGTAGTAACAGCTACGTGGCGCTGCATGCGTTGGCCTTGACAACGGTGTTGCAGAAACGCGGCATGGAAGCCATAGGCCGTCGGCGTTCATTGTGTTCATTGGCGTTGGCGTTTACAACGATTTAGGAGTATAACTGCCTCGCTAGGTCAGTGGACGCCTGAATAGCGCTTTGAGGTACGTGGGACGGTGAGAGAGATGTGAGCTGCATGCGTTAGCGCTGACAACGTTGTGGCATACACGCAGCACTACAGCAGTAGCCGCAGTGTTCTTTGCCGGCATCTCGCGATCAACCGTTAACTTCCACCTGCCACGGTGGCAGGGTTGGCGCGCTGCCTATCCAGTGTCCGGAACGCACTCAACGTTACAGACGCCAAGCCGTGTATAGTTGCCCGATACGCCATAGCTTTCGCTAACCAAGTTCAAGAGTAGTTGAACCGCATCTAATTTTAAGCATGAAATGCTTTTAGCTCCCGTTGTCGGCAGTGTGGTGACGTCACGCCGAGACCGAGAGCCATCATCCGAGCACTGAAATCCACTCATCCGGGCACTGAAATCCACTCATCCGGGCACTGAATTCCAGTCATCCGGGCTCTGAAACGAGAACATCCGGGCACCGTACGAGACTTAACGAGATTTAACGAGACTCTCTAAGCCCTCCTACGCGACCGGCATGCAAGCGCCGGTTGATCTCCAAACGAGACAAAAAATAACTGCTGCCAGTGCCTTCTCAATGTTTATCAAGATATCAGTGGAGCTGTGGGTTTGATAACGCACGGAATTATAATTTCCGATTTCTAATAACGCGTGCAAAAAGCACATAAATGCCACGTTACACTTCGTTGTCATACGTGATCCGGGGGAGAAGCGCTGCGTTCAAAGGGCAAGGCATCGCGCCGAACGGGTGGTGGCGTTCCTCCCTTCCTTTACGGTGCGGTTCGGGTGTCCACCGAGATGACATTAGGCCCGTAAACATTTCATGCTTACTATACTCTCGTTTACGGGAGAGGCAGAGATTTTTTTGTTTCGCCGTTCCTGCTTTACACGTGCTGTTTTCAGTTTCATCTAAGCCAACACAAAAGCCGAATTTAGTGCTGAGGTAAATTTTATTTGCTCCGTAGCTTACTCTCTGGGTAACTCAAAAACATTCCCTCACTCCTTCACTCACTCACTCACTCACTCACTCACTCACTCACTCACTATAATTCACTCGCTCGCTCACTCACTCACCCACTCACTCACTCACTCACTCACTCACTCACTCACTCACTCACTCACTCGCTCGCTCACTCACTCACGCAGGGACATTCAGCATAGTACGCCAGGGATACCAGTGACCAAATATCCTGTTTTGCGGCAGTTGAGGCGAATGTTTCGCTCAGTAGACGCCAGTTGGGCATTGTTCCATTTAGCTTCAGCGGAGCACCCCCGAGTCATTTTATGCCGGTCAGAAACCAGTGCGAAATGTATCAGTCCTGATCTGACACCCAAACAAATTGTCTCAAAAGCGACAGAAATAGCCTCACGCTCGCAAACCCGAATTCCTGCACTCGTCCTGAAGGCTCCAGCGAAAACAAACATAAGAAATCTCGACAAGAAAAATGTTAGAAGAAAGATGGCGCCTAGCACGGTACTCGACCTCTTTACCACTTTTTCTAGCTCACTCCCAGTGAAAAAGGAACAAAAACTAAAACGTGAAAAGGGCGGAATCGCTTTCCGACTTCATTTTGCGGTCACCCGAAAGGGCCCTCGATGAGAAGTGAGCGTGGTGCGGCCTGTAGAGCCCAAATCACGTCGTTCATTTGATCCCTCCGCCCCGGAGGCTGAAGATTAACGGCGCAACACGTAAGCGACGCCCCAGATCGCGCAATCGCCGTCATTGGCGCTCAGCGATTTCTCGGCGGCAGCGTCGGCTCGGAGGAGCCACCTATATTGCGCAAGGCATGTCCAGCGTGTTCGAAGACAGTGCACCGAGTTAAGATTAACTTTATGTACTTGCGTTTATATACCAAAATATAAGGCAGCCTCGAAGGCAGGAGTTGGGTCTTGCTCGGAGTGCTTTTGATTATCGCCTCCGCGGCACTCGCTATTGGGGGCGTACGAACGTTGAACGAAAGATATGACCAAGCGCTTAAACTGATGACGGGGCGGGACAGCGATAAAGGAAGTTTTATCGCGTGGAGGACCTTTTTAGAATTATGGTGTGTGTGATCCAATCTCGGTAACGTAGATGTCAACGCGCTGTAGTGGAATAGTAGGTCACTAGCGGGAAGAGTCCCGGCCGGCGCTTTTGAAGACATGTCCTACCTACGTGCTGGCTTCGATGCTGGAGAAGTGCTGTTTTTTCTTGGCTGGCTGCAGTCATTGTTTATATCCGCACCTACGGTAGGAACTGTGCAGCGTTACTGCACCTCGTTTCTTGAATACTGCGTGCGGGATAGCATTGCATCCATTTCAAGGACAACAGTGCCCGCTGCACAAGCTTCACCCATTGATAGGGAAATTTGTTTGTGAAGGACTTGAGCAATACTTGCAACACTTGCATCTTAGCAGTTGGCACATCCTCTTATCCGCGTTGTACCACTCTTGGCAACTGAAATTCGTATTAGAGCTACTTCCGCTATAGAAAAACATGATGGTCTAAGCATGTAAGGAATACGGAGTTACAGGAAGTCACTATTTCTTTAAAAAGCAGCGATGTGAATGTTATACAGACAACTTTCATATTGTCATTTTGTATTTCAGTTTTCTCTGCGAACTCAATCACGCTCATTGTTCGCAGTATTCGCACAACCTAAAGTGAGTTCAAAATCGTGTCGCCGGATTAATATATTTTTCACTAATGCCTTACCACTCGCCGCGGTGGCTCAGTGGTTATGGGGCTCGGCTGCTGACCCGCAACACGCGGGTCCGATCCCGGCCGCGGCGGCCGAATTTCGATGGAGGTGAAATTCTAGAGGCTCGTGTACTGTGCGATGTCAGTGCACATTAAGAGAACCCCAGGTGGTAGAAATTTCCGGAGCCCTTCACTACGGCGTCCCTTATAGCCTGAGTCGCTTTGGGACGTTAATCCCCAATAAACCTAACCTAAACCAAACTAATGCCTTACCATCGGTTCGTCGCAAAAATTTATGATGCACATCACCTACGGATAGTACTACGGATAGCCTCACGAGTTACGCAACAAACGATCTCTAGGGAGCCGTAGAGAAAAAGAGCACTCACTTTTCACGGGTTCCATTGCGAACATAAAAAAGTGCCTTCCTTTGCGAATCACGTTTGCAGTGAAAGAATTCAGAGTAGACAGAGTGCTTGTCAGTTGTTTGTCTGGTTTTTCGTGGTTTCGTGCTGTTTTCCTTGTAAAGAAGAGGTTACCGTATAGCTTGGATATGTCCACAAATAGTAACTTTTCTGGAGCAAGCTAGCAGCGCAGTCGGGATCAGCATTAAATAGCACCATCTGTGACTCCCTTTGGCAAATTTGCTCCTTTCGGAGCGCCCATCGAACAAACAGTGGCAAACGTGTGAAGGAACGCATCAAGAAAGAATATTACCGGAGGAAGTTGTGTGTCAAAAGCGCGCTAGGGACAAACATATGACGCCTCCCCAGGACCAGAGGACTCAACAAGAGAAAGAACGAATCTAAATAAGGAAAACGGAAAAAAAAAAAGAAGAAACATGGCAAAGACACCAAGCAAACGAGAAAACATTCAAAAAGATAAGGAAAGAACAGGCTGCCATGGCTTACTAGGGGCAGCTATAAGCGGGAGAAAAACCTGCTGGTATAAACCACAAGCTTTAAAAACCAGTTGTAAGAAGTGTGAAGACGACATCAAAAATTACATGATTACAAATTGCACAGCCTCTTTTTTTTTCCTTCATTTCTTGTTGTTTGTTATTTTTGTTTTTGTTGTTTTTTATTTGTGATTTTTTTTTTCACATCAGTGCGGTGACCCGCACTGGAGCAGTGCGAAAGCAAAACGTCCACATACTATATCGACGCCATGACTATTCTGACCTCCGAGTGCTATATCGACATCCATGGCTACTGCGACATTTAAGTGTGTTTTTTTTTGTGTTGAATTAATTAACTAATTGCTCCAAATCCACCAAATTTGGAATTTAGCGAGTTTTTTTTTCCCACTACCTAATGCAATCAAACTTTCTTTTCATATATCTTTATAAAACGACATGAACGCGCGAAAAAAATTTGTGGGCACTTTTTGATATAATGCTGTGGATTAAAAATGATCAAAATAATAAAAAGTGAATATGAATGAACAGCACAGTATCGAGGAATCCCTGTTGTGACCGAATTATGGTGCCAGGTGGGAGAGAGAGAGAGAGAGAGAGAGAGATGATAGGCTGAGACCGTATTAGAAAGAGGTGATCTGTCCCACACTACACAGGGCCAAAAAAAAAAGACACGCCCGTCGGCGAAAGCGAACACACAAAGCGCGCCTTACGTGTCGCACTGGAACGGACGAGCGCACCCACCGAGCCGCTCAGAATCAGGCGCAGTCGTCCTACAGGGAATGACCACTCGCTCAGACCTGCACGGACACAAGGAATGAGAAGAAAAACGGAACATACTCCGAAGAAAAGTAACCTGACCATAAGGTTGCCGGCGCTGCGGGCAGCCTGAGCAACGAAGTGGCCCTTGAGTCCCTCGGTGTACGACGGACGATGCCCCATTTCCGGTTCCATAAGGCGTTTCCGGTTTCCGTGGGACGCTCTTCTTGAGCGGAGCAGAGAATTCCTTGTACCGGAAAGAGACGTCTCGCCTTTCTGCTGCTACTCGTCTTCCCGCAACTCCCCAAGCGTCCGCCGAGCCATCGCTTTCGTAATTACCCCGCAGTCCTCTTTTCGTGGCGGATGCCCACTTTGCGCAACATCTTCTCCACCCCGACGAACAGCGCAGTTGCGGTGCCGCTGGGGACATTTGACGCAGTTACACCACTTTTCCTGGGACATGCGATGCGAGACAAAGTCGTGCGTTCGCGGTCGACTCCACTCCTAGCTTGCCGTTCCCTTCAGTGCATCTTTCTTCCCTTTCCGACTCACTCCTGATGAAAGGTTTTTCTGCTTCTATGAGTCTTTTGGTACGTCCTTGTCCCAATTACTTGGCCGTTGTCCGCTGGCCTTTCTCGATTTGGATTACTCTCATACCGCGCTATTATGAAGATGTTTAGTTTGCTGGTAACGTTCCGCCTTCCCGTGCGAGCACTTGTCCAGTAGTCTTCTCTCTTACTCCAATGGAGAACTATATGAGCGAACTTTTGCTGGGACACAAGCCAATGTACCAGAAGTCACCTCTAAACCATTTACTCGAACTTCGTACGTGGGAGACACGCAACTGGAGACACAAGCGGCAGACGCCGCTGCCAACACTCGCCTATTGGCCGTTTTTGGTCAATAGTCTTTTCAAGCATTACGCACACGCAGTGTCAGCCACAGATGGCGATATTTTTGCGTTCTCACGACAAAGTGCGTCCTTACGAGTGGTGAGCCCACTCCTATTTTGATTCTCCTACCGGAAGTCAGTATTTACTCTTTGCTACGAGCCATGTTAATCACAGCTGGCTGAACAAACATTGCTTCTCACTTCTCAGGTTCCACAATATATCTCTTTCGGGGCGGTCATCTATTGGCCTAATTCAGAGGAACGTTAGAGCAATGAAAGACAGAGGGGATCAGTTTTTTTTTTTTTTGAAACACAGTCGGAGCGTCGTTGTTGTCCGAGGAGAGCGAATCTTTCCGCTAGCCGACGGCGAAGAAGAAGCTATACACAAGAGGCAACTGTCATATGAGCTAACTCGTAGCCGTAGTCTTTTACATTTTCCAGTTATTCTCTTTGTTCGCGCTAACGCCGTTTCGAAATCAAGACGCGCCAAGTAGCCCCAAGTGTAGTTGTTCATAACTATTACCTGCAGCATAACCTCAATAATCAGGTGAGGCATCTGCTGAACACAACAGCTAAAAGAAACAAAAAGAGAATTCGGTAGCAACATCCGCCGCAGTGAATCGCAGTTGTTTGAATTTCCGCGGTTTCTGCTAATTTTGGGCTATATATTTCGGCTTTGTCTAAACTTTCTTCTTCCTTCAGAGATTGGTGTCTAAGTGTTTTGTCGTGTTTTGTCTATTTTTGTTAAATTTTCACTTATTTTTATTACAGAGTGTGTTGTGCCACCTCACATGTAATGCACTCTTAAATGGGGTCTTTAGGGGTATTTGAATACAAAAAAAAAGCAAGAATTATGGAATCGATGGAAAGCAGCAGCATTACCGTGCATCGAGCAGGCGCCAGGGAAAGTGTCTTTCATGATCCCGTTTTTTTGTCGATGCGCACCGCGTGATTCCTCTACTACAATAAAATCTGATTTTCCTGCATCCTGCACTCTCGCTTCCGCTTTGGCGGTGACCTCGGAAACGATGAGTGTGGCTAATCAATAGTCAGTTTAATCATGCTGATAGCGTACGGTAAGCAAAGAAGTCCAAAATAACAAACGAAAATGCTAAAAACAGGGGCACCAACTTTTCCCTTGGCCGAGTTGCGGAAGCTTTGCATGGGCTGCCCTGGAAAGCGTGTCACAGTTTGTTAAGTTTGTTAGCGGTGGAAAGACCCGGCATTGTTCCCACGCCTGACACCGAGTTATGCGCAGAACACATAGCAGATGCATAGGAGTGAGACAGGACAGCTCCTATAGCTCCATAACATCAATCGAAAGAGGAACACAAAAACGGGAAACTAACTTGGTGGAGAACAATGATCAAGAGCGTTTATCCCTGTCTACATGCGCGATGTGGTAACAAAGGCCTGGGGGGGGGGGGGGGGAGGGGGGGGGGGGTAATCAGTGCAACGCGATGCCGCTGCGAGTTTAGACGATGTCCAGGGCGCCTATTCTCTCATTCGTTGAGGCAGCAATATGGAAGCAAAAACAGTGAATAGCTTGTATAATTCAGCCGCAGAAAGTAAACAAGGACGTCGCAGAAACATACAGACGAGGACGATGCTGCATCGTCGTCGTCTGTATGTTTATTCGACGTCCTTGTTTCCTTTCTGCTGCTCAATTATACGATCATGAACCAACTAGCTCACCAATCCACCTTATTAACGTTAATCTCTACCACCGTGAGCCTTTCTACTTGTCACCCGCATCAACTAGAAAGAAAGCAGCATCGTCGTCGTCTGTATGTTTATTCGATGTCCTTGTTATTATACGATCATGAACCAACTAGCTCACCAATCCACCTTATTAAGTTAATAGCTTCTTCTAGACTGTGCATTATACGTTATGCAGAAATGTCGAAGCAGCTCAAGCCAGAGCCGGGGAATAATTCTGTGTGAATGGATTCTGTCTAGTGTACATAATGCACTCTCGCTTTGTTCACCGCCCCACTAGATCAGAAACTGGCTTCTATGGGCAGAAAATTGCAGCCATCAAATTCAAATTGTTAGAGTTTCATGGCGGTAGTTTGCTATTCTACAAACTGCTCGTTGATTCTTCCACACTGAAAAATTGCCCAGTTAATTCAATTCTGAGTCGCCTACTTCAAAATAAACTACTGCTTTTAATATTCACGAGATGGAGCTCCATTAACTTTTTTATTCGAGTTACGGAATCAGTTTTCACTGGATTGAAATAAGATATCCCAATGCGGGAAAATGAGCTAGAAAAAACCGGAGTAACACCAAAAAGCAACAGAGGATTTGGCCAGAAAAGAAGCGTAATAAGAAGAAAAAAGTGCAGGAGGATTCACGGAGGAAAGAGAGACAGAAAAACTTTAATTGCCCTATTTTTAAGTTTCCCGAACTGCAACTCCGTTCTCCTGAATCTTCATTCAGTCAAACGCTGCGATCCAAGGTGATGCGACAAGCAGCAACCAAAGAAACAAAAAGGAAGAGAAAACAACGAAGGCAACAACAAAAAAAAATTCACGAAGATGTCGAAAGCATCGTTCGTGAAGTAACAGTCGTACCAACAGCGAACGCAGATTCAAGCAAAAGTAGCCGCCGTTCAGAGTGATAAATGTCTTAAGTCCCGTAGGCTTCCAGCGTTCTATCGCCCTCCGCTACTCCTCCCTCGCCGATCACAGCAGAAGTAGCTGCAATGTTTCTGTTTCGGCTGGACGGCGACGTTCACATATTCCTTTTCAGTATTCTTCCTTGAAATACCCTTCCCTAATTGGTTTGGTTTATTGGTTTATTGGGGCTTGGCGTCCCAAAGCGACTCAGGCTACGAGGGACGCCGTAGTGAAGGGCTCCGGATAATTTCGACCGCCTGGGGTTCTTTGACGTGCACAGACATCGCTCTCCAGAGATCAGCAGAGAATGGGTTGCGGTTTTAAGGCGCATACTTGGGCCCTGCGACCCAAGTTCACCTTGATGTTTTGAGGGTGATCGTGCATTGCATGATACAGGAGGTTTGGGGTTAGTGGGTTCGGCATGTGCGGATGACACCTACGACGATATGATATGGAGAAACGTCGCCCACACTGCTGTTCCTGCAAAAACGCTCGTGCTAAAGGCACTTGAATAACACCATCTGCCAGGCCAGTTGGTTGCGATCCATATGTATCAGCAGCGCGAACACAAAGCAGTAAGAAGAAGGAGAAGATAGTACAGAGCGGTGAACTTCCAACTTAGGTTAGGTTAGGTTAGGTTAGGTTAGGTTAGGTTAGGTTAGGTTAGGTTAGGCGGAGTAATCAAGGCGCGCGATCAAACTGGGACCCACATGATGTCCAGGGCATCAAAAGATAACAAGAATAACACTATCGAATAAGTTCCAAGAAATGAAGCACGAATGACATGCGGAAAATATGGAAATGGGAAAAGCAGAGTTGAGTGTGCGCGAATGACAAAAAGATGGAAAAACGAAAAAACAGAGTTGAGGGCGCGAATTTTGCTAAAAACATGAGAAGGCAAGAAGACGGTAAAAAAAAAAAAATTTGAAATACGAAGGATGAGCGCCAACAATTGAAAATAATTGTTGTCATTCACGCACACTCAACACTGTTTCTCCATTCTCTTTTTTCCGCATGTCATTCGTGCTTCATTTCATGGAACTCATTGTATTGTGTGATTCTTGCTACCTTTTGATGCCCTAGATATCGTGTGGGTCCCAGTTCCATCGCGCGCCTTGATTACTCCCGCTGGTGGGCTTTTACCTGGAGTGTGTATATAAGTGCGAATTCAGTTTTGTTGAAATAAAAGTTGGAAGTTCAGCATTCTGTACTATCTTCTACTTCTTCTTCCTGTTTTGTGTTCACGCTGCTGATACATATGCTAAAGGCAGACGTAGAAAAAGATTTGTTTTTCAACCTTCAATATAATCAGCAAGAAGGAGAACCAGAAATAGAGGTTAATCTTGTGCTGTGCACTATACATAAGCAGAGAGCACTCTGAAAATTACCAGTCGTGTAGTTTGACCGTCACTAATTTCTTCTCTGGTGCTTACAAGACCATTCTGCATCTTGCAGCGTTGTATTTAGTGTTGTTTTTTTACATGTGCAGAGAAGCGAACGGCTGACGGCCGGTGGAATGTACAGTCCTCCAATATTTTAATAATATCTGGGGTGCGCCGACCGCTCGTTGTAGCGGCGCCGGGGGTAAACAGATCGAAAAGAAGGCAAGGGTTAAGGCATGCGCCGATTACAGCGTCGTCTGCTGGGCTACATCAAACGAAGTGTGCGTACGCGAGGGCTAAATACGACGAAATAAAAAAAAAGAGCTCCGACGATCTCGCTTCGTGCCAGACGGCATCGAATTTAGATTATTTTCAATTGCGAGCTTTGGTATTATCGGGAATTGGTGCCTGTCACTTCTCATTTATTCTAGTCATCTCCTCAAAAATAATTCTTTCCTGCACATCATTCTTTACCGTGCCCTCTTGCTAATACAGTCAGCGATCTTCTCACAAAAACTGACTTCGGACAGACAGGCAAGCAAACACACAAACAGACAAACCCACAGCGGCTAAATCCGAAGTATGGCCACTATAAGTGCGCACTGAAAACGTCAGGGTAGCGACCGTGGTGTCAGCAAGTGGTGACATTAGGATTTCCTACATATGTAAACAGCGCCATGCCAAATTTCAGCCTAAGCTATGCCGAAAGGAAGAACTCTCTCTGGCGTCTAATGAAATTTTGCCCTGAAAGTGAAATCCCACTTTCAATATTCTTAACGGCACATATAACCCGGCGGAGGGAAGCATTACAGTTTTTCTTCGTCAGCGACACGACGCGGGTATTTCCAGGGGTCAACATCAGCGACCTTTCAAAAAGGCCGCTATAGAGAGCATGCAAAACAATATCGCCGTTGTTGAAAGAGGGATGCGGGCCCGAATTTTGCATAAATTTCGGGCTCTATTATTGAGCCGCTTATCTGGAAAGGCGGGCACAAGATCGAGGCGAACAGTTTTCCAACCCAGTCTGACCACGTGAGGGCGACCGCCGTCGCCACATCCATCATCCGGACCTCAGGCGCTTCAGATGCATAATAGCCGCGATCGATATAGCTTTCCCTACCGAACGTCCTTGTTCGCCCATTTCGCCCATCCGTAAACATTCTTCTCATCAGCGCCGGACGAGTTGGCCGATCAGCTCTTTTTATCTCCCGCCAACAAAGTTTGCTCGGGTCCAAATATGAAAGGGAGGCTCAGCCGAATAAGTATGATCGAGCGGACGCTCTTCGCGGCTAGCATCGAAGGCTGGCTGCCACTGAAGGGACAAAAGAGCCATACATGGCATTCTTGCTGGGGCTGACGCAAACCCATCCACTGCCTCCGTCATCACCTCCAGTTGGCCCCGATAGGAGAACTTGATGACACGCATAATACCCGCTGGCGTGTGTAACGTGCGGGAGTAACGACACGCACACTAAGGCGAGTGCTGAACAAAGAGGGCTGTTTATTGCGACGCACGCCGACGACTGGAGAACGCGCAAAGCACCTTGGGAGCTCAGGGTTGCCGGCTGGGCAATGCGCTCCCGCTAGGCTGGGCTACGTTACAGAGTGGAGACAGCGCACACTGCGGCCCGCCACTAGGCGCGCGTCGATTGGTCCTTACGCTCGAGGCGCGCGAGCGCAGTTGACGGGAATGTGGCGCCATCTGGTGCCCTCAGGGCGATATGTGCATGAGCAGAGGCAGCTCGCGGTACGCAGTAAGCCGTAGCGGTAGCGGTACGCGTTATGCTAACAGTAATGAGCTCTGATTGTGGGTGGGTATTAAGCATGAAATGCTTTTAGCTCCCGTTGTCGGCAGTGTGGTGACGTCACGCCGAGACCGAAATCCAACATCCGGGCACTGAATTCCACTCATCCGGGCACTGAAACGAGAACATCCGGGCACCGTACGAGATTTAACGAGACTCTCTAAGCCTTTCTACAGGACCGGCATACAAGCGCCCGTACCTTCGTGCTGAACGGGTGGTGGCGTTCCTCCCTTCGTGTACGGCGCCGTTCGGGTGTCCACCGAGATAAGAGAGAATTACTGTGCCAGTTCCTTTCCTCAAAAAGCGTTGCGTTCAAAAGGCAAGGCATCGGGCCGAACGGGTGGTGGCGATCCTCCCTTCTTGTACGCTGCAGTTCGGGTGTCCACCGATATGACAGAGAATTACTGCATAATTTCCTTTCCTCAAAAAGCGTCGCGTTCAAAGGGCAAGGCATCGCGCCGAACGCATGGTGGCGTTCCGTGGACTGCCTGGCAGCGTTACAACACGCTGTCGCGTTCCACACCTAAAGGCAAAGCTTAAGCGTCATTAATTAGCAGTTAAATAGTATTTAGTCATTAATCAGTAATTAGTCACTAATTAGTAATTTGCCATTACTTAGTCATGAATTATGTGTGACCTAATCCAGTGGTGACGCCACCAGTGTCACATAGGCAAAGTGGTGCGGAAAACGCTTCCGCCTCTATGCACTTTAGACAGTTTCGAACGTGCTGCATATGCATTCTTGTTAGGCCTGCGTCTCGTCGTGTCCGCGTACGTTTCGTGTTATGCCCGTAAACATTTCATGCTTACTCTACTCTCGGTTACGGGAGAGGCAGATTTTTTATGCGAAGCATACTACTTTAGCTACCACTTCAGCCCTTCACCGTGGTTATGCGCCTCCAAATTACGTGACACGATGATGCCACACAACGTGACACGATGACGTCACGACAGTGGAGTAACGGGTGGCCACCTCGCGCCGTCGCTGTGGTTGTACGCCTCCAAATCACGTGATACATAACGTCACACCACGTGATACGATGACGCCACGACAGTGGAGAAACGGGGGCCCACCTCGCGCCGTCGCTGTGGTTGTGCGCCTCCAAATTACGCGACACGATGATGCTTCGCATTCTCCAGGCTTAACCAAGTTAAGCCTCAGCCATTTTTTTTTATCGATAAGCATAAACCGGTTCCTTAATGCCTCTCTCATGGTTGCTGCACACACAGCTGCTAAAAGCTGAGAGGAGGTTCTGAAGTAATGATGGACGCGTCGCCGTCAGTTCAGTAGCCACGCCTGATCGGATGGGGAGGAGAAAACAGCCCGGTGAGAGAGCGCGCGGGTGGCTGCGTCTGCTGCCTCGTTTCCTTCCAACCCCTGATGAGCAAGGGCCCATATAAGGTAACGGTGTGCGGGGTCCGTATCCCGTATGCAATTTTGGTAGATTCGATAGGCTAGGATTCTAATCCGGTCTATACATTCAAAGATATTACAACATATTATCAAAATTGTCATCGCCTTTACCCTAGCCCATGTAAAGGCCTGAAGAAGGCGGATGAGCGGCTCCTTCTCCGCCTTCTCACCAATACATTGCTGTGCCCGGCAGCGCTAAAACATTTTGACCCCTCCTTTAGCGGCAGCTGCCCACACTGTAGTGCGGTATCTTCTGACACCTATCACATGGTGTGGGCCTGCCCCTCCAACCCCACTATTCACCCCATCCCCAACCCAACCCGGGAGGACTGGGAGGCGACCCTGCTCGGCTGCCACGACTTACAGGCCCAACAAGCCTTAGTCGGGCGCGCCCGGGCGGCGGCAACCGCCACTGGGGTCCCATACTAGGGACCTCCACCTAGTGTTTGTAAGGATCGGTCCCTTACGGCCTGATCCAAACATACCTCCTATTCATTCTTAATAAATGTTTTCACCACCACCCCCACCACCAGCAACGCCTCCAAAGCCACAAGGTAAATGGTGTTAAAGGACAGCAAACCCGCCTTTCCGCGCTTGTACTCACTCTTTTTACCGCACACACCTACCATATGATCCCGTTTTCCCGCTGCTGTCGAATCAACTTTATTTATTTCATCTATGAAAAAACCCGCGAGACCCTCACGTACTTTTCGTTACGTGTGGCTGCCTTCTCGGCTTTGCTCACTGATGTTTTAGGTTCTAATCCTTTGATGCTTTTCAGCGCAACAAGCGATGGGCTTTCATCGAATCATGAGCATAAGAAGCCGTTACTGTCCAGAAACGATCTCTCAGAACAACAAAGGGATGTGTACAGAGAAGCCTCCCTCCACACGTGTGTGAGCGTGCGTGCGTGCGCGCGCGCACTTCGGAGGAGTGCTTCAGCTCATTTTGTAATCCCCCTTGATGAGACTTGCACTTTGCCGATTAGAGCTCCGCTAAGAATGGTGTTAACTTTGCAATAAGCAGCTGATTAGTGCGTAAATACTCTCGCAGTAGTACTGCGGGCACTTTCAGTGTTGGTTAGGAACGAACTGCTTTCAGCCTTTCTGCATACCTGTGCTAAATGGCAGGTTGTGGAGAACAGTTTAAACACCACAGCAACAAATGACTTACGACTGGTACTGCGCCATCCGCGCGTGATGTTCGCGTGACTGATTCATCCGTTGTTATTTTCTTTTTTTTCGACCACGTTTTAAGTTTTCACGTTAAAAAGGTTAAGGTGCAAGAGGAAGGCACTTCTACTGAATGTAAATGGTGCAGAGAAAAACCGCCCCGAAAATATAGCCGCAGGCCATGTAAACGCTGCTGCTTCACTCGTGACAATGACGTATCCCAGGAATTAAACGCGAAAAAGGGTCGGCAGAGGCTACTAAGCTGTAAAAAATTAATTTCTGAGAATCACCATATTTAAGGCACGGACAGTCGTACTCCGGATGGACCTATGGTCACAGCTGGCTCACCTGCAATAAAATATTTTAATTAGCACGCATACTTGAAGGTCTGCGAATGAGACTTTTGATGAAAGATGTGCCTCATTTTCAACGAGCACACGTCGGAGTTAATTCACATAAGCTGGCACGGAAACCGCACCCCGCTACCAAACCAACAATACTAAAAGAAAACCTTTCCGTCATGCATCATAAAAGCAGACACATAAGGCTTCGACACGCAAAAAAAAATAAAAATAACACTTCAAGCCCCATACCCGCGTGAAAGAAAGCTGTCCCACGTTGGAACAAAGTTAAACACAGTGAGCCAGGCTGTAACGGAACAAAGAGCAGGCTGACAGTTGCAACGCAGGGGACCCAGGGAAACAAAAAGGGAAAGTGTGAGGGAAATGAAAACACCAGATGGGGTAAATCCACCAGCCTCCAGCAAGCCTTAAGTCTATACTAAAGCGCAAGAAAGACAGCTCTTCACTGGAAGTAGGCCCACAGCGGAGGCAGAGCATCTTCGTGTGTCTCGTAAAAGCGCCATCGTTATCAGTCTTGGGGAGGTTTCACGCGCCATCTCTCCTGTTCTTGTCCACATCGCGAGCCGACGGCAAATCTATCAATCAAGGCCGCTGTCGGGTACAGCGAAGCAAAAGTCTCTATCTCTGCCGTTTCCTCAAGCTTCACAGAAGAGTGATTTGGGAGCCTTCATAGAGCAAACCAAGAAGCTCTTCAGGCTTGCTTTCTAGGTGATTCCTCCGCTTGTGATCAATAAGTCACTGTTGGACTTTTTGTCTTTTTTTAATACTGCTGTGACTCCTCCAGAAAGTAAGCTGCAAAAGTTTACGGAGAGGGTACGAGAAATTTAATGTTTCCAAGAACTCGCCAAGAATCTTTTGTCTAAGCGCGCGTACTCCGAAGCAGAGACGCGAACATTCCAGAACGTAGCAACACACAACAATACGGGCCGTCCGGAAAGATCAGCGAATAGTCGACAGAAATTCACCTTTATACTGTAGCTGTATTGTTTGCGGGATTTTCTCGGATGCTCAAGTCAGCAATTGTGCCTTTCGCATCATTACTACACTAACCGACGGTGATGTCTTTTTCTGCTCCTCTTTCTTAGCCTTGTGGTAACAAAGTTGTCGTTTCTCCCTCTCTCACCCAATACAACAATCGGCTTTCATCGAGTCTTAAGCCTTTTGCGTACTTCTTCCTTGCTACGTCATTATCGAACTATGCCGTGCTCTACTAAGACCGCCTACAGCCTCTAACCTGTTTTTAGTTTCTTTTGCGAGATTTTTTGTTGTTGTTGTTGTTGTAGGGTGGGACCACATCTGCACTAAAAGAAATAGAATGAGTTGTACGACGACGGCTACAGCCAACGAACGTATGCTATCTACGTTTAGCCTCCGCGGCATACTTAGATTACTCTCTTAGCTTTGACAGGACGCCTGCACAGACAAGCAATTAGTTTGTCGTCTATAAATGCCATCAAAGATTGCCACAACATCAAACAAAGGAGTCCCCCGGCTTTGCCAAGAAAGAATCGTCTGTCAAAGAACAAACGACCACGTTACCTTCCTCATGTACTAAGGCGTTAAAATAAAATATAAACAGAATATCTAGAAAACAAACTGTATAATGAGAGCGCTTTCGTTAAGGTAGAATAATACTGGCGCTTTTCTCAATTCGTACGTGGGCTGACCGCCTTAAGTAAGCCTTAAGAAAAAATTCGCTGTGGCTTAGTTTGGTTAAGCCCGGTAATTGCGAAAGCAATATCCGTACCTACGCCATGGTACAGCTGGTAGTGTAGCTGGTGGTGGTGCTTGTGGTTAGACTTGTGGTGATGCATCGGTTATACAATCCAATCCAATCAAATCCAATCCCATCCAATCCAATCCATTTCAATCCACTCCTATCCAATCCAATGTAATCTAATCTAATCTAAACTAATCCAATCCAGTACAGTACAGTCCAATCCAATCTAATCTAATCCAATCTAATGCAATCAAGGTCAAATGAAGGTCAATGGTGGTCACCGCCGCGGCACGATGGTGGTCACCGCAGCGGCACGGCAAAGGCGTGAAAGTTCAAGTAGTATTGCTTTCGCAATAAAAGGGTTCTCTACGGGAATAAATAATTTGTGTTTTCATGTTTGTCTTGGATCGTCCTCTACCCGTTTGCCTTTAACCTGAAAGTATATTGCTGTTCAAAGCCATTAACGAACCGTGCAAGAACAGCAGTCATTTTTGCACAGTGCATTGCTTTAAATCTAGCTAGGCTATTTTTTCCATGTCCTTACCAAACTGGACTTCATTTCTGAAAGCAGTAAAGCACCGCATCCAGGAAAATCCCTTTGGCCACCATCAGAGACGAAGATCGCTTTTACTATCGTGCAGACAAACGGAAGCAGATTGCTCTTCTATACCTTCCGCCGTCAATACAAAAAAAAAAAGAAACAATCCGAAAAGCACAGACGAAATGTGGGCATCCCGGGGAGGAGGAATTCGTTTCTCACACGCATGAGAAATGTTTCTCTAAATGCAAAGGGAGAGAGAGAACTGCGTTTTCGGCACTGCGAACATCAGGAAGAGCTAGTGTTCCGATAGATTTTCTCGGGCATCGAGTGTACATGATGGGCGGCACTTCGCGCAACCTTAATAACCACCTCGAGCAATTCGGAGTCCGGTCCAGTGTGAACGGAACCAGCTGGGCTCCACTCAAATCATAACTGTGCTTGGCCGCACTCAGGATCTCATATCTGGTCGGCGTAAAATATACCCAAAGCTTGTTTCGTAAAGCACACGCGAGGAAGAAAAAATAAAATCGAGCCACACATGCAAAAAAAAAGAAAACACGCACACACACACACCAGATAGAGGAAGGTCCAAAGTAAAAACATGTCTAAGGTCGTTCTGTTCAGTCGCAAGAACGGGCTGTTTGAACACCTGTGGTCTGCTCAACAGGTGCGTTTTGTAAGTTGCACATTTGTGCAAATAAGGATGCGCGCACGCGTTCATTTTGCTGAGCTAGCACGGCAAGTTGTGAGAGTGTCGAGTTCTTCTTTCTTCAGTTACATTATTCACTCTTGTCTTCATTCCTCCGTTTCTCAATTATTTAACTTCCCCATGTATCCGGTAGCCAACCGAAATCCTATTCCGGTCAACGTCTATGTTTTCTCTTTCTTTGCTTCCTCTCACTTTAACCTCTAGCTAAAGCCACTAAAGCAAAAACAAATGCCGCAGTGGAGCTGAGGTAGGGACGCTAGTTCCAAGTCATGCCATCTGGACCGTGAATGCGTGCTTACAATAACCCGAGCCCATTTGCAACTTCCCGAAGAGGCTATTATGCCGATGAAAAATGAGAGCGGCCTTCGTGAAACCTTGAACTGCACCCTACACTTTCTCAAATTAATGTCGGCAGAGTTTATTTCCCGACCTTGCGCCTCCGCTCCCTCGCCTACTTTCTTTGTTTACCGGAAACTTTCTTACGAGCAAAGAGGAGGCCGCGTGCCCAAAGACCATTAGTTCGCAAGCAGCAGTGAATACACCGTAACACACTCACAGCCACCCTCGCGGTTCTCCCCCCCCCTCCCCCCCCCCCCCCCCCCTTTTCCTTTCTTCTCCGAACCTCACGCCCCTTACAAAATTACACCGTCATGAATCGTGCTGAGGGATATTTTTCAATTGCCAGAAGTAAGAACAGAGCAACATAAAATGACGACTAATAAACGACCGAGTCTCTCTCCTTTCCTGCGAAGATCATTAGCGAGCCATAGTGAGGCTGAGGGAGGCTTCTCGGCAGGAAGGAGTCGGCACGCATCGAAAGGAAATTGGGAAGGAAGGAAAGCGCACTATTTGGGGATAAGTCGCCGGAATCGCGAAAGGCGTCAATGATGGGGGCGCCACATTCCACAGAACCGCCGGAGAGCGTCCTCGAATCGTTCGTTAATCTTCATTAGCCTCAAGCAGATTGAGTCGATCACCCCACAGGTTTCCGTTGGAGCTAGGCGCCCTCCAGCTTTGAGCATCATTTCTGTTTTCCGCGGATGTTTTCCTTTATGGCTGAAAGACATCTACTGCGATACCTTTAGGCACTGTTTCATATAGAGTAACTGCGCCTGGCCCGTAGTCACACCATGAAGAAGGAACCGAGCTGGTCCCGAAACGTCGTGTTTTCCAAAATTAACTTCGTTGGCGTCAGTAATCTTTCCTTCGCCTCTTCCCTCCACATCCTTTCCCCCTGGCCGGCGGGCCCTCCCCGGCAGGACCTAGCGAACCTGAAGATCTGGGAGGAGAGGACTGGGAGACCCTGCTGCGCTCGGAGGACCCGGCCGTGCAGACCATCGCCACCGGCCGTGCTTCCAGTGTTATGGACCTTAGGAACATGAACACTTGAGTGCAGTGGGGTCGTGCGGGGACCCTGGGGCGTGCCCCGAATTCCTCTTCGAATAAAGCTTTCTCGCTCTCTCTTTCTCCTAAATTAACTATGATTACGTCTACGAAGAATTGTTGATAGTGCAGCGATAATGCGCCGTTAGTTCTATCTTGGCTTGTTAGCATTGGCGTTACAAACATGAACAGATTTATCAATCTTAGCTCGCGTCCCTCATTGCAAGAGTCGCTTTGGGATGCTAAACCCACCGTTAGCTCAAAGATATCGTATGGCATTACAAATCTTTATATTGGGCCCTCAAGTGGGCAAGACGTGTATTTTGAAAACATCTTATTTTTTAAGCGAAAGCTTCACTATGAGAGGTAAAGCCAGTTTCGGGGTGTACTCAAGTTTCACCTTCAAATGGCCTTGAGCTTCGAAAGCAGAAGAAATGCCCATAACTGGCCCTTGGTACAGTGGACACCTTAATCGCGCTTTAAGCTACGAAAGTATCTGTCCTCGCTTCGGCGAGCGCGGCTTCGGCCGCTTATCTGTTTTTATGCGAAGCATACTACTTTAGCTACCACTTCAGCCCTTCACCGTGGTTATGCGACTCCAAATCACGTGATACATGACGTCACACCACGTGACACGATGACGTCACGACAGTGGAGAAACGGGGGCCCACCTCGCGCCGTCGCTGTGGTTGTGCGCCTCCAAATCGCGTGATACATGACGTCATACCACGTGACACGATGACGTCACGACAGTGGAGAAACGGGGGCCCACCTCGCGCCGTCGCTGTGGTTGTGCGCCTCCAAATTACGCGACACGATGATGCTTCGCATTCTCCAGGCTTAACCAAGTTAAGCCTCAGCCATTTTTTTTCTGCAGCGTCCGCTCCAAAGGACGCAGTTGTTGCTGCGACGCGCGTCTTTTCTTTCCTTTTTCTCTTTCCTCTGATCTTTTAACTCCCCTCTATCTGCACGTGGCAGCGGTGGTGGCTTGGCTCGAGCCAGTAGGCAGGCCCGTGCAATTTCCTTTTCATTCTTCTCTCAGTCACAACAACAACAACACCGATGTAGAGCGCATTAAGCTACGAAACCGATGAAGAGCGGCAGCATCGAAAGCAAAGGAAAGGCGCATAACTTGCCCCCCCCCCCCCCCCTGGGACAGTGGACACCTCAGTCGTGCTTTAAGCTACATGGCGGTAGTGACAGATGTGCGCTGCAAACGTTGGCATTGACAATGGTGTGGCACTGAAGAAACGCGGCACTAAAGCCATAGGCCGTAGGCGTTCGTTGCGTACGTTGGCGTCGGCGTTGACAACGTTTGAGACTCCTATGATTTGAAGGAAAGGAAGTGCACATAACTGGCTCCCTGGGTCAGTGGACATCTGAATCACGCTTTGAGGTGCGTGGGGTGGTGAGAAAGAGATGTGGACTGCATGCGTTAGCACTGACAATGTGGCAGACATGCGGCACTGCAGCAATAGGCCTAATCTTTCATTGGGGGAGCAAACTCTTGGCGCGCTGCCTATACAATGTCCGGAACGCACTCAACGTTGCAGACGCCAAGAGCGTACAGTTTTCTCGTTAGACCATAGCTTTCGCTCTCTAACCACGTTCAGTAGTAGTTAAATCGCAGCTAATTTTTTTTTTCCTGTCGGACGCCACGTGGCAGAGCTTTAATCTCAAAATAGTTGTTTTTAGCACAAATAATAACTGTTATAAGTATCAATATCTTCCAACGATGGTGACGGACTAAAAAATTGCAGATATGCTTAAAAATGTTTGTTCCCCATTTCTATTGTTCGAAATTAAACTGATTTGCATTGCGTTCAACCAGTGGCTTTGGTTCAACGGGCTTATTCAATTTGTCGATGCGGTTTTGTTGTCGTTGTTAGTAGCTATTTAGTGTTAAAAAATAAAAAAATAAAAATACATATTGGAGGAACAGATGTTGCTAGCCGCGGCATTTGCCATCGAAACCGGAAGTACTTGAGCTGCGGCTAGCGGGAATAAAGGGAAAGGGAAAGAAAAGGGGTAGGGATAGTAAGAAAGGTTGGTTTGGTTTGGTTTATGGGGTTTAACGTCCCAAAGCGACTAAGGCTATGAGAGACGCCGTAGTGGAGGGCTCCGGAAATTTCGACCACCTGGGGTTCTTTAACGTGCACTGACATCGCACAGTACACGAGCCTCTAGAATTTCTCCTCCAAAGAAATTCAACCGCCGCGGCCGGGATCGAACCCGCGTCTTTCGGGTCAGCAGCCGAACACCATAACCACTGAGGATAGGAGTAGTGGGCAATATACACTATGTACAAAAACAGCATATTGAATAGAAATACATGTGGGTTGCTGCGCCGCGCAAAGTGTGCCGTATATGTTGTTTGCATTTTTATTATGCTATGTTCTATGGAGCTTGCTTTTGCTATGTGCATTGATTTCTTCTCGCTGCAACTTCAAGGCGTTTAATTTTTTAAGGCGGAAGCCTTTAATGTCTCATCGTTGTAAGCAGCAGTTGTCGACAGAAAATGTCACGCTTTTCAGTTGGTGGAAACGGTCGTGACGTCACAGTGCGCAAATTTCAAACGGGGCCAATTGCACTCTGTCTAGTGACCATACAACCAATTGAAAGGATCGTATAGTGATGCTCCAAGTAAGTGGGACAGAGCTTAGTTAATTGCTTAATTACCCAATTAGCCTAATTAGCTTTACTAGTCAGGCCATATGAATAAATAAAAGCGATTAAGAAATTGGTCGAGCTCAGGAATCGAACCCCGGTCTTCGGCGTGAGAGACGAGCACGCTATCCACTCCGCCATGCCAGCTCGATGGTTTGGAATGAACAAAGGCGCGTCTAGTGAATACGGTGTCTTCACTCACTCTCATCCTCCTCCATTCCCTTCCGGCGAGGTTTAGGTGTCCACCGACAAATGAGAGACAATACATTTCCTTTCCTCAAAAACCAATTTACCGACGAGCGAGGCGTAGAACCGAATGGGCGATGGCGTTCTATGGACTCCTTGGCAGCGTTGCAAGACGCTGTCGCGTTCCACTCTTAGGGGCGAAGCTTAACATCTTAACCACACATCCCTGCCCCGCAGACCGCCCCGCTTGTTGGAAACGCGGCGGATCATGCGCCCTACCTGTTCGCCTACTCTCTTGAGTTTCAGAATGGTGGAGTCCGGTCTGAGTCTGTGGTGAATGAAAAGGCCCAGAATACGGAGCTCCTCCACCTCTCTAATAGGACCTCCTGACAGAGAGATGTGAATTGCTGTCCTATCCTTTGGGTTCGCTCTGACATGCAAAAGCTCTGATTTCGCTGGAGCACATTGGAGCCCACAGTCAATGGCATACGCATCGACTATGGAAGCGGCCTGCTGAAGGCGGGCCTCCATGTCCCCAAGGCTCCCCTCAGTGGTCCAAATTGTAATGTCATCTGCATACAACGCGTGTTGAATGCCTTCCACCCGGGCCAGTTGGCTTGGGAGGTGCATCATAGCTATGTTGAACAGGAGCGGTGATAACACCGCTCCCTGAGGTGTACCCCGTGTTCCCATCATGTAAGGGCCGTATTCCTCGCCCTCAATCCGAAGAAAGGCCTGGCGATTAGTCAAGAAATTTCTTACATACGCGTAGGCCCTAGCCCCACAATCGGTAGAACTCAAGTTGGCCAGGATGCTTCCGTGTTTAACATTGTCGAAAGCTCCTTTCAGATCAAGGGCGAGGATGGCTTTGTCATTGTGTTGCATAGTTGTGGGTCGTATTACATCCCTGTGCAGCTGGACTATGCCTTCGTGACTAGCCGGATCCTCTACGCCGTGCCATATCTCCGCACTACTAAGCAAGACGAGGCGCGAATAGACGCTGTCATCCGCAAGGCAACTAAGCGAGCCCTGGATCTCCCGGTGACTACCTCTAATGCCAAACTCAAGGCATTGGGGGTGCTAAACTCCTACCAGGAGCTGCGGGAGGCCCACCTCGTGAACCAAAAATTCAGGGGGCACTTTGACTGTCTAAAGTGGGTAGAGGCGGAAGCGTTTTCCGCACCACCTTCGCTGTTTCTGTGGCACTGGTGGCGTCACATATATTTGAGTACTAATTACTAAGTGATGACAAATTACTAATTAATTGTTAA
The DNA here is from genome assembly GCF_055824585.1 of Amblyomma mixtum. Lineage (NCBI taxonomy): Eukaryota > Metazoa > Arthropoda > Arachnida > Ixodida > Ixodidae > Amblyomma > Amblyomma mixtum. Next base: position 47,054,775 of record NC_143019.1, read on the forward strand.
ATACTGATGAATGCCTGAATGCTAATTAACTGCTAATTAATGACGCTTAAGCTTCGCCTTTAGGAGTGGAACGCGACAGCGCGTTGTAGCGCTGCCAGGGAGTCCACGGAACGCCACCACCCGTTCGGCGCGATGCCTTGCCCTTTGAACGCAACGCTTTTTGAGGAAAGGAAATTGCGCAGTAATTCTCTGTCATCTCGGTGGACACCTGAACCGCACCGTAGAGGAAGGGAGGTGGGAGTGAAAGAAGATAGATAAAGAGGAGCCGTAATGAAGAAAATGAAAATTGTATTTGAGGAAAGGAAATTACGCAGTAACTGTCTCACATATCTCGGTGGACACCCGTCAAAATTCAGGGGGGCACTTTTTTGACCTAAAGTGTGGTCACTGATGTGTGGTTGGTGGTGGTGGTGAAAACTTTTAATTTCTGAAATAGAGTTTGGGAGCCACAGAGTGGCCACGCTACATGGTCGGCGTCCCTAGTCCGGGACACCGCATGACAATGCCCCGTCTCTAGCCCGTTTCACCAGAGCCCTTTGGGACTCAAGCGAGGAGCAGTTGAGAAGGGCAGTCTCCCATGCCTCTCTGGAAGGGGTAGGGGAAGGGGGGAGGTGGGGATTTTGAGTACATGCCCACACCATGTGGAAGATATCACAGGTCTCCCCACAGTGCGGGCATCGCCCATCCGTGTTAGGATCGTAATGCTTTAAGATTGCAGGACAGAGTAGAGTACCTGTCTGCAGGCGCCTTAAAGTTCGCTCCTCCGTCTTACTCAGCCCCTTTGCAGGGGCCGGGAAAAGGCGGTGGATGTCGCTATAATGCGTTATAATTTCCTTGAATCGCAGCAGCGGCTGGTTAGTCTCCGAGCCAGAAGAGCTGGGATGAGGAGCCCGGTGAGTAAGCGCTCGGGCAGCCGCGTCAGCGGCCTCATTACCTCGTAAGCCCTGGTGGCCAGGAGCCCAAATGATTCTTTTGGGTGTTGGATCAGTGGCAGTCCGTCTTAGAATGCAAGCAGCTAAGGGGGAGATCTCCCCTGCCAAGTAATGATCACATGCTTTTCGGGAGTCCGTAATGATGATTCTCGAATTGGCGTGGGCGGCAGCAAGCGCTATCGCTACTTCCTCGGCTCGCATTGAATTCGGGGCTCGAAAAGAGAGTCCATCAACGTGCATTTCCTGGTGAACGACAGCGGCCGTGTAAAATCCCGTGGGCGATGGGCCTGCTACGTCTACATAATATACACCGGGTCGGGAGCCGTGTTGTCTCTCAAGAGCCCGAGCCCGCGCTTGTCGCCTGTTTACGTGCATGTCGGTGTCCATGTTACGGGGGAGCGGGGAGACCCAGAGCATATGGCGCCACAGTACTGGGATACGCTCCGCCTCCTCTGGAGTGCAGTCGTGTTGGATGTGTAAGCGGTTTAGCAGGCGGCGCCCAGGGGCCGTCTGCATGAGCCGCGTGTACTGGTTCACGAGGTGGGCCTCCCGCAGCTCCTGGTAGGAGTTTAGCACCCCCAATGCCTTGAGTTTGGCATTAGAGGTAGTCACCGGGAGATCCAGGGCTCGCTTAGTTGCCTTGCGGATGACAGCGTCTATTCGCGCCTCGTCTTGCTTAGTAGTGCGGAGATATGGCACGGCGTAGAGGATCCGGCTAGTCACGAAGGCATAGTCCAGCTGCACAGGGATGTAATACGACCCACAACTATGCAACACAATGACAAAGCCATCCTCGCCCTTGATCTGAAAGGAGCTTTCGACAATGTTAAACACGGAAGCATCCTGGCCAACTTGAGTTCTACCGATTGTGGGGCTAGGGCCTACGCGTATGTAAGAAATTTCTTGACTAATCGCCAGGCCTTTCTTCGGATTGAGGGCGAGGAATACGGCCCTTACATGATGGGAACACGGGGTACCCCTCAGGGAGCAGTGTTATCACCGCTCCTGTTCAACATTGCTATGATGCACCTCCCAAGCCAACTGGCCCGGGTGGAAGGCATTCAACACGCGTTGTATGCAGATGACATTACAATTTGGACCACTGAGGGGAGCCTTGGGGACATGGAGGCCCGCCTTCAGCAGGCCGCTTCCATAGTCGATGCGTATGCCATTGACTGTGGGCTCCAATGTGCTCCAGCGAAATCAGAGCTTTTGCATGTCAGAGCGAACCCAAAGGATAGGACAGCAATTCACATCTCTCTGTCAGGAGGTCCTATTAGAGAGGTGGAGGAGCTCCGTATTCTGGGCCTTTTCATTCACCACAGACTCAGACCGGACTCCACCATTCTGAAACTCAAGAGAGTAGGCGAACAGGTAGGGCGCATGATCCGCCGCGTTTCCAACAAGCGGGGCGGTCTGCGGGGCAGGGATGTGTGGTTAAGATGTTAAGCTTCGCCCCTAAGAGTGGAACGCGACAGCGTCTTGCAACGCTGCCAAGGAGTCCATAGAACGCCATCGCCCATTCGGTTCTACGCCTCGCTCGTCGGTAAATTGGTTTTTGAGGAAAGGAAATGTATTGTCTCTCATTTGTCGGTGGACACCTAAACCTCGCCGGAAGGGAATGGAGGAGGATGAGAGTGAGTGAAGACACCGTATTCACTAGACGCGCCTTTGTTCATTCCAAACCATCGAGCTGGCATGGCGGAGTGGATAGCGTGCTCGTCTCTCACGCCGAAGACCGGGGTTCGATTCCTGAGCTCGACCAATTTCTTAATCGCTTTTATTTATTCATATGGCCTGACTAGTAAAGCTAATTAGGCTAATTGGGTAATTAAGCAATTAACTAAGCTGTGGCGCCAGTACTGTGGCGCCATATGCTCTGGGTCTCCCCGCTCCCCCGTAACATGGACACCGACATGCACGTAAACAGGCGACAAGCGCGGGCTCGGGCTCTTGAGAGACAACACGGCTCCCGACCCGGTGTATATTATGTAGACGTAGCAGGCCCATCGCCCACGGGATTTTACACGGCCGCTGTCGTTCACCAGGAAATGCACGTTGATGGACTCTCTTTTCGAGCCCCGAATTCAATGCGAGCCGAGGAAGTAGCGATAGCGCTTGCTGCCGCCCACGCCAATTCGAGAATCATCATTACGGACTCCCGAAAAGCATGTGATCATTACTTGGCAGGGGAGATCTCCCCCTTAGCTGCTTGCATTCTAAGACGGACTGCCACTGATCCAACACCCAAAAGAATCATTTGGGCTCCTGGCCACCAGGGCTTACGAGGTAATGAGGCCGCTGACGCGGCTGCCCGAGCGCTTACTCACCGGGCTCCTCATCCCAGCTCTTCTGGCTCGGAGACTAACCAGCCGCTGCTGCGATTCAAGGAAATTATAACGCATTATAGCGACATCCACCGCCTTTTCCCGGCCCCTGCAAAGGGGCTGAGTAAGACGGAGGAGCGAACTTTAAGGCGCCTGCAGACAGGTACTCTACTCTGTCCTGCAATCTTAAAGCATTACGATCCTAACACGGATGGGCGATGCCCGCACTGTGGGGAGACCTGTGATATCTTCCACATGGTGTGGGCATGTACTCAAAATCCCCACCTCCCCCCTTCCCCTACCCCTTCCAGAGAGGCATGGGAGACTGCCCTTCTCAACTGCTCCTCGCTTGAGTCCCAAAGGGCTCTGGTGAAACGGGCTAGAGACGGGGCATTGTCATGCGGTGTCCCGGACTAGGGACGCCGACCATGTAGCGTGGCCACTCTGTGGCTCCCAAACTCTATTTCAGAAATTAAAAGTTTTCACCACCACCACCAACCACACATCAGTGACCACACTTTAGGTCAAAAAAGTGCCCCCCTGAATTTTGACGGGTGTCCACCGAGATATGTGAGACAGTTACTGCGTAATTTCCTTTCCTCAAATACAATTTTCATTTTCTTCATTACGGCTCCTCTTTATCTATCTTCTTTCACTCCCACCTCCCTTCCTCTACGGTGCGGTTCAGGTGTCCACCGAGATGACAGAGAATTACTGCGCAATTTCCTTTCCTCAAAAAGCGTTGCGTTCAAAGGGCAAGGCATCGCGCCGAACGGGTGGTGGCGTTCCGTGGACTCCCTGGCAGCGCTACAACGCGCTGTCGCGTTCCACTCCTAAAGGCGAAGCTTAAGCGTCATTAATTAGCAGTTAATTAGCATTCAGGCATTGATCAGTATTTAACAATTAATTAGTAATTTGTCATCACTTAGTAATTAGTACTCAAATATATGTGACGCCACCAGTGCCACAGAAACAGCGAAGGTGGTGCGGAAAACGCTTCCGCCTCTACCCACTTTAGACAGTCAAAGTGCCCCCTGAATTTTTGCTAGTGTTTTTGTAACCTTATTAGTAGTGTTTCGACAATACTAACATAACTCCTTGAGATTAAATAAACAAATAAATAAACCAAATAAGTTCACCAGCGAGCCAAGTGACCATAGGGCTGTTCCGGTTGACGACGACAATACGGTGTTGTTGGAAGGGGTCAAGAAGAGCTAGGATAATTAATAGGAACGGAATGAAAGTGAAACGCTCTTCTTACGTCGTACCAGCCTTTTTGCATATGTCTTTGGTGTCGAAAGGGGCAAAAATATTCAGCGAGACTTTTTTTCTTAATGTCGCAAGCACTCAAGACTGTATCTCTGTGTTCGAAACGGATAAATATTTTGTTCTACTTTTTTGTAAGACAAAACAAATGCGAGATTAACGGCAGTGCTTGAAGCGGTTATCGCAGGTATTGAAAACTGTTAAGCGCACTTCTCACGATTTGCTGAACTAATCCCCTCATAGCCCCGCCACGGTGTCTCAGTGGTTACGGCGCTCAGCTGCTGACCCGAAAGACGCGGGTTCGATCCCGGCCGCGGCGGCCGGATATCGATGAAGGCGAAATTCTAGAGGCCCGTGTACTGTGCGATGTCAGTGCACGCTAAAGAACCTCAGGTGGTCGAAATTTCCGGAGCCCTTGACTACGGCGTCCCTCAAAGCCGGAGTGGCTTTGGGACGTTAAACCCCAATGAAAAAAAATCCCCTCATAAAATGCCGGATAGGCTGTTTTCGCCTGTAACAACCGTACCGGGAATAATATATTACTGCAGAAGAAACATGATGAAAGAAGCTCCAGAGAAAATGGAAAGTTGGTTTCATTTAACGCAACGAGAACGGCAATGTCTCAAGCTACCCGCCCCTGTGCTCGCTGATATAACCTAGTCTTAAAGTACAACGATGTTCTAGTGCGGGCTGCTCTCTGTTTATTACTAGGTGGATCAATATTACTCTTCGAACAAGGAAACCCATCCTTGCCAGTGTTATGTGAACTGCATAAAACACCATTCTATCGACGCATAATTGCATTACTATTACCGGTCAACTTTCTTTTTCAAATTTCCCCATCTAAACGATGCTGTCTTTCGCAGGCACCTTCCTCCTCTCCCACTCTCTTTCACATTATGCAGCAGCCCAAGATCCGAGACAGGTTGATCGATGGCTGAGCGATAACAGCGGAGGTAACTGCGCGAACTATCCCTAACTTCTCTGCTGGCCGTCCACTCCAACCGACAAAGACTGATTACATTGTGCTTCTGCTGATTATCTTTCTTTCTGCCCTGCAAATTCAGGAACTATGGTGCCCGCCTTTGTCAACGAACAAGTGGTAACACCGTGCGGACTGAATGAACATCGGCGACCGCCACGTATCGCATAAAAACCTAAAAACGAAAAACGCAGGAATGAAGTTCATCGCAGATAAAATCAGCACACAGAATTCAGCAATATACAAACAGCGGTAATGCATACCAAGTTCGTGGAGTTAGGAAACGACGGCAAACGCAACCTGACTGTTTCCGTTGTCATCCATCAAAAGCTCAGGTGGATATGAAAAACAAAACAATGCGGCCTCGGGTTTAGCATGCGTGGCATAAGCTGCCACAGTTTCCTGGCATGCTCAAGACACGACGAGGTACTTTAGCACGTTTCAGGCCCGCTTTATTATTGTTCTATTTTTCTTCTACAAGACAAGAGCGAGATGGAAGGCAAGTCGCTGTAGTTTGCTTTTAATCCACCATCCTGTGTTAGCTTCCTTGCCTTGTTGACGCCAACTGCGGTAACTGAAATTTCGGTTCCTCCTGGACAGCACAGCCCCTCCGAGGCAGTGGCTGCCGTATGGAAGCAAGGGACGATAGAAACACCCGCTGAAAGAGCCGAACACTTTCACTCCATAGTAGTGGCGTTCTGGTGATGTTGTTTCCCATCAAGAGAGAGAAAGGAAACAATAAAGACTGCAGCGTACGCCACTGCTATTACAGAATGTATTACACACATTGGCTCATGCAGAACTCTGCAAGCCAGCTCTGCCCTTCACTAGAGCACTGTCTGACAACCAGACGAAGCGTAACGGAGATCTCGCGCACGCAGAAGGCAAAAAAAAAAAACTTATTTTTGCCGGCGCTCAGGTAAGAGAGCAGCAGTAATATATTTAACGCCCTCTCCCTCATTCACTGCGCACGGTTTGTAAATATATGAACATAAGAATAAAGCTTATGCAGAATTACGAAGCAGAAGCTTCGTAATTTTTTTTTCTTTACCTACGAAGTTTCTGAGACAGCTGTATGTTTTTCTTACCATCTGTAAGGCTGCGCTTGGGTTGATGCCAATGAGTAATTACTCCCTTATTACAAATCTACTCCACCTCGGGGGATTTCAACAAACATATGACCAATTCTCTTACTTCTGCAGAGCTACAATGCAGACATGGCGCTTGAAACATGAATCCCGGCTCCTGCACCCAAACAATTTCACCGTATCGCCACCAAAGCAACGCTCGCTTTGCTACAACAAAGCAACGCGCAGCTACAAAAAAAAATTAACGAAGATGATGAAACATGTGCAGTGTGTGGTAGATCTAGATCTGTAGAAACAATTGACCACCTCATACTCAAATGTGGTGGTATCCATCCGGATGTCGATGCAGGCACAGTTACTCTTCCTGAGGCCCTAGGGTTTAAAGACAACAATGGTCATGTAAATAAATCTGCGGTGGATGTCAACAAAAACGATTGGAAGATTGGTGGCTGAAAAGCAGAGAGGTGAAATAAGGTTAAAAGTGTTGGAAAGCGTAGTGAAAGAAAACTGCGAATTTTAATGACAATTAACAACACAGTTGAACAAAAATAAAGGAAAAAAAGCTGAGCATGGTGGCGATTGCCACCACCCCGTTTCAAAGGGGGCGCTCCTATCCACCCATCCATCCATCCCCCCAGCTGCGGCGATTGCTAACGGCTCAAGGTCGGTGCGACCACGGCCGAAGTGCAACCACTGCGAAAGTGCGACCATGCTGAAGAGGCGAAGTGGTTGGCGTAGCGTAGCTTTCGCTACAAAACACTTTTGTGGGGTGGCATGGTTTCCTCTCGAAAACAGTTCCATACGAAGGCTCCAGAAGAGATAGCAATTTTCACCGTTTCCCTACGTGCTTAGCAAGCGAGTCGCTCAACAAACCGCATATCTTCCAAACGTTGGGGAAAACCATTAATTACGTGGATTAGTTGCCTCCTACTCCTTTGCACAAGTGAGCAGAGCAAGAAAACAGCAAAGCTCAAAGATTCGCGTGACAAAAAAAAAAAAAAAGACATTTGAGGGGACATTTCACCTTCGCCTTAAGAGCGTGACGCAATAGCTTTAGTGGGTTAATGCCCATATATGCCGGAATTGGTCATTCTCTACTTAACATTCATGTATCCCTGGGAGTCCTAATAACACTCCTGGCGCCGTGGTGCAGCGGTTAAGCGATGCGCCACTTCCCTGCGATGTGAGGTGCTGCCATCTGTGGGGGATTGTGAGAACCAGGTTGCTCCTCCTGGGAAACTTCTCGCGAACAATCATTAACTTAACTGCCACCTGCCACGGCGGTCAGTTTGTTCACAATCCGTTGGGCAGGCTGTGATGACGTCACACGGTTCCGTGACCTAGATGGTGCATCTGCCTCCTCAGTTGCTTCTCCGGGGATTTTTGGTGGATTTTTTCCTCACTGTCAACGACATCGACTCCGACAATGAAGTGAGATGACGTCATTAACGATCTCGCGTTAACAAAAAGCACCGCCGACCGTCCAAACGACCAACCGAGCATGGTTGAGTTCTACTGTTTAACGTTAATTTATAGTTATTGATCTATTAATGTGTACTGTAATCTGCATTAGTTTACATTTTAGGTCGATTTCGCCGAGTGGCCAAATTCACCAACGATTTTATTCAGCAATGGATTGTAGTAGTTTGAAAAACCATCATGCTCACTGCCGGAGCAAAGGGAAACGCCCGCATATGCGTATTGTTGTTTGTCCGCACCACTTGTTTTCTTTCAAAAACTGTTCGAATAATTAGCATTGGTGAACATACAGCACAACTCTGTAAAGGCGGTCAACTGGGTCCGCACCGCTACACATTTTCGCGAATAGCCTCTTCGCTTTGCAGTGCCAAAGAACGCGGAGAAATATGCTGCATCATTAGTGCCATACAAAACTACTCCAGCTAAGCTAAACAAGTTGTCAGCAAGGTCGGTTCCCCCAATGTCGGTCGAATGAGTGATCGCTGACCGCAAACACCGCAAGTAATTAAGCAACGACGAGAAAGTTACGTCGTCGGTGCCTCTCAAACTCAAACTGAAAATCAAATAGCTCTGCACTCTCTCAGCCTCTTTCTCTGGGCGCGTTACCATGGTAACGTTTCAGCCTTCGTGTAGAAAGTTGGAGGCGTGAAAAAGGCACCGAAGGAAACTTTTCCGCACGTCGCAGAGAAAACGTGCATGAAAGGCAAACCAGGAAAGGGGAATGACGCAAGGACAAAGCGCCAGAAATCAAAGGGACGACAGAGGCGACGGGTTCGTTCTTACCGTCATCCATCAAAAACTGCGACCCCTTACCCTTCACTCAACCACTCCCGGCAGACAAAGTGAGGTACTGAGGCGAAAGTCCTGTCTCTGTGGCGCAGCCTCGGAAACTAAGTTCTAGACCGAACAATATCACTCGCTTTTAATGATAAGCAGAGTTACTTCGGCTTGCCCTGAGTCAGCCGTTCATTGCCTGCTTTCCGAACTCATTTCTATTTTTTGTTCCTGCTGTTGTTCTCGCTTTTCTAACTCAGCTGTAGCCCGAAAAATGAGGCGGGCCGATAAAGTTTTTTTTCGCCCATCACTTGGAGGTTTTTCTCTTCGCTTGGTTATGCTAATCAGCCCGCGGCCTAAATGACGTCGCAACTTAAGAGCTGAGTGCCCAAGCAGGAGAAGGTAGCCTAGATTCCGGACAAAAAAAAGACATGAACAAACCTAAATAGCAAGAAATGCGTTTCAGTACAAGCGAAGCACACAAGCTAGTGGGACGATGGTGAGGGATGCAGTAACAACGCTCAATTTGTGTAAGCCTGAAACAGAGGCACCAGTGAGGCTAGAAGAAAAGAAGGAAGGTGAGGTGACCCAGTGTTTTACCGTGTTCGTTAGAGCCCGAGTTAGGAGGAGGCCTGAAAATATTTTCAATAATCAGTTATTTTTGATGACAGATCCATCCCTCTTTATCTGGGGCCGCATTCTACTCCATCCCATGTTAGTTGCTTTTAAATTCTTTCCCAAGGAACTATATTTATGACTACTGCAGTACAATACAAACTCGCACACCCGAGAACCTTATTATTTTAATTCCGTCGAGTAGTTAGACCTCTAGCTTTCGTGGCAGCGTTTTTTCGGCGCAAAACTAGATTTTCTAGGCCTATGAACTCGCAAACGAATAGGAAATTTGCCTTTCAAGCAACAGCGACTGATTTCTTGGCGTCAGACGCGGTAGTTCGCGTATGCACATCATGATTTCTCTGCAACCGGTGCTATTTCTAACCGCGGACTAATTTTTCTGTTCGCTTCTTTCGTTCACTGCGCTTTGTTACTCTTACAATACAAAGCAATCGCTTCAAGCCAGGGTGTATTTGCCTGAGCAGGCTTCTAGTATATTTGATGGGAACAATTTAAGAGGCTCCGCTATTTAAATTTATCGTCCCAAAATTCCCATCACTGATTATGCCAAGAAATGTGTGACGACTCGACCGATATTTATAATTTACACTGTTTGCCTTGATAACACAGTAGATTTTTTGGTGAAATTTGCTTCATCGACTGTGTTACTACAGGCCTCGCGTGAAAGATTTCTATTTTCATCTTGTACAGTCACTGTTCGCGCCCATCACTGCGGTCTTGTCAGGAGCTCAGGAAGCGAGTAAAAGTAGCGCCGTTCTTCGTTGCAAGTGACTGCTACGCTGCAGTTCATTACAAGCTTCGAATAGACCGATTTCGCAAAGAGGTTGCGCTATTCCACCACCGCCATGATGCATCCTGGAAGTTGTACTACCCCTGCCGGCAGCAGCACTGGTGGGACGTGAAGTGTACGCGAGAGAAGCAGTCTTTTTTTCACTGCCACACGGTTGTTGGCGGCACGAGTTAAGTTTTTGTGGAACAGGTGACTTCTTCTCACCGGCAGCATACGCAGTTATAGGTGAACCCAGTAGAAAGCTTCGTATTTCGCACCTTGAAAAGAAGAAATGTTCGCAGTACTGGGCGTATAGAAGCTTGTCAGATAGGCAACTGGTCGGGCTCTGTTCCGAGCGTTTAGCTTTTTTGTAGCGAAAGCTACATTGGCCAGGAACTTGCGATTTCGCTGTGGCGGTGCTCCGAGGAGGCACAAAGACTGACCTTGAGCCGTTGCCTAGCAACCGCCGCAGCGGGCGGACGCCGCGCGCTCGCCGCTCCATCTGCATGACGTCACACCGCGCGCCTCGTCGCGGAGCCGCCGCCGCCGTTTGGTATGACGTCACACCGCTTGCCTCGTCGTTGCGCTCGCTTTCGCCACGTATATCCTGGCATAGCCTGTATATAGGGGAGATGCCCACATCTTTAAGAGTGGACAAACAGAAGTGACTTTCACGCGGCGTCGAGCTGTGGTGAATGTCCGTAAACTCCGACAAAGGCCGCGGTCAATTTCTACTTCGTGCTACTTCATGATGTTGCCCTTATAGCATTCAATCAGCTGCTGTGGGTGAAGAAATGAGTGAAGTTTCAGGGCCACATTAAGGACTTCGCGAGGCGCCAGCTTTCGCAGCTCGATGCTCATTACTCAGGCTGCCGCAGGCGTGAAAGTACTTTCTTTTTTCATGGAATGACAATAACACAGAAGAGTTAAAGGCATGGTAATGTAGAGAAATTCCTGGTATCTTCTCGCACGCCGACTTTTGACCGTACGTGAATATGTTGACCTTTTTGTAACGTCTACTTATGCCTTAATATCGCATACGTGTTACTCAATGTTGGCCATTCAGCATAAAACCGAAATGAACGGCGCCAAATAAGCTGGCTTGTGACTGCTCCGATGTGGCGCCATGAAACATGTTCAGGCCAACAATAAAGAACTAGCAGGTCACACGGTATACGATCTGGCCGCTAAATTTTAAAAAATATGACAGGGCGTTTTTGCGTGTGGTAACGCAAATGCCGATGACAGCTGGGAAGAGGCAAAGTGCTGATGTTAGTTGTTTTGCAACTGTACGTGCCTCTTCCTGAAAGTTACTGAGCAGCGACGTTCAGCGACCAATAATGGCGTGTGGAGGTTGAAGGGGAAGGAAGGATTTATGGTGTGGGAGCAGGGGTGAAGGATAGGCGTGAGAAACGCAACACTCGACTCTGCGTCACGCACGGTTACCTATCCATCCATCCATATAACGCAGGTGTCCAGCGTGACAGGGGCAGAGAAGGAGAAAGGTGGAGAAGTGGAAGGGGAAAGGGGACTCGTGGTGTAATGAGTGATGTCATTGTGTTTGGAGCAATCAGCGATTGGCAGTGATTGCCAATTGCACGGAACGAATAACACCTGTTTTTTTTTGTTTTTTTACAGCGCCAACGACACTAATGCCGCATATACGAGAAACGTGGCCTTAATAGCTGTCGCTTAAAAAAAAAAGCAGTGCTGCAACAGTGAGCTCAAAACTTAACTTCAAAGTCTTAAAAAACTCATTGCCATTCGACCCTTTCAACAAAGAATGGTGCCGGACGAACTCCGCCATGCTGTCGAAAGGGCCTTGGGGCGGAGCGAAAGGTGGACAGAAACTCTGCGTATAATAACCACATCTTTTCCTTTAGACGCTCCTTAGGGTATAACTTGACGATTGACTACTTCGATTACATGGTCTTTCTCCTGCTTAACATGTCACCGCATTCTGAATAAGGTAGGTTGCAGCGCCAAGCGTACCACGTATATCTTCTGTCTTTCCTCAAACGCTCGCCAATGTTCCAATCACATTAGCACACGAAGTGAAAAAAAAAAATTATTTGACAAATTTCTTCTCTATTACTACTTTTGAATTTCCTTATCTATGAGATCAGTAACTTCATGATTAATGCGAAATAAATGTTTCACTATTTTTCTTCCCTCACGAAATCTCATGTTACAGCTTAGTAATTCGTGCGTGCTTGCGCAAGACCCGAAAATCTCACCGTCTGCATCATCAGCCTGGCTCCAACACTGCCTAATAAGTGCTTAGTCTGTACTAGCAAATTTATTTATCGGCTCGCAGTTTCAGCATGAACGCTTGCTTAGCAAATGCTGTTTCTTTCTCCATTAAGAACATCATCATCTCGAAAGCGATTCTTCTCCTGTAGAAACCAGGCAAGGACGATAGATGCCGGCTCGTTTTTCAGATAAACGCTTCGGCTATCGGCGCGAATAACGGCGGGATAATATGTACAGAGATGGGGTGCGCAGTCATGTTCAATGACTCGTCACGAAATGGCACCAAAATAACAGAAAATCAGTTCAAACGATCGAGAAACAATACATCCTAGGACGCGCGCAATGACTGTTCGCACTATGCGGATGTGCACTCATTAATTTTAATTGTTACGGTCCTCACCGAAGCACTTACGCTGGTGTCCTCTTCGTGTGTACATAACTCCTTTCTTACGCTGCCACTATTCTGTGCTCTTGAACGTTTCTCTCGACGCTATCTTCTAATACTATAGGGCCACGTCTCGTTATACACGTTTTGAGTGCTTTATTAAAAAAATTTTATCGCAACAAGCCATAAAAACCATTATATAAAGTATCACCCTCCTGGGTTCCTAATGATAACGGTTATTGCTGAAGTTCACGCACAGAGGGCACTCTCTTCAGAAAAAAATTCTTAGAAAAAAAGTGATTTTCCATGACGAGAATGCAGCAGAGGACAGAGTCGCACTTCGGGTACATGTAACGCGAGAACGTCTTGAAGAGATGCGCCGGGATCCCATGGCGCTTCGAAGTTTTCGATTACAAATCGCCGAGATTAGAAACAAGTTGTAATTTTCGAACGAAATGCACCGTTCCACTGCAATCGCTCACTCGCGGCTTTCTTGCTCTCTGATCCTGTGTGCATTTTATGAAAGTGATTTCAAAGCCCGAAAGAAGCAGCACTTTCGGTAACATTCTGGTAGACATCTCTATAGTTCACTTACAGATTCTTTTTATGACAACGAAAGCATTGAAATGTTTTCCGTAAGTTTCGCACCGACTCTGAAAATGATTCCTGGAAGAGGCGCAAAAGCGATCTGTTCTACACTACAGTGACTGCTAACCATTGATCTCTTCAGGCTTCGTTGAAGTCACCTGTCAGTAGTTTCTTATGGTGTTGGCAGAACCAACTGCTAAATGTACTACTCCTCCTGAGGACAGTTATCACCTTCCTCACTACTTGTTATCTATGGCAGTTTCTGTTGCCACAGAGTTCATAGTATTATATACGGGGACACGAAAAAATAGCACACATCAAAACAGCACGCGTCAGAACAGCGCACAAAAAACAGCGCAGCAACCTGTGCTGTTTTGTCGGTGTGCTGTTTTTTTTTGTGCGCTGTTTTGACGTATGCTGTTTTGCCGTGTGCTGTTCTTTCGTGGCGCCCACTTACATACGGTGTACCGGTTTCTTGAGCGCGTGTTCCTTTCAAGAAACGAAACTGAGTAACCGGCAGCAAACCGTAGACAGTTAAGCAACGTGCACCAGAGACAATGTCCACAGGATAGAAGTTCGAACAAAAATTATTGAAGGCATTTGACACCACAGCGATGGCACAACGATCTAGCACACAGTTCCGTTGTTATCCAGCCGTCTGACCTGAGCCAAGTATCAAGAACAATCTCAATAATAGAGCATTTCCCCAGCACATTTGCATTTCCCCGCTATTCAGGCTAGTGAATAAAGCATTTCGTCTTTTCGCAACGAGGACACACCTTTTCGCGAGGGTTTCCGGTAAATGATATTCCTGCATCTAAAGGTGGTGCAGGAATGCACCACTCTTACATCTCAACAAACGACTCCGACGACAGCGGTTTCCCGATGCCCATCAGTACCTTTGCTATAGCCATTCAAAAGCCAGCCTACCCAGAGTGCTTGCATTTTATTGATTACTTGGCGTCTACTTTCCTCGGTTCTTGTCCCAAGACCTCTACTCATTCTCTCTAAGAAGCGGCGAAGAACTCGAGCCCTACTTGCAGTCCTTACTTTCTCGTGGTACCAACCGATCTTCGAAAAGAAGTGCTTTCCGAGTCCCATGACCAAACTCCTTCTGGCCACTTGGGCTTTTCGCAAACACTTGCCAGATTACGGCAAGTGTTCTATTGGCCCCGACTCGCCATTTTTATGGAACGTTACAGGTACGAGTAAAAAAAAAAAGATTAGCAGAAGTGACAGGTCACCGCAGCGGCAGACGACAACGCGTGGCCCTGCAGTCGACGAACAAGCCGATAACAAGACTGCCAGGCGATGTCCACTTTTCAGTATTAGGGGATGCAGCAGACAGTTATCGCCTTGCAAAATCCCCCCCACCCCCTCCCCCTATTTCTTTCCTTTTTCTTGAAGTTAGTCTTGCTCGCATATGCGAGTAGTTCAGAAGGTTATGTGTACGGACACGAACGGCTGGCCAACGTTAAAGCAAGACAACAGCACCCCGACGCTGGCAAAGCGGCGCGACTCGTTTGACGGCAGCGGTTGCTTCCTCCCCCCCCCCCCCCTTTTGCTTCAGACATGTCAACGGTCCGATCGGTTTGTTGGCGAACCACGTCGCCGTGTCAGCCACGGGGAGGGATTTCGTTGCTCCGGTGACATCACTTGTGCTCGTCTGTGCTTATTCTCCCCTGTACGACCAGAGTTGTCGCGATGACTACGCCGTAAGGCCTCGCCATTCGAGCCGGAATGTTTCCTCCATCCCATTCGGTTACCCAGTTCATCGTTTGATCATGTCGACATGGACCTCCTTGGATATCTTCCTCTACCATCGGACGGTAACTGGTCGATGATCGTCGCCACTGATTACCAAACTCGCTATGCCGAAGCCAAGTCGCTACCTTACGGCATCGCTTGTGAAGTCGCCCATTTGTACATGTCTACAAATGGCGTTGCTGCCCGCACTTCGCAATTCATGGCCGAAGTTTTTCAGCTGAGTGGTACACCCCATTGTAAAACTACCTTCTAATACCCAAAGGCGAATGGGCTGACGGCTTCCATCAAGACGCTTTTTCGAATAAAGTTTATTCTCCTTATTATTATTGGTCAACACCGCATCAATATGCTGTAGTTCATTATCATCATCATCGTCATCATCGTGATCAGCCTGACTACACCCACTGCAGGGCAAAGGCCTCTCCCATGTCTCTCCAGTTAACACTGTCCTTCGCCAGTTGCGGCCACCGTATCCCCGCGAACATCTTAATCTCATGCGCCCACCTAACTTTCTGGCGCTCCTGCTACGTTTGCCTTCTCTTGGAATCCACTCCGTTACCCTTAAGGAACGACGGTTATATTGCCTTCGCATTACATGCCCTGCCCAAGCCCATTTCTTCCTCTTGATTTTGACTAGGATGTCATCAGCCCACGTTTGTTCCCCCACCCACTCCGTCCGCTTCCGATCTGTTAACGTTACATCTATCATTTTACTTTCCATAGCTCACTGCGTTGTCCTTAACTTAAGCTGAACCCTCTTTGTTAGCCTTTATGTTCCTGCCCCATAGGGGAGTACTGGTAAGATACCGCTGTTGTAGACTTTTCTCTTGAAGGATATTGGCAAACTGCCATTCATGGTCTGAGAAAACCTGCCATATCCGCTCACAGTTATATTGATCTAAAATGCACAGACCAAGAAGCAGTAAAGTAAGATTTAAAACTGATGTTAGTCTAGGTGTCGAGAGCTCTGTGCCTTTAATCAGTGAGAAATAAATGAAAACAAATATAAATGCAAAGCAGCCCGAATCATTTTGCGCTTCCGCGAGCGCAGGCTAGAACAAATTTCGACAAAAGAAAAAAAAACACAAATTCTACGCCCCGGCCGCGGCGGTCGAATTTCGATGGAGACGAAATTCTGGAGGTCCGTGTACTGTGTGATGTCAGTGCACGTTAAAGAACCCCAGGTGGTTGAAATTTCCGGAGCCCTTCACTACGGCGTCTTTTATAGCCTGAGTCGCTTTGGGATGTTAAACCCCATTAACCAACAACAAACAATTTCTACGCTTTGACTAAATCCGCTTTCGAATGTCAGGGGACGCAAAATTCTATTCTGAGAATAACACGATTGGATCGAGAAAAAAAACTTTTTCAAAACAACAAACAAAATAAGCGCGAAAGCCTGAGAGAATACATAGTTCCGCGTCGAAGGCCTCCTAATGACAATGTGGTTGCGTTATTAAAAGCCTTTTCTTCCTCGGTAGCCTTTTTATATTTTTATCCTCGGGTTGTTCAGTCTCATCCTTTAAATTTCCTCTTCCGTTCCACTTCAGCTCGTTTCGCTTTGGTGCCTGGAAATAATTCACAATGAAGACCTAATTAGGAAACATGCCGGAGGGCTAAGTACTCCCTTGCGTATTACGTTCATTACAACTTTCTACGGTGTGGTCATGAAGCGGAGTACTTAAATGAGAAAGAATTACAGCATGAACCGAGATGCAGACCAAAAAAGTAGAATAAAAGAGAAGAAGAAAAAAACTTATGCGAACATTTCTGAGAACCAGGGAAAAGACGCCCTTGGGACTATTTGTCCTAATTGGCCCTTTCTGACTTCAGTGTCTTTCCTTAATCGCCGCAGTATGCAACGCAGTTTCAAATCGTAACGCCTAGGTTGGAAGTTCTGGTTTTCTTCGTACTGCTTACTCTGTCTTCATTTATTTATTTCTTATTCTTTCTAATCCTTTCTTTCCTTCGTGCTTCTTTCTTATTTATTGCCTATATCTAACACAGAATTTCTCAATGAACGGAGACAAAATAAGAGAATACACGTGTACGGGTACCGTGTCAACTTTAGCTGAATTGAACTACAGTCCAACTCCGTTATAACGAAATAATAGATATAACGAAGAAATGACGATTCCTCTCGGAAGCTCGGTCAGCACTGACTATAACGAAGCTATGCCTATAAAGAAATAATCGCCGGGACTTCGATATAACGAGGTTAAACTGCATCCGCTGGATTCTGAAAGGAATAATACACCAAGCGGAAAACCAACGCTTCGTCCAAACTTTACGCAGCACAACTGCAACGACGAGTGCAGTCCTACCTAATACAGGCGTGAATGGGGATAAGCCTAAACCGAAGCTGCATCGAAGCTATTCCTTCAAAACTCATTGGTGTTATAAAATGAATGGATGCCGCAGGATGCGCATGTGACAATGCCGTTTTGGTACAACTCGCGCTAGTTAACTCACGCAGCGTTGTAGCACTGAATTCACTCTCAGAATCGGAACGACGATCACTCTAAATTCAGGGAAGTTTCCAGTGAATCGGTGCCACGCTAAAGAACTCTAGCGGAAATAAATATCATCTGATAATAATCACCGACTTTCTCTGACGCCTGGCGGTGTTTACTGAGCTCTTGTACTTCAACCAGGCAGCTGCCACAGGCAGTTTCGGATTATTCAACTACAATGAGTGCGTACTAGCTCTGGCACATAACAGGAAATACCATCAACGTGTGCTTTTGTGTTTCATAAAGTTTTAAAGTTGCCACGACGCAAGACATGACACAAGAAAAAAGAAAAAAAGAACTGCGTCCGAGGAGCTAAATTAAGCCACAGAAATTCTTGTTTACAACATAAAGGGCTTAATTTCCGACTAAAGATAAAAGAGAAGACCCAGTAATGTATACGCTCGCTGTTGCATCATAATCGGGATATTTATGGCGACCCCATGTTGGACAGCGTATACACGCGACAGCAAAGCGAAGAAGCTATACTGGTCCCTCTCGTGTATTCCTTAACACAGGTCCATGCAGTTTTCCTTCCGCACGGAAGATTCCGATCGCCGTTTAGATGCTCTGTACCCTAAATATCTGGCGAATTTCGAAGAGGCAGCCAGCTTTACTGTTTGGCGAAATAAAGGGTACTAACGCATCAAAATCGTTAAATGTAGACCTGTATATAATCACGGGTCATGCTGCCAATGAAAATGAACACTTATAGAAGAAGAGGAAAGAAATCTAGCTGCTCTGAAGGGCAAGTCGTCGGGAGAGTTCTTACGCCAATTATCCAGCTGCCCAGCCTACTGCTGTCTCAGCACAGTTTCCTGACTGACTTGCAGCTTCAACTGGGCTTACCTGAGCAATGGGTAAAACATCGAAGACAGTATGTTGCGCAAAGCTTCAGAGCAAAACTGGATGAATTATGAACTGCACTGGCCGATAAGGTCCCAGCCATTCGTCAGTAATAGCACTCCTATAGCGCATCGTGTCTTGACGCTCCATTTCCCGGATCTCTCAGACTGCCCGTAGAGTCTCCCTGAGGGGAAATCTTCGGACCACTTCATTTGGTCGAGGGCAGTGGGGCTGAAAGTCTGTCGTCAGCCACGCCTGTTGTTAGGTCATCGGCTAAACTAAACCGTGAGACCATAAAAACGGCAAAAAATATGTGTATGCAAAATAGCTAAAAAGTAACAACGTTTTGGTAATGAGGCCTACGGATTGCCGACCGTGATGTTTCGCGTCATCGACCCAATTTGATAATCTCGTGCGGTTCCTGGAGAACTTCGCCGCTGCGATGAAAAATGGTCCCGGACCACGTTCTCTCGTAATCAGTTGCGTCTACGCTGCTTTAAACACGCTCGCTGCGAGGACTGGAAAATTGAATTGTGCCTTTCCAAGCTGGATGTGCCTGCAGTTCTGATTTTATCAAGATTTTACCCCCAGGGAAGCGCCAATTTTGATAGGAATGGGTAGAGTAAAATGAATTCTGCTCGTTGCTACTCGTCTTGTCAAGTTTTGTGCCTACCTAAAATGAGAAATTCATAAAACAAGTTTGCCATAGCGCGCGGGTATTCAAACAGAAGCCTTCGTATTTTCATAATCCTCTTCGTTGCGCCTGTGCCAAAAGTTTCACCGCTCCCTTCGGGTACTAGCGGTCCCCAGTGTATTACCCACAGCTCTATTCCTTGGGCGCAGGGTGTGGTTGTAGATGATCGTCCGAATTCGGCTACTGTTAATGTCTTTTTTTTTTAATCTACATTTGGGCTCATGCATATGGGAGTGGAGCCGCCAGTTCACGGTCCAACAGATTGCAGCTTATCGTCGCATGCGTTAAGGTGGGTTCAGACGAGCGTACCGGACCGCGGAGGATCGGCGCGGACCACCTACCACGGGACGCACACGTCTCTCCTCTGAGAGACTGCGAGCGTCCTGCACCGAGTCCGATAGGGCGCAGCACGCTCAAGGTCACTCAAATGAGTGACGTCTGCGTCACGTGGTAGGCGGTCCGCGCCGAATCTCCGCGGACCGGTACTCTCGTCTGAACCCACCTTTACGGTAATTAAACGTACCGCCTTGGGCACAGTGAAAAGCGAAGAAACGGATAACCAAGCTTCTGACTCTTTTCATCTTTTTTCTTTGTGTCTCCCCCACCCTCCCCGAAAGCCTGCAAGAAAAAAATACGGGAAATAAGGGTAAAACAAGAAAAATATACTATGTTTTTAAGATCGCAAGCGCCTATTTCGGCCAGACTCGTCTTGATCATTCTCAAAGCAAAACTTGTTCTTTTTTTTTCTCCCATCGATCTTTTCTTGCATAGGCTCCTAGTTGTTGTAATGGAGGGCTATGGCTTCGGGTGGTGATTAGCAGAGAGAAGGGTTTGACATTTCTGTTTCACCAGGTATGGGATCAAGGGTGGGTGCCTTTGCTCGTGGTGCATATACCGTTCATATGCCATGCATACGGCTCATAAATTGTCAGACATGTCTTGTACACCACATAGCCTCGCTTTTTCCATTTTATGCCTATTTTTCAACCCTGGGCACCTTAGTATATTTTACAAAAATTTTTTGTACACTTCTGTTCTATCAACGCATTTTAATAAAGTGCAAGAACGAGTTACGCAATCACAAAAAAAAAACATTATTTGCATTGTACTGCACCTGGATGAACCATAGCTGGCAGGAGTTCGGGGAGGTTCCTTGTATTGGTTAGCCTAAAGGAACCAGCAGCAAACGTATAGCCTTTGTGACCTAAAAAGACGAGACAGGAAATAAATTAAATTATTCGGCGGAGAAAAACACTCCTCTGTCTCACACTTCCATATTCAATGCTGGAATGATGATTCCAAGTTCAAAGTCTGCCATTTAGTACAGCGAATCATATAAGGAAATATATAGGAACCGAATGACGGTGCTGATGGTTATCGACAGATATCGAATTACTTCCACAGAGATTCCTTTTCACTTCATTTCGTTTTGTTGCCTTAAAGGCCTCTTAAAATGGATGTTACATACAAGAACAGAAACCACAAATTCACAATAACATGAAAGTTTCTACATTATCAGCGAAAAGACTAGGGCAAGTGGTGATGGCAACGTTGTTTGGAAGGCTGTTCCCAGTCTGCGGCTGCACAAGGAAAGAAGGAATTAAAGAAAGTGAGACGGTGCGTGAGTGTGGGCGGGAAACTTGTAGGTGATGGCTGGTGCGATGAGATATGCGTGCTGAGGGGGAGAATATGAGGTGCTATGTGCGTAGGGCTGTGAAAGAATTTGTGAAATAAAGACAGGCTGCAATGCGACGGCGGAGCGATAAGGGTGATAATCCGGATGCTGTTTTTGAGGAGGAAACGCTGATGTCGTAAGAGTGCGACGAATGAATGAAACGAGCAGCGCGATTTGGAACAGATTCAAGGGCATTGATGAGATATTCTTGATGAGGATTCCAGATGGGTGATGCAAATTCTAGTTTGTACCTGACGAATTATTTATAAGCTAATAACTTTATATGTTGGGGAGCATGGTTCAGATGGCGCTTTAGGAAACCTAACGTCTTATTTGTTGACGATATTATGTTAGTAACATGCAAGCTCCAAGAAAGATCGCTAGAAATTGTTATGCCTAGATACTTGTAGGACCGAAAAACGAAGACGAACAAAGCTATGACTGAAAAACGAAGACAAACGAAGCTCAGAGGGGTCAGCTTTATGTAATCAAATTTATTTCTACTACTTCACGTAATGGATAAACCATGCACTCTAATTTCATATCTGCGCTAGAAAACATTAGATGCGCCCTGGAGAGTTTATACAACAAAGCGTGATTTACAGACGCATAGGTGGGATATAATTGAGCTTGCGTCAGATTTTAGCTTCCATAGAAAAGCTCTCAACGTGTGTTCAGCACACATAGTTCATTCTGAAGAAAAAGCTAACTTCCTGATACCAAAAACGTTATTGCACATCGTTAGGACCTCTCGCAAAAAAGAAATTTCGATGTAAGTTTTAGTAAGCTCGGATAGTAATTTGTACTTGGAAGAATAACGATCACTTCTTGTCATTCCATAATTTAGAAACGAGAGATATATACAGAAAATCCTGACTACTCCTGAGGATAAGTACATTTTGGTGAATGGACTACTCTCAAGCATAATGAATACACATATGCCATGCCGTGATGCATATTTGTGGCAGAGATAAGAGACGCAATCGGTGTTTAGCGTGCTACAGTCGATACTAGTCAGCAACGAGAGAAAAGTTCACAGGGACACCTAACTGCTTTACGTGTTGGCAACACGATAGCATCGGAAGTTGTTGATGCCTTCACCGGAAGTAACGTCACTTCCGACCTGCTGATGTCACTTTACTCCACCTAATGGGCGAATTTTATGATGGACACGTTTTTTTCCTGATGAGACTTTTAATGCTACAGCATTAAAAATGCAACCTAATAATCACAAAGGGCAACCCACTTCCCTCACTGTTTTTCTACTCATACCCCCGCTATCCGACTTAATTTCCTCCACATTCTGAAAGCATTGAACCAAAACAGGCTCTATCATCCCTTAATTACAGTCTGTCATGGCATTGCGAAGGTGGGGTCGTCTAACATGTCGAGGGTATTCAATTTACAGCCACAGTTCACCGCTTCGCGCGTGGTTGCCTTCCGAGAGCCCAAGAACCCAAGCGGTCGTGCACTGTCGTGTGGACGCCACGGATTTAGGGACATTATGCCAGCGCAGCCGGGATTAAGTGAGGGGAGGTAAAAAAAAAAGATGGCGCCCGCAAAGACACGCGTACTGGCTGGCTTTCTAAACCACCGGGCTCCATTCATCATTTTCAAAGGTCGACGCTTTATCGGCGCCGGATGAGGCTTACCGATCCAGCAAACCCGTGGACCTCGCAAGCGCTTAAAGCACCGCTTAAACTGCTCGCTCGCAATGCCCAGCCTCGGTCGCAACAAGCTCGGCCAGTGAAACACGCAAGGAATGAGAGATGAGTTTACTTGAAGTCTGGACGTCTCTGAGGAAGGCCAGAGTGCTCCCTCTCATACTTTTAATGAACAAACACTAAATGTTACTTCAAGGCACAAACATTCAGGCACACTGCATAATTTTCAGAATCGTAATACCGTACATTATGAAGTAATACACAGAGCCGAGAGCAACGCTTTCGTTTGTACTCATGGCGCTTAAGTAGTTTACATTCTCTTTGAGAACATTCTTCACATTTCAATTAGCCTTTTGGAAGCCAGCCATGTTGTAAAAACATCAAAACGTAAATAACCCGTTTCTAATTACTCCGGTTGGTTTCTAGCCGAGTTCTAGTTAGGTGATAGAGTATCTTTTCATCTCTCCGAGGAAAAGGCATCGGTAAACTTTCGACGGAAGAAAACGACCCTTTTAATCGCCTAAAACTTCCGTTCGCGGGCACAGAGCCGCCGAAGGGAGTTGGGGCGTTTATGCCCCTGCGACTTACTTGATAAAGAAGCGACCTTCCCTGCATTTCCCGACCCAGATCTTCCAACGGCGAGGGTTGCGTTACTTATTTTTTTAGAACATTTAGATGCTAAGAAGAGACCGATCACCGCCAAATCTAAAGAGATTGCCTGCGCTATCCGCGAAAATAAACCGACGTCCCGTCGTCTCCATCTATAGATACGCTCTGCCTCGACTCTTAGCGACGAAAGCGACCTTAGTGCTTGATACCGGAAAAGCTATGCACACGCGCCGGCGACCCGGAGGAATGGAAGTCTTACCCGGAAAACATCTGTAGAAAACCGGAAACGGCCCTGAGGGGATACAAAAGAAGACGAGTTTGAACGAGTCTCCTCGCAGTCCTGTTGTCAATACGAACGGCTCAGCAGTTTCAGGTCGCAGCGCCATCTAAAGAGGAGACAAGCAGTGACGAACATTTCACTACACCGTCTGCGCGAAGGCAGACGGTTGCTGAAGACGCTACCGGCTGCATGTTCTGTTTATAATGCCGCCATATTTCACTGCGAACGTATCGGTTCGAAGAGGGCGGAGGAAGGCGGCTCAGCGCGCCCGTCTGTCAGCGACAGAAAGCCTTCAGAAACTTTGCCTCGTTTTCGCGCCGTTTTTGTAGCGCAAACTTTACCTGACGAGGTCGCCACATAGCTTGAGGGCTTAGCGGGCGCATCGCTGAGGTCATAGCTGCGTTTTTCTCTCTCTCTCTCTCTCTTTATTTCCTTTCCTTTCGAAAAGGTAGGAGCCGGGACTAAAAGCTGTAAAAACAGCTTGACAGGGGCCCCGGCCCCCTACATGGTGGCTCTGCAGCGTGTCGGAAACAACATCACCATAACAAAGGAAAAATAAATACAGATACATATTACAGAGGCAATACAGTTCAAGAGCAACAAATAAATACAAATTGAACATTGCAAGGCAAACAACAGTTTGTAACGCTTCAAACACAGAAAAAAAGAAAACAAAGAAAAAAATAGATGAAGTACAATGTGTTGGACATTCTGGACACAGTATGTAACGAATTGAAGCGACAGTAAATTTCTACAAGGGACATGGGTACAATAATTACAGCGCAGAAAACGTCTCACATTACATTCTCATTCTGCGAGGCATAACTCCTCCCAGAGAGCTTCATGCTGTTACCTTGGGGAAAACCTGGTGCCACAATCCTTCACCAAGCACGGGAAGTCGGAAAAAGCAAGCTTCCCATTTGGGTTGTCTTGTGTTTCGCTAATAACAAAGACTCATCTGTGAAAATGTCAGTTTTTCTCTAGGCAAATGTGAAGAAAACAAATTCGTACTAAATCCAAAACGTACGTAAGACCAAATATTTACGTGTGAGCTGTCATTGGCAAAAGAATAAGAATGCACTGCCTCGATGAGTATAACTGCACACAATTGGAAGCACAGGTGCCCATTTTTCTTTAAAATTGAGAAATTTGCTCAAATAAGCTTTCCAAATTTTTTAGACGATATTTCTGCTAATCTAGAGTTTTAAAAGACATCTAGTAGCCTAAGTTAGGGGCTTAGGGCACAGCTATGTCTTACAAGCGAAATTCAATCAAGCCAACCAAATGCATTCCAGCCAAACGCTAGTCAAATCTATAACACAAGCCAAGTTTGCCCCCTCTGGCTTGCAGCGATCTTCGCTGCAGCACTCTTTAAGGTACTCCAGTCAGTCAACTGTGGCCCCTCTGCAGTAGTGGGGGACGAGAGAAAACCTCATAAAGCGTTGGAAGCTGCAGAGACTCCTGCGCATTTCCTCCATCACACAGCAAGCTCAGCAATATTCCACCGAACTCGCCAACCAAAACTGTGCACAGTTCTGTGCGTCCTTGAAAGGAACCCTCAGTACTGCACAAATCTGGTTCATAACGCGCGGTTTCATTGAACCCGACAAAGCCAAATCAGCCACAGATCGTGCACTCCAAACAATAGATCAACAATGTCATGCGTCCGACAAGGAACTCACGTACGCCTTGTGTACGCGTTATATTACCGACCTTCCTCTACCACTTTGTTCAACGGTCTTCCAAATCCCACACTTCATGCCTCAATAACAATGCATCTCAGCGCAACACACCTATTTGAGCGAACAACATCACAAATGCTATTATCGTTGAACTCAGTCACGCGCACATCAATGCCATCGCTGACTATTTCGGTGATGAACATTCTTATATAATCATTCCCGAGCCCGACATGAAGCCGACGCTTGATGCCCACCGACCCACCTCCTTAAAATCATGTTTTCTTCCAAAATTATATTGAAGACAATGACCCCTTCCCCTAGTGTGTTTGTATTCATGCCAGGGCTTTTGGCCCAAAACGCCTTCCTCCTCTTGCGAGCAGTAGTAGTAGTCCTAAACACCATGTGCAGAGGTTGAGCCTTAGGTTTACAGAACATCGACATCTCTCACGAGGTGATCCTTCAAGGCGTAAATGACTTTAACGGCTGCGAAAAGGTCTTTGCTTACGTGGAAACGTTTCTCACAGCGCGCACAGCCATGATAGGCATTGGTGAAAGGCGCTACAACGTCAAATACATGCCACACAAAGGCACACCGCCGCGAGCTATCATTTAATCCCAGCTCTTATACACTGCAGCTTTTACATACGTTGCAAGCGCTTCCAAGTGCACGCTTTACCCTATATGCGGATGATATAACAATATGGGCCACGAAGGGTTCCCTGGGCCAAAAATGACGGTCGATTTGCATAGTTAGGTAAAACGCGAATTAGGTGCGCAAGTACTTCGGTTTTCACTTAGGTTCCTATGTTCGGATCCATCGGAAATGAGACGGCACATGTTCTAGCTTGAGGCATCATCAGCTGAGTGGGGCCACACACGATGCTCACTTTTATACCTCTCTACCCTCCCCGTATAACGAACGTCTCGAGCTTTAACGTCGTCAGAGCAGACACTTCTCACTTCGTAGGGAATTATATACCTCAGACGCCGTTTCATGGCGGCAGATTCAGACAAACCCCTTTCCAAACCTCCATGGACTACATCTCATACACACAACTTCACGCGCCGACACATGTCCCTGGTGCCAGACCCGACCTACACTCTTCCACATTTCCTAAGAACATGAAGCTAAACAAAAGAATCTACAGATGCAAAACAGACCTTCTGAGCGGAGGGAGGAGCTGTTCACCAGCGCCCAACTGGCACTGAACCTCTTTTGGACGTCCTGTAGACATCCTGAACGTCTGTAGGACGTCCTGAATGTCCGTAGGACGTCCAGCGGAGTTTCAGTGCCCATAGGGCGATAGCCTGGGGGACCAACAGTCCCTCATACAACAGGTCCGCAGGGCTGCTTTTGGTCAGTGGAGCCTTGGAATAAGGACCCCATCCATAAGCTCTAGCAACTCCTTTTTGTTCAATAAAGTTTTTCATCACAGGGTAGGTAGTAGGTAGTAGGTTTTTTTGGCCATATTATATACAATATGCTCTCGAGGTGAGGCTAAAGGAGGTAGACCAAGCATGCCTCCTGACAAGGCCTACACCCCGATCACACATCATGGAAACGGGGGCCGAATGGACAAAAGATAAAAAAACAATGAGCAAACATGATCACAACAGAAAATAGTTAATGATAGACAATAATAAATATCAATTAACAATAAACAAAACATTTCATAATATGCACATTCAAAAAAAAGCAGAACACAAACACACACTCGAAAAAAACAACTAAGTATACAGAATCAGCTGAAATTTAACCGGGGGGGAAAGAATCGTCAGTTTTTTCTTGAATACAGACACACTATAACTTTCTAAAGCAATCTGAATAAGAGACTGGTAGGTATTACACAATGTTATAATTTGATAATCGGTTGTTTGTTTACCATAATTTGTTCTGGGTCTTGCAGTAGATAGGGCAACGGAACGTAGACCATACGCAACGTTTCTTGGTAAGTTTGGAAAACTCAGGCTTCCACCTCTACCGCCATTTATCAAATGACTGACTCATCTGACTCGCTTGCTGAGGTGGGCTAGGTAGTGGGTGAGAAGGGGAGCTGTAGTGGCGGGAGGGGAGCGCGGTTTAGCGAGAAATAAACTGGCTCGCTTGGCGCTTTGCATACGCTATTCGATGTGGAGGCTGCCGGAAGCAGGTTAGACCACCCACGCCCGAGTGAAGCCCCCAGTCCCACTTTCTCGGGGCAATACATCACCACCTCGAAAGAAGGGCAGACTCGGTACTCTGCAGCCTGTTCTTTCCTGATACAAAAGTTGAGAAATGTGTTTATATAGTATAGTGCGCCAGTTTTTATGCCGCGTGAATTTCGAGCAAGGGAGCAGCTGTCTTGGCCGGATCCGGGCGAGACCGCGAAAGGAGATAAAAGCGAGGTCGCGAGAGGCTATCAATCTCGGAGCTTCAGTGGGAAAGTTTCTGCGCATCTGAAATCGGCGAAAAGCAAGAAAATTCAAGAAAAATTTGCATTTTTCTATAATCTTTCGAGAGGTGACGGAGCTTTCTAGAAGGAAACTTTCTGACGGTCGCTGATGAAGGGGCCGACGGATTTAGATACAGAATCAAATCAAGTTTATTCTAAACATTAGTGCAATGTTAGGGCAACATTAGCTCAAAGAAGAAAAGTCGCCATTGACCGCCTCCCCACAGTCCGACAACGTGACTCGCAGCCTTAACCCCCACCCCCCCCCCCACCCCTTCCCCCACGCCTTTCGCGTCACAGCTTTCGACCTCCTCCCCCCCTCTCCCCCCATGCATACTTAAAGACGCTAGCTACTGCCCCCAGTCACCCCTGAAGGAGCCAAGCCGGCACCGAAACGTTGGGTTTCAAATTAAGGTTTTTGGTGGTAGATGTGTTAGAATTTATTAAAAATATCAAGGTGGCTACACCGGACGACAAGGAGACACTAAGCAAATTGTGTTCAGCTAAAAAAATTCTGACAGTCACCAAGAGTAACATGATCCGCTCGCCCGTAGCAAAACAAGTTCAGCGATTAAAGTCTTGAGTGCGTTAACGAGAGAGCGTTAGTACACCCACGTCGTTAAAAATTGTCCGGCGTCGGCAACCGCGACCATCTGAATCCTCGCCGCCCACCGTGGCAGGTGGAAGTTAAATGAATCATTGGTCGCAAGAAGTTGCTCAGGAAGAGAAACCTGGGCCTCATAAGCCCCACAAGTGGCTGTGCTTGAAACCGCCACCTGCCGTGGCAGTGGCGCAACGCTTAACCGCTGCACCACTGCGCCAGGAGGGGTATGGGTACTCCCAGATATCTATGAATGTAAATAGAGAATGACCAACACCGCATACATAAACATTAATCCACTAACTCCATCTCGTCATATCCTTGAAGGTGGAGCTTAAGTGTCCCCCTCCAGTTTTTTTTCTCAACTGAGTTTTTTCGTGGTGGCGGCAAGCGGACGACTAAATGCAAACGGTGAGTTCGGGCCCAAATGAGAAGTACTAAACTCAGACAATAAATAAAACAAACATCAGGTTTTCACAACCAGCCTGGAAGCGCAGTTATGCCATCGGACCCTAACAAAACCTATGAAAGAAAAGCTGCCAACAAACGAAAGGGCATCTGTATACAGAGATCACTTGAAAGTAAGAAGTATAACGTTGGGCGCACTTTTAACCGAGCCTGCAGGCAAAAAACGGAGTAACGGAGCAGAGCTCAGGCTGAGAGCAGTAGCCCTTGAAGCAAGCACAAGGTTACAAAAGGCTCTTAGAGTATCGAAAAATCAATGTTCTCGTGGGCAGAATTGTAGCGTGACAGTAAACCACGATGCCGAAACAGTTATGAAAGTTATAACTGGCCAGCTGGGAGAGGACAAGAAAGGGACCCTACCGCCATATCGGTCTCAAGAAACCACCACTGTGATCCATCTTGGTAGTTCGCTCGCGCCACCGCTCGCAGTCGGGGCCCGCTCATGTGGCCGATAGAGATCAATCATTCGAGGCCCTGTCTGCGTATGCTTTGGCAGATCTTTTCTTCACGCTTTCGACATCGTTCGCTGGAGCAGCACAAACTAGGGATTGAGATCTTTCGCTGTAGAACAAGACGCAGGGCTTTCGTTTCGCTTTGCTGATGTCGGCTTCTCTGCCTCAGTAGACCACAGCCACATTTGTCCTTCCACGCGACTGGAATAGGCAGGGAAAACGAAAGCACATGAGGATAAAGCTAACATAGTGCCAGACGAAAGTTCTGCTGATTTCGCAAAAGCAGTAATCTTTCTTTCAGTTCCGTTGGAACAAAAAGCCTGAAATGGCGGCATAAATGCAAGAGGGATGGGATGAAGTGGAGTAGGAGCCGGATACACCCCAGGTTAAGAACGACGAAGTCAGCGCTACTGCTATGAGCTCAGAACGCAATTAGGTTCTGTTAGCTGGCGCTTATCTTAAAAGCGAAGTTTACCTGTAGCTTTTGTTGCGGTTATCTTTCGTGGACTTTCATTTGGGCGAGAAATCCTAGGGCAGTCAATACGAATGACGCGGAGGGAAATGCGTTAGCATGTGGGCTGTAATTTCGTGAGCGCACTCACTCGTGGCGCCCTCTTTGTGCAGTAACGTCAACTAGTGCGTGTGTCAAGGATGTGAGGCGTCCTCTATGCGCTGCTGCGCAAACTACTGTCGTAGCCTGAGACGTTGGTAGCTTAACACGCGGAGAGAAAGGCTGCTTGACGTGTTTTCAAATTATTTGAAATAATTTGGCAGTTGTCAAATTTGTTCATATGAGGTGTCTAGTTTGATCAAGCGTTTGGTCAAGTGTCATCCAGCGTAGACTTCAAATCGGTCACGCATGCAAACTTTGGCTCGTGCGTCCAGGTGCCTGTGTGCTCTCGCAATTGTAAGCGGTCACACAAAACAGGTCACGCGTTCGCTCATGGGCCGGCACTTGTAAATGCCCGAGTGCCCCAGTGTTCTTGCGTTTGGACTTTACCGCGCACGAATAAAAACTGACGAAAACGCCAATTTTCAAGCACAGCATGAGAGCACGGGAATTAAACACGCGTGGACAAAAGCTGGGGGCGGTGGCCGAGTGGTCTAAAAACTGTTCCCAGGCGTGCTATTTTGACGTTTGTTTGTGCTATTTCCTTTCGGCTTTGTCACTTTGCTGTCGCCTGTGTTTGCCTCACTTCATCATTTCTATATGGCCTTGCAGTTCTATATATGGCAGTACAGTTTTAGCATACGTTTCTTTATAGACAGTCTATAGGCTATGAATAGACAAGTACATATCTACAGGAAGGCAATAGAGTCTATAATAGGTCTATAGAACTCCTACACAACATCTATAAAAGGGCGCTCTTTACGCACTGCATACATAAAAAGTTTGCTCACCCCAGGAAAGACCGCCGTCCGTTCCATCTGGCGGTCCTAACCAAGCACGCTCGCAGCCTCAAGGCAGCATCAAGGTTAATAAAACAACTCTAGCATCATTTCAACGCCGTCAATCGTATCCCACTCCTAACTACACCCTTCGCGGTTCCATTACATTACACGCACCTTCATATTAATATTTAGGTATCAGCCTAACACAGGATTTCTCTTGGACCACCCACATAATCAACATAACCAACGAAGCTAACCGTGTTCTTGGTTATCTAAAGCGTAACTTGCGCTTGGCACCTGCTTCCGTAACACTGTCCGCCTATTTAACTCTTGTCCGTCCTAAACTTGAATATTCATGCTCAATCTGGGACCCCCAACAAATTAACCTAGCCAAAACCCTTGAGTACTTCCAGAGCCGCACGATAAGATTTTTATATTCTGATTATTGATTATTCATAGCATACGAGCGTAACAGCATTCAAAACAAAAGCTAACCGCCCAGCCTTGAATCCCGTCGAAAAATAGCCAGACTCTGCTTTTTCCACAGGTTTTATCATTCGCCTTTGAGTCATTCCGTTATCACCTCTGCAGACCACCTTTCACTTCGCATCAGTCATCCGAAAGCTGTTCTTACACCTCGAGCATCCACTTCTGCGCACCTGAAATCGTTCTTCGCCCAGACAGCAAGAGTCTGGAACTACCTGCTCGCTGAAGCTTTCATCCATTCTGGCCTGGAATCCTCCATAACTGATTTAATTAAATGATATGTTTGCCCCCCCCCCCCCCCCCCCTTATGTAATGCCCCTAGTGGGCCTTTGAGGTACTAATAAATAAATAAATAAATTACAGCGCAGTTGTAAGCGCAATGAAACAACAATGTAGTGTGTGTTTTAAACATCAGTTTCCTGCGTCCTTGTCCTAATTCTGCGCTCCTCGGTCAGGCTACCAAACCAAGGTTTGGACACTTTGTTTCAGGCGTAGCGCACGCTCTGCACCAATTAGTTAAAGGCGCATTTACTTCCATGCGCAAATTCGCGCGCTAATGGCGACGGCAATTAAGTGAAATGTGTGTCGCGTAGCTCAAAGCGAAAGTTTTGCTCTTATGGCCGAAACAAATCATAATTGGAAAATGCCTTTCCGCGCAGCCTAGAAGACTAAATAATGGCTCTTTACCTCTCGAATATTTCGCGAGCGTAATGAATATCTATAGCAGCGCCGGAATCCATTGTTTCGTTCTCGGTGTGGAAACATCCAAGAAATTAGAATAGAAGAGAGAACAGGGTTAGCAACCTAGGAGACCAAGACGAGTAATCCTAACATGTTCAACATTCGCTGACAATAGTTTTGAAAATTGGGAAATTGTAAGATAGTGCATTGGAAATACTGAAGGTAAAGGTCTATTACTTCTGATATGTAGCAAAATATCTTTTAAAGTGTTTCTATCGATCGCAGCGAACAGTTAAGACTGCCATAGAAAAGCAATGGGGAATGCTTTTGACGATATCAAAAACGTTAATATAAAAAAATAAAAAGCTGCTGTCGGGTGATCTGCGGTTATATTGATTGTTATATTGAAATCTTACATTACATGAAAAAATTGCGTCCATCAAAGGTATCCCACTCAAAAATTGTTTTGTCCAGAATTTTTGGCTATGGATTATTCGGGAGGGAATGAAAGCACATTGTCATTATAATCTTGCAGGAATACCGAGCACTCGTGAGCCAACCTTAATCCCTTCCAGTGAAACAGTCGCACAGAAAACTTGTTCTTTTAATTCAACCAATGAGGGCTGGGGAAAACTCGTATTTCCTTTCCTTAGTGGGCGCAGTTGAAAACTGTGCACTCGTGATTTCTCCAGAGCAAAGAATAATACGCAGAAAATACAAAAAAAAGAGAAGGGAATGCGACAGAAAATAAGGATTGTGTACTGGTCGTGTTTACATAGCGGTCGAATTTTTGATAGCCCAAACTACCCACTCTGCAATTTTAGCTCGTCTCCCCAAGGCGGTGCAAAAAGCAAGTTCAGCTTAGTGTTCTCCGGACGATACATGATCATATGCTGCATGTTCGTCCTGCCTGTTTCAACCAAGCTTTACCCTCTGCACAGTTCGCTATTGCTTTATATATATATATATATACAACCACCTATTTAGTGGGAAAGCTCGCGCATCCTCTCTTACGACTTCGCTTCCGCCCTTCGTGGCCACATTTTCCCGTCCGAGCTGCAGATCTTTGCTGAATAATAGCGTTTTCCAGGTTATATTATATAACAATACAAACTCATATGATAGTTAGCGCTGCGCAACGCAGTGTTCAGCTGCAGTGTTTGCGTTGGGCAATATAACTTTTTTTATCCACTTTCATTTGTTAACGCCACGGTCGAGAGATCTCCGCTCGCGGAAGGAAGTAAGTTCGCGCCTTCCTTTTTCTGCTCCGGTTACGCTCAAAAAGATGCGCAGTTTCATCGCACTGGTTGAGCAGTTGCGCTAGAGAACTTAATAAAAAAAAACTCACAGGATGGTTAGCGCTGCGCAACGAGACATTTAATGACAGCTACTTCCAATTGATGGTGAATACAATGTTTATTTTTTTTTCTCTGATACGCACCGTGATGTCACTATGCTTTCGCTAGTGACGTCAGTGAGTTAAGCCCGCTCAGCTGGGCGTGTTGCAGTGACGTCACTACACCCTGACCTATTGCCCTGCCGCGGTGGCTCAGTGGTTACGGTGCTCGGCTGCTGACCCGAAAGACGCGGGTTCGATCCCGGCCACGGCGGCTGAATTTAGATGAAGGCGAAATTCTAGAGGCCCGTGTACTGTGCGATGTCAGTGCACGTTAAAGAACCCCAGGTGGTCGAAATTTCCGGAGCCCTTCACTACGGCGTCCCTCATAGCCTGAGTTGCTTCAGGACGTTAAACCCCAATAAACCAAACCAAACCAAACCAACACCCTGACCTATCATCGCGAGGCGCTCCACTGCTTCTCTCTCCCTCCTCTTTTAATTTCAACCTTGCACTCCTTCGTGTTACGCCAACGCCAGCGGCGCAGAAACTACAGATGTCACTGTAAAAACATCGACGGGAAGTAAGAGTGACGATATCGGTAGGGCCGAGCCATTCGATATGTTGTCGCCGCCGCCAACGGCACCAAAAAGCCTGAGTTCATACAAATACACAGCGAACAGGAGGCGCAGGTGAGTCGGTAAGGTGGTAATTGTGCCTGCACTGCTAAATTTATTCTCATACAGCCATTATCGCCCACACGAAATCATCTTTCCTTGGCGTCGCGGAAAAGGAGTGCATCATCATTGTGAGCCGTGGCATAGTGACAAAAGAAAGAAGGCTGGATCTGGAGTTCAGCAGAACTATCCAAATACTAGCCTTTTTTTTTACTTTGCGACATTTTCAGTAGCATTCGATAATATGCCAGCTTTTCTTATTCCTTTTATTAAGAAAAATTGCCCTATATTATGGTGCTCCACGAAAAGTGAATTTCAGGCAAATACTCTACCAGCCCCGCCTTCCAGTCCCAGCATAAAGCACAGCGCATGGTGTGCAGTTCCAAGTTTAAAACCGATAGTAATTATACAATTGCTCTACACTGCAAAAGTCGTTCGCATGCAAGAACTGGGTTTTACTGTTACGGTTTTCTATCGACGCTAACGAAAACCGCCCTTATGTAAAGGCAGCGATTACGTGGAGTCATTCGTAGTGCAAGCCAGCTCCATCTCGTGCCAAACGCTGTGATTAAGGCCGTGATCAGAATTCGACGTTCCGCAACAAGACCAGCAATTGTCTTCACGGTCATGTCTTGAAGGTCTGTGCTGAAAGCATTGCTCATTACTTAGTTATTCTATACTCGAAATCGTTAGATACAGGAATAATACCCCAGCAGTGGAAAAACGCTAACGTGGTGCCCATTCATAAGGGTGGTCCTAAAAACATAGTTGCTAACTACAGGCCGATTTCGCTTACAAGTATTAGTTGCAAAACGCTTGAACACATAATATATAGCGCATTGATGAAGCATTTGGAACAAAATGAATTTTTCACTCAAGCTCAGCATGGTTTCAGATCAGGTTACTCGTGTTCGACGCAGCTCTTAGAATTTAGCCATGATATTTTTTCATCATTTGACAAGGGTCTACAAACGGATTGCATTTTTTTAGATTTCAAGAAAGCGTTTGATTTGGTACCTCATGATTTACTACTGTATAAATTATCTTTGATCAAGATTCCAACTTCCCTTCTAAACTGGCTTCAATGTTACCTGCAGGGACGCAAACAACGTGTATTGATTAATGGGTCCCAGACTGATTATGTTCCTGTATCTTCGGGGGTACCGCAGGGGTCTGTTTTAGGACCTCTGCTGTTTCTAGTTTATATTAATGACATTTCTAAATATATGACCTGTAAAATACGTTTATATGCTGACGATTGTGTTGTCTACCATGTTATTAACAGTTCTTCAGATTCTTGTCATTTGCAGTGCAACTTGGACCGCATACAACAATGGTGTTTGAAGTGGCAGATGTTTCTGAACCCAATAAAATGTCAGTTCATTTCTTTCACGCGCAAGCATCACCCTTTCTTGGCTGAATACAAACTAGATTCGACCCGACTTTCCAGAGTTACTAACTATAAATACCTCGGCGTTTACTTTTCGTCTAATCTCACCTGGAATGAGCACGTCGAGCACGTTTCTGCTAAAGCTTATGGCATGCTAAATTTTCTAAGAAGAAATTTTAAAATGGCACCATTAAAAGTTAAAGAGCTTCTTTATTTTACCTATATTCGGCCAATATTGGAGTATGCTTGTGTTGTTTGGCACCCCCCTACTTTAAATTTAACAGATATGCTTGAGCGTGTTCAGAACTTTGCCGCTCGGTTTGTTTCAAGTAATTATGATTTTAACAGCAGTGTTACTAACATTAAACTAACGCTGGGATGGGAGCTGTTACGGAAACGCCGTACCAACTCCCGGTTAGAAATGCTGTATAAAATCTTTCACCGAAAAATAAAAATAGATAAAGAAAATTATTTACTTCCACCGCATTTCAGGTCAAACAGACTTGACCATGGGTGGAAGATTAGAGAAATTAAATGCAAAACTAACACTTATCAAAACGCATTTTTCCCATCTACCATTCATGACTGGAATCGCCTGCCCCATGAAATTGTTGAGTGCCGTTCAGAGTCTATGTTCCGCGCGTTGCTGTCGGATGTATGAGTGCGCAGTTGACTTTCTTTTTTTTTTTTTCGTCATGTCTTTTTGTTGTTTCATATTTCATTCATTTTGTACTTGCTGTGTCATGCCTTGTTGTATTGCTTTTTTTTTCTTCCTCTTTTTTTTCCGGCCTAATCTCCTGTTATGTATCCTCATCTCCCCCTGCAATAATGCCTTCGGGCGCTGCAGGTATTTCCAATAAATAAATAAATAAATAAATAAAGATTCTGGCTAGGCAAGAAGCTTTCTCCAAAATGACGCATTTTTTTTTCTGCGTGCCACAGCGCTGCACTCCTTGTCACCTCCGAGATGAGAGACGTCCACACGAAATACGGATGACTGTCTCCATCTTTCGAGGAAAGGAAGAACGAGGCTAGCCATCAGAAGGGCAAAGCTGTTTACAAGAAGTAGTGCTGGCCAATATGCAAAATACGGGTGAGTGTCGCCATCTTTCGAGAAAAGGAAGAATTAGGTGAGGCGTAAAGCTGAGCCCAAAAAAAATTGTCCACGCCAGTGTAAATTACGGACGAATGTCGCCATCTCTGGAGCAAAGGAAGAACTAGACGAGTCCAAGAAAGAGAAAACAACGAACAGGGTTTGTGCCATGGCAGCGTGTTAATACTCTACAACATGTATATTCCTCGTTTCCCCTCCCTATTTCTTCTTGCTTTTTTGTTACTGTTGCACTTCATTCTCCCCCTTCCCCACCCTTCTTATTTCCCTACAAAGCCTTGTAAGAGATGGTATGGTATGGTATGGTATGGTATGGTATGGTATGGTATGGTATGGTATGGTATGGTATTTATTTATTTATTTATTTATTTATTTATTTATTTATTTATTTATACATACTGCAGCGCAATTATTGCGCTATGGCAGGTGTGGGTAAAATACAAAATACGCAACAAAGGTAACAAAATATAACAAAATGTACAAAGTGAGCAACTACAATAAAGTTCAAATCACACACAAAAAAAGTATCAGAACAAGAAAGGAACTGTTAACGACACGATCGGAATATTCAGCTATTATGCGTCTT
This sequence comes from Amblyomma mixtum, assembly GCF_055824585.1. Taxonomy (NCBI): domain Eukaryota; kingdom Metazoa; phylum Arthropoda; class Arachnida; order Ixodida; family Ixodidae; genus Amblyomma; species Amblyomma mixtum. Next base: position 47,091,590 of record NC_143019.1, read on the forward strand.
CGATGACAGTTATAAAACTTTGAACTGGACATGAACGAATGGACCCAGGTAGAGGAATCCAGGCTTCTATTGAACGGGGGAAAAAACTGAACTTGAACAAATTAGTACGTGCAAAATACGGTATCAAATGGTATGGTACGGGATGGTATGCAAATGAGAGACACCGAAATCGAGGGCTCCAGATTAATTTCGACTGCTCGGCTTCTTTACCGCTTTCCATCGTGCAGCTGCGGCTCCCATTACAAAAATGCACGTTGAATTTCATTTTACCACTTATTGACTACTTGCGAATCTATAACATTTCAATAAAACACAAGTTAAGCTCAAAACAGTATTCAGAATGTCAAAACATTATTTGCTGACATGTGTCATCAAGAAGCCTGCAGGTCAAATGAATCTTAGATATTTTCGTTCGGCAATAATTTTCGTAAACCTGAATTCTTTCATGAAACACTCATTAAGAAGCTGATCAGTAGTGTTAAAAGAAGAATGTTTCGTCAGTATTTAGGAAACACTGACTAGAAGCATAGAAACGTTGGTTAAAATTTAAAAAAAAAACACGTTCCAGACAAGTGGAAGTCTACGTCAAGCACCGACTTGCAGAACTGAGTTGTTCTTTTTTCTTCTCTGTTCGTGCACTAAGAACTTACTTAACTAACCTAACTTTGTGGTTAAATGTCTCGCTTTTGTCTCACCCACAGACAGTGTAAATAGCACCGCAATTCTTGTGGGAATTTTTACCTACATTTTAATTTTACCTACGTTGACTACACTAGTACATAGCAGACAGAGAAGTTTGCGCACCTTGAAATGACGCTCTGCAATTCGTTCTGTGGACTGACCGACCATAATTCTAAGGCAACCAGAGAACATGCTGCAGCATCAGTTTTCTCTGCAACTCGTAACACAAACGTGACTTTGTGCCTTAGGAGCGCTGAAGAGAATAAAATTTTTGTTCGCGCTGAGAATTGACTCTCTTTCTTTCCGGTTATTCTAGAAGAAAAAGAAGCATTCAGTGCTGAGAAATCTGATTTAAAGTTTTTCCTTCCCTCAACTCAAACCCGTGGCGTCAAGAGAGATAAAGAGTCCGTGATCACCGTTTGCAACTAAATGGCCATGCTGCCTATTATAGCTTCAGAAGTGTGTGGCTATAAGAAAACTGACATATCGCAGCTTGTCAGCGAGAACGGCCAGGTGTTCATTTTTTTTTTTTGCCTTTTCTAGCGCATAAATGCTCCGTTTTAAGTTAAACTGGCCTCTTTCTTATTTCATCTAGCGATACAGGGCAACTACAATTTACCCTCAGTGCCTTTTTAACCAGATTCTTGCCCGATAGGAAGGTTAAATGCTGTTAGAATTATTTCCCGTTTCTAATGATGTCGGCTCTTTTGGCGACAGTTAATTCATTTTTTTCTTCCATCGTTGACACAGAAGCACTTTCATCTTCATACGTCATAATCATCATCATCATTAGCCAGACCACGCCCACTGCAGTGCAAAGGCACTTTCTATATCTCTCCACTTAACCCTATCCTGTGCCAGCTGCGACAATCTTATCCCGGAAAACTTCTTAATCCCATCAGCCAACCTAACTTTCTCCCACCCTCTTCTACAATTGTGAATGGTAAGTTTCTACGCGAAAAAAAAAAGGATATATAATGGGAAAAGGTTTAGCAACTACACAAGCGTATAAAGGCCGCAGTCCGAACTCTTTGGGTTTGATGAAATATGACGCAACTCTATCGGTCAGCGCAGAAACATTAAGTCGAGGGAAGCAGGAAACTAAAAAGAGTACGCGTAGTTTTCTTAGCTAGACGCGGCCGCTGACAGCTGGCTCAGGTGGACAAGCCGATGCGTAATTCTTTCGCTAAGCGCCTGATATTACTTACCTTTTTTTTGTTGTTGTTGGATCAGATACTGTTGCTTTGCTGCTTTTGCTAACTGCTTGCCCCGAAGCGAGAGAAATATTGAGTGCGGAGTTCGAGTTCTCCTGTTGCCAATCCCCAAAGCTGGCTGGCAGCCTTCTGGGAGATTAAGTCTGACGAAGAAGGCAGAGTCGCCACTGCGCGTGCGCGCAGAACGCGGGGATTTATTCGCAGGCCATCGTAATCGCGCTCCGACGGAGAACGAGAAAAAGTACAGCCACCTTTTATAACGAGTCTCCTTACCGAATACCTCGAGAGCAAACCGTTCGAGCCTTCTCGCTAGAAAAAACCTGCAAACGTTGTCATATTCAGGAGAGTCTCAAAAAACGACGGACTCCAGTATTCTGTACGGCGCTGGTTAACTCTGTCAAGGCTAGGCTTTACGATAACTTCGAAAGTAAAAAAAGAAGTTTGGCTTGGTTTATTGGGGTTTAACGTCCCAAAGCGACTGAGGCTATGAAGTGAAGGGCTCCGGAAATTTCGACCACCTGGGGTTCTTTAATGTGCACTGACATCGCACAGTACACGGGCCTCTAGAATTTCGCCTTTGTCGAAATTCGGCCACCGCGGCCGGGATCGAACCCGCGTCTTTCGGGCTAGCAGCCGAACGCTGTAACCACTAAGCCACCGCGGCGGGGCAAAAAAAAAATAGCTGGAGGTTTAGCAATGCTAAGCACGAAATATTGTACAAAATCGGAGTTTTTTTTTTTTTTTAAGTGGACATTATTGCAAAGTACATGAGAGCGCATTTGAATTGCCCACTGACCCAGGGAACCAGTTATGCACTTCTTCAACTTTTTTCATCCTCAGTGCCAATTCACCCAAAGTACGCCGGTGGCCCATGCTCCAGTGCCAGTTTTCTGCATCAATGTTTTCAACGCCCACGCGTTTTGCTGTAATGCCGCGTTTCTGCCAGAACGTTTTCCACGCCAGCGCATGTTCTCGGTAAAAATAGCATATATGCTATCTCCGAAAGCTAATCTGCCAATCCACCTTGACTTACTATTCCCCTTCATTATCCCTTTAAATGACCAATAAAATCTGCACTTCCACAAAACAATGCGTGCTGCTCAAAGATATGGGTCCCGTGGCTATCACTAACTGACTTTCTCCAGTGTGCCACTTTTATGTAACCTCGAAAACTCCCCGTGAACTAAGGCCTAAAGAAGTTAGAGTGGCAGTTATTGGAAACGACAGATACAAAAAGGATCTGGGATGACTGTGTTCAGTACACTTTACGATGTTTACAAAATGCTGATTCACCGGAGAAGATAGAGTGCTACACTTCGAGCCCGTGACAAAGCTTTCAGATCCTGTCTCATAAAATACGTTCTCTTTGTTGCAGCTGAAGGAAAATTGGAGGAGGAAGTACACAGGCCCATAAAAGCCTTTACTCAACGCGTCATAGGCCGTCACAGATAAGTTCCTCCCCGTCAATGGCTGCTTTTCATGACGCCGCCCTTGTCCCATCAAACGTAGGTGCTACTGGCGCATCAACCAGGGATATCAACCGCTTTATGTCAACGTCTACCGGTTATTATCCCAAGCCTAACATTCGTGAACCTACGAGAAAAGAATACTATCAGTGCCTGTAAAAACAATCCTTCATAGGAGACAGTGCTAAATTTGTTTGTAATAGCTACTGAAGAGGTAATAAAGACCGTACCACATTCATAAAATCCAGCGACGCCGATAATCTGGCTATATCAACTAAACAAAATTAAAACCTACATCAGCTATACAACCGCCCGGTGAGCACGTTGTGAGTGCAAGTGCTTGAGAACGCTCTCTTGCAAGTGCGCTAAGAAAAGCACTCAACTTGCAAGAGCAAAACGCTGCGAATAAATACACACTCGCACGCTGTACTACGAAGACAAACAAATAGAAAGGAATTCAACTCAACTAGTGAGAAAAGGAAAGGCAAAGCATATTACACGGGAAAAGACAAATGACCCCCACAGCGGCGCTGCTCTACCAACGGCATTCAGTGCCTGTCTGCGAGCCCTCATAAAAGTTTCTCGAACAACGAGTCGACAAGTTTATCCAAGGTAGGATCGGAGACAAAGACGGTAAGTACGAAAGAAAGCCAAGCACGACTTGCACGCTTCAGGAGAGCTTTTGAGAGCCCAATATTGACACGACAAGCGAAAACACAGAAGGGGAAGAAAAAAAAAGAGGATTGAGGAGAAAAG